>NC_137210.1:28601987-28769487 GCF_960531495.2 Zeus faber
TATAATATCATATCATATAATACAACATAATATAATACAGTATAATATAATATAATATAGTATAAAATAATATAGTATAGTATAATATGATATAGTATAGTATTATATAATATAATATTGTATAATACAACATAATATGATATAATATAGTATAATATAATATAGTATAGTATAATATAGTATTGTATAATATAATATATTATAGGATAATATAATATAAACTATAAGGTTTGTAATACAGAGCTCTGATCATTTCTCTGTCAAACTAAATGCTGTTTTTGCTCCTCAATGACAATCAGCCTGATTGATAATCCATAAATCAACGCCTGCGCTAATACTCCACCAGTATGGAAACCACAACCTGGTCCTCTCAAACTGCCATTTGTTTTCTGCATCATCTACTTCCTGGTTTAACAATTTTGAATACATCTCATGAGCTCCATAAAGACTGGAGAATGATCAGGACGAAAACAGAGCAACAGGAGGAGGAAGATGGTTCCTGCCTCAGATGTGATCCCATTAAGATTGAATGTGATTCATTCTGTGTGAGATTTGAACGTCAGGACTCTCATGAAACTAAGAGTCAGAGTGGTTTCAATAAGAGCTTCAATCAAGAGAAGGAACTGGAGGAGTAAAAATGACACCACTGAGGAGAAAAGAGAGGAGAGGGAGGGGAGATGGAGGAGAAGAGAGATGGAGAAGAGAGGAACAGAGGGGGAGACGGAGGAGAGAAGGAGGAGAAGAGAGCGGAGAGGAAAGAGAGGGAGAAGGAGGAGAGAGGGGGAGGAGTAGAGGGAGGCTGCTTCTGTCTTTGTCTCCTAGATACAGAAAAAAAAAAATCACATTTCCTGTTTACTGTGTCTGTCTGTCTGTCTGTCTGTCTGTCTGTCTGACCACCAACCTCCCTGTCTGTCAAACTGCCAGCCAGCCAGGCTGTCTGTCTGTCCATCTGCATACCTGTCTGTCTCTGTACATACTTGGTTCCTTTTCCGTCTGTCTGCCTGCATTCTGCCCGCCCGCCCATCTGTCTATCTCTCTGCATACCTATATGCAACCACCTATCTATCACACTGCATGCCTGTCTCACATCCGGTCTGCCTGCCTGCCTGTCTCATAACCAATCTGCCTGCCCCTCTCCCATCCAGTCTGCCTGCCTGCCTCACATCCACTCCGTCGGGTTGTCTTACGTCCATTCTGCCGGCCTGTCTTACAACCACTCTACCTTTTTCATACCTGCCTCTGCGGTCTGCCTCCCAGAATGTCTGCGCCTCAGCATACCTGTCGTCTGGTCGGTCTGTCTGCCTGACTGACTGCCTGTCTCTCTGCCTGCCAGCTGGGCTGCCATGCTAGTATAAGAGTGGAGATCTCTGGCCGTCTGCGCTCCCGCGTGCAGGAGGCCACGCGCCAAGCTCATGAGGACCAGGGCCAGGATTTTCCTTGTGTTCTTGGCCTTGTGGCTTTCCATGACGTGCTCCACGCTCGCACGGAAAACTATGAATCAAGTGGACACATGCTGCGACACTTAAGCACTGGCTGGCCCCCTTCCATACATGTCGGTTGGATGCTTCATCAAATTTTGATTTGCCCATATGCCAAGGACAAGTGAGATCCACGTCGTTTTAAGCTGTTGACAAACTGCTTATTTAAAAGGGCCTCGGCACACTAATTGGACATTACAATGGGAATGTACAGATTGATTGTGACGGCTTCTTCTTGCCATCGCAGCACATGGGACTCCAGGGAGGGAAACTAGAATATTTGTGTCCACGGCGCCAGAGTGACTCCATTGTTGCATAAGTACCTGGCCACTTCAACTCATTAAAACCCCCAAAACAACTGGAACAAAACAGCACTATAGTGTGAAGAACAGACTACTTAAAAAGTACTTTCCCCGCCTTCGGGACAACACAGCCTCATACTAAGGCCAGATTTCCTGGGACGCTGGCACTCCTCCCCCGACTAAATAATTGGAGCTTCAACATTATGCGTAACGTAGACATTCTTGGCGGTCTTTGTTTGGAGCCGATTTGAGCCGTAGGAAATGTGATTTCAAAATGAGGTCTCAGGTACTCACACACACCAACAGGAGGCAATATCCCAGGAACTGCTTACGTCAGCATGGTATCATTTACAGGAGCCCAACCATCCAGTAACATCTGTGTGTTATGTAAGGGCCCGTGCGGCAGGGCTTTGTTGTGCATCCTATGGTTTAAACCTTCCCAGCTGCATTATGGGCCCGATTCCACTGGCTCTCTGTAATGAGGACTGGTCATCTGAAAACCCTATCGCTCTCAAGCGTCCTGTCGGTCGCAGGCATCCCCGCTGACGCTGGCATCGCAGCCTGCTCCAGAGAGTCACATCTAATCCTGTGTTTTGGACAGAATGAATCAGAGGACTTTCAGCCCTTCTGAGAAACCTCGCACGAGCCTTGGGAGCACGGAGACCTGAAACGTCACACGCCTCGTACACAAATGATTTGGGAAAGTGGATCGGAACAAATCGCTCACCGTAGAACGTTCACACTAAGCAAGATGGAGGCCCTCCACTCAATTGTTGCGTCCAATTTCACATAACAATGCCGCGACCGGAGCTGCGTCCCTCGGTTCCACATGAATCCAATACAAAGTCTGTTATCCTGCCAAAATCAATGCACGTAAGAGGCCTGAGACATCTCTAGCAGGCTGAAGGAATAGCAAAGCTACGACCAACGTCAAGTTAAGACTGTCCTCCATCGCTCTATCAAGTTAAATTTTGTGCGCCACTGGCCTATGTCTCTCCTTATTCCCAGCGCACGTTGGTGGCAATTTGTGCTTTTCACTTAGCGGGAGCTTTGGATACATCTGGAGGGTGGAGCAAGATGACAGGCCCTCAGCTGGTGGTGTCCAACGGGGAGAGCGGGCTCCATGCAGCGTCAAGTTAAAAGAGGACGACCGACAACGTCTGTCGCTTCGCTTTTTCAGAACCCGTCACCCTTTCTGCGTGTGTGGCTGGAGATCTTCTGGCGATATTTTAGCAAAATGGAGAAAAACGAGGCACATTGCTTCCGACGCACCCAAATGTTTATTATAAAGTATATACACACTCCAGCTGACAGTGTTCTGCACCGGAGGTCAAGGACAGACAAGGAGAAGATGTTCTTTATACAGGTCTGTTCCTAATGGATCACCTCCAGAACACGGTTCCGACAATATTGTAATGAAATATACATACACACTATTATACAATAAATAATAATAAAGAGCGTACACAGCTCAACTAAGCAGTGAGTTTGGTCAAATTCTGCAAGAATTATTTCATATATTTTTTATTCATAATGTGTCTGTCGCTGTATCTGGAACAATCCTATATATATATATATAGGACTATTCCTAACACAGTTTCTATATTCTATAACAATATTCACTAATAAATATTGGGCAGTATGAAAAGCAAGTGTACTGAGGTTTTATTGTTTTCTACCTAAACCCCACCACCTCAAAAAAAGATGATAGGGATGTATGTAAAAGGTCAATATTGCAATAATTTCAGAATACAAATCTTACAATAATAACTGTGTATCTTTCAACTGTCAGTCCTTGGTCTTGTTGCCTCCGTGTTGACCCGTCCACGCGTCTCCACTACATGTTACTCTGCAGCACAACAGTAAACAACGCAGACGTCTCAGTGACTTCTGCTCTGCTGTGTCATATACAGAGATAAGGAGGCGGTGGAAAGACAGAGCCGCTGCAGCCACGACTCAGCTCGCAAAAGATACGCTCTTCATCGACACAGTGGAGAAATATGGATGGGAGCTGCTGGAAACTAACTACCCTAAATATGAGCTGTCCAACTGAAGATAGTCGGTCAAAGAGGCACTGTCTGAAGTTCACAGCAGGGGAGCTCCGGACACTGAAGAACGGTAGGAGATGCAGGGTGTATTTCTGGAGCTTGTTTTGAATCATACAGATACCAATGAAAGGGTTCAACGCTGAAGTTAGAAGCACGTCTGCCCCAAGAAGCATCACCGCAGCTGTGGCATAGATTATAAGTACAACATAATATAATAAGTCATTCATAGAGATGATATTATAGATAGATTAACAGGGGCGATTAAACCGTATTGTCCAAAATGTGACTTGCTTTCTGGGATTCCTGGTGGATTTTGAGCGGTGTTTAATTTGTGCTGAAACCCTAACCCCGGTGCCAGTGAAATTGACGTTCAATACCAAAGTACGTATTTCCATTAATGAATCGAGATTGTTCAGAGAAAAAGATCTGACAAAGATCAAATATCTCCATTCGATGTAAATAAATTGAGAGCTCACTTTTGAACAATATCTTCCAGGCTTCAAAGCAAACCCAAATCCAATACAATGCTTTCAAAACGTTGAACGGCTGTTATTGAATCTTGCTGATGCAGACAGTGAATACTATCAGTAGCGTGCAGGCACAAGAGCACGTTTTATCACTGCGCTCATATGGTCCGCTGCACTATTGGAGGTAAATAACAGATCGTTAAAGCAGCATAGAATTTGGTGTCTGGCGTCCACAGAAGTTCGTATACTGGAATAAATCCAATGTAAAAAGCCACCTCTGCCTCTGCAGGTCAAACACCAAACATTATCAATACAGTAAGTGAAACCCCTCCCAATTATGTTAAGTGCTGCATGGAAAACGACTCTGGCCACAATCTCAGATCAGTTTTTTATCAGCTGAGCTGAGGCTAGGCTGCTTTTGGCTTCCAGACTCAAGGATCTCTTATCAACCGTTTGGTGCACGCACGCTATCAGCGTCTACAAACCATGACACAAGCTAATAAATCAGGAACGGTCCGGATCCGCTTCCTGGGAGGGTCGCTGACCGCCTGCAGATGTCCATTATCTTCGCCCCGGTGTTGATCTGGACACTGTGGATTTATTAACCGCTGTATGTCACACGCTCCACCCAGTCTCTGAAACGGACCCTCGGCCCAGTGCTGGCCCCGTCTTATTAAGGTCAGAGTCTTGAGATAAAAAAAATCCACTCTCTCCCCCCCTCCATCGCTCCATCCCTCCATCACTCCATCCCTCCCCGCTCCCTGTCCATCAAGAGGCGGGCTCTAAGTGGCGGGTTGGGCTCACTGACTCCTGAAATGAGGCAGTGCAGCTTGATGAGGAAGGCATCATCATGGAGACCGCCAGCAGATTGTTTGGTCAGAGGCTGATGACAAAATTCTGTGCGTGTTGTGAGAGAAAATGCAGAGGTTTTATGCTTTGAACGATGTTTCGTGTGTCTTATACAGTATCAGGAAATAGCCTTATTTTGTTTGTACCTTTGCCTTGTTTTGAAATGACTCACACATGGCTCACATGAATAGACACTGTCTATTGAGATAATGATTTCATTGTTTTCCATACTGTGAAGAGCAGATCACATTCCTGTCCACTCCACCTTGTGCGGAGATAAGTAGAGCCCCAGGGGGCTTCAGAGAGTGTTTTCTGCTGGGTTCTAGCACAATACCACGGTAACTCCGACCGGACTCTGACTGTTAATCGTTGTATGAGGGACGCACCAGATGACATGTGATTGCCACGCAACCTCTCACAGTATTCAGACCGTACAACCACTCCGCTTTTAAACTGTCTCTCTATCTCTCTTTATTCTGCAGAATAGACTCCGTTCATAGAGTCTCCGTTTATTTCCTGAAGTGAACCGGGGGGTTACCTCATGGCCTGCGCGTGGACACGGACGTCAGATTCAAGCCGTCTCTACCCAGGGCACGTCACCTCCGTCTCATGGCACAGGCATCCCTGAATATGGACTTCTGTCCCGATTGTCCTCCGAGGTCCAAAATGGAGGGCGTGGGGCGAGCGAGCCGCCGGACGCCCTCACAAGCGGTGAAGACAGGGTTCCCCGCCGGCGTGCGATGAAGGAGGAGCCGCGCCCTCTCAGGGTGAACAGGCCGTCGCCGCCCTCAGCCTGCGTCAGGGAGGAGGAGTGGAGCTCTGTGCTTTTCCCACTCCGCATGAAGGGACAAAAACAAGAGAAGGTCCTCGACGGGGATTGGAGGAGGCTATCAAAAGGAGGCTATAAAACTCTGTGTGGATGTGGCCCTCCTGAACCCAGCACCATCTCCTTTGACCCCGGCAGAAAATCTTTTATCGCCCTCACAAATCCCAAGAAATCAAAACAGCTTCGGCTGTGAAGTCGCCTTCACACCGATCCCACCCAGCACAACAGAGCAGTGGTGAGCAGTTTGCTCAGCTCAACATTTACCATTACGTGAATGAGTTTAAAACCTCCTTTACATCGGTATGTAAAGGGCACATACATTAATAAATATGGGGACACCCGATGGTGCCGTTTACCATGTCACAATTTTATAGACAAAATGCATTGACTTAGTTCTGAACCCCGACATCACTGTAGCTTGTAATACTCGGCAGCAGTGGCCCTCAGTTGTAGTGTCTGAGCCAAAATTTGTGGCGTTAAAAATTGGTTTACACATTTCAACACATACGAAGCACAACAGAGCGTCTGAGCTTATCGCATGTGGTTTCCGGCTCTTCATAGAAACGAATGAGACTCGTGGTAAATCACCATCGTCTGTTGGATTCAGTGTAAAGGCGTCTTCAGCCTTGAGCTAAAATCAACCCAGAGACTGATTTTGGACACTTACACAGTGACTTTGAAGCATCCGTGCCTTTCAAAAGGATTAGAAACAAGAATCAATACGACACTTTTGATGGCAGATAGAAAATCTCTCCAAACAGACTCGAACACAGGAGCATTGATGTTACCCAGGGTGATGTTCCAGCCATACACTAATATGCATTTTCTTGATGCATACTCCTCCACATCAGCCGCCGATGGATTTACCGGCATAACAGGATTCAATTTAAAGTTCGCTAACATCACAAATGACTAATGTGATATTATGGAGGGCTGCTCATACTGTGGGTCTGATGTGCAGCTTAACAAAGCACATGTTGGTTTGAAAGCAATGGAATATTCCTCCTCCACTGGCACTTTTAATCCATTGACCTTTCAATGGATTTTAAAATTTGATGACATGGTGGATGGAGCCCCTTTTCGGGAGATCTCTCTAATTTGAGGAGGTAAGAGAAGTTCCATTTAAAAAATTGTCATGTCGATACTTTCTTTGGAAGTTAAAGTCAGTTTAAATATTCACATTAGACTGTGTTAGACAACATTGTTCCTGTGTGATGTTATATAATGCACCTGGGTGGTACGCTCAAAGGACGGCCACAATTTTCATTATGTATAAAATGTCAACAGATCAAAAGCGATATCAGATTTAATGGATATGGAATCATATTGAGAAATCCTGCCCAATGGCCAGCCCTAGAAGATTTCCTTACTGTTTGTTTTGCTGTAAATAGTTAGCGAGCTACTTAGCATGCCAACCAACTTCATAGCTTTAGCAGCGGCTACTAGTTACTCGCACGACCGGGACCTTTGAGTAACCTGCGCCAACACTCGCACTTAGGGCCATGGGATAGCTGACTGTTTGCAGATGGGACGAGCTATAAGCCGCGTGTTCTGCAGTGCGGTCGCCTGCGGGAGGGAGGATGGGAGGGTACAGGGGAGGGGTGTCGGTCCTGTAGGAATTGTGACCTTCTCAATGCCAGCCAAACGCCTGCCCAACGGGTGCCCGCTGCCTGCACCGGCAGGAAAATAGGACGAATCTGCCCCCAGACACCGTAACCCTGAGGGGGCGGGAGCAGCAGCAGCAGCAGCAGCAGCAGCAGCAGCAGCAGCAGCAGCAGCAGCAGCAGCAGCAGCAGCAGCAGCAGCAGCAGCAGCAGGGGGTCCACACACAACCCCGTCCCGGACACGCCAGGGTCGGTCACGCACGCACACACGCGACAGGGAGATATTCATAAATCCGCTTTGACTTGCTGGCTAGGGGCAGAGCCATTCGTTTTTTGCCGTCGTGAATCCTCCCCCAAAAAATGCGACACAGCTCGCGTGCCGACGGACGTCTCAGACGCAGCGAGGGCGGAGCCGCTCTGCCCCGACCGACCTCCAAGGTAAGTTTGATGGATTCCAAAACATGTCTCCCAGCACCACCTCTCCAACCTCCACCCGGTGCCCTGTTTCCCCCTCCCTATTCTGTTTTTTGGGCCAAGTATATTTTCATACACAAGGAATTAATCTTGGTGAGGGTTGCTGCATTGTTGTACAGGCAATGACCACAAACAAGTGTAAAAAACCTGCTGTGGATATAAATATTGTCATTGACAGGATGGGTCAACAGGAATGTGAATGTGAATTGTTTCTAAACCCATGATACATGTAGGGCATTTCTGAAAACATATGAAAAGATTGTGAAAGATGTAGCACTGAAGTGTGAACTTTCACACGGCCCCTCCCCAAACACGATATAAGAATAGAGCGTGTTAGCATCAGCGCCGTGACTACAGCCTACACTCATTTTCCATCTCGCTTGCGGCGCCTTCATTCCGCAAACGCACCGCCCCTGGGTGCCAGAACGCGCACAGCGGCTCCGTCTCCTAATTGACATTTCCGTTGCGTTGTGAGCACGGTGGCTCCCCCAGCGCCGCGCCGCGTCCCAACTCCGCACCAGCGGAGCGGAAGCGGGGCTCTACCGGGGCGCACGGAGCCGGAACCGGGGCCCCGCGCCCTGGGGGCGCACGGAGCCGGGGGAGCCACCGCGCCCCCCGTAACACACACATCCCGTTTTCTCGTGTTCTATTTTTACATTCAGGACAAAATCAAAGCAACGAAAAACAGCACTGGGCGTGGACGCGGTGCTTCAACGGACACGCCCCCAGCGTCTCAGAGCAGAGGGAACTGCTTGTTTTAGTTTTGTTGTTGTATATACTTTGCGATATTTTGAATCATTCAAATTTTGCGGGGTGGTGATAACACATTGTTCTGTGGTGTAACAAACTCAGAACACATTTATTTTTGTTTACCGGGACTGGAGATGGAAACAGTTTCCAAGTACAACAAACCTAAGAAGTTAACAATAAAATAAACATTTCTTCCAGCCACGGAGACAAAATATGAACTGCCAAGGAATGTTTTTACGTTTCCTCCTTCAAAGAAAATTTATAAAATAAAAAAATAATCAACCCAAAAGAACAAAAATAATTCTAATAACACGCGATAACAAAAACATATATATTTTTTTAAAGATAAAAAAAACAAAACAGTGTATCGCTCTCTGACGTCTTTATTTTGAGATCTCACGACACTAATCAAAGAATAATGCAGTATCGGAGTGTATTATCGAGCTGAGCAGTGCAGCCTGGTGCAGAGATGAAATAACACGTAGTTGATAGACGCTCCCTTAGCTTGAAGCTCTTCACAGCACTGCACATGTGCAGAAAACTATTTGTATTTATTCTTCTTTCCCAGATCAAACTTGTCTAACGTCTACCATGACAGTGTTTTTATTATCATAAATTTGCATAATCAGCATCACTCATCAACACCTGTAGGATGACTGAGAAGGCATTTAAACTGGCCTGAAAGCATCACTGGCTATTTGTGAGGAGAATAACCTCAACTAAACAATGATCTATATTATATAATATAGATAACTGTTCTATTTATTGTATATTATACCAATTATCTATGAGCATATCTATATAATTGGTAATGAAAATTATAGAAACCCAACATTTCAGTTCCAAAAGAAATGATTATACCACTTCTTTACGGTTAAATACCTTTAAAGAGCTAAACAGTGCAGTATGGACACACACACACACACACACACACACACACACACACACACACACACACACACACACACACACACACACACACACACACACACACACACACACACACACACACACACACACACACACACACACACACACACACACACACCCCCTCTTCATTATTTGGGTTGAAGGTGGAGCAGATGAGTCACGGTGTCTCAGTGTAATATCTAAATGAGCTCATCTTATAAATACATCATCCTCCTGCGCTGGTTCACAAAGGGAGGTTGAATCGCTGCTTTTAAAAAGGCTTTTAAACAGCCTCCCAGGTCATTTTAGGATCTTGCACTTCAGCTACCAGGCTGTGGACGGGCTCTAAACAGATCGCCTAATACGGCTGTTATTACCGTTCCGTTTTGACGCGCTTTCAATCCAAGCATACCGCCGGCGCCCCAATAAGACCGATTTATTTCAAATGTCGTCGTATAAATTATACAAATGACTCTGAGAGGTATCGCTGCGAAAGAGAGATGCATCCACAAGGTCATTGCTGGGAATAAATGTTGTTATTAAAGGGCGGCCTTGTGCAAATTCATCCCGAAACGGTGCCTCTGGAGCGGTCAGGGGTGCCTTGCTCAAGGGCGCCTCGGTACCAGCAGCGGACGGGGCGCGACCGTGTGTTTGTTTGGTTCCTCCCAAAAACGTTCTGGTGCGTGCGTCGGCTGCACACCAGCTTTACACTTGGGGCGAGGAGGCGTCTGACAACTCCTGATATCTGGACAAATGCATTGAATTCCGTACTTTTCCCAGATGCAACTTTTCTCTGAAACCTCCAGTTTTAATGTCAGATCAACGGCACCGGAGGGATGAGACTTCCTGGGTGTCAATCTTTCGTCTCGGACGCCAGAAATGTTTTGATACTCGATCCCATCAGTGCATCTCTTCGATGCCATAAAATGATTGGATTCCCAAACCCAGCGCTAAGTCCATTACACCATCTGAACCCCTCAAACACACAGCAGCATGTTACTGGTGTTGATCCTGGCATTTTAGAGCAATGGCCGATGCCAAATAATATACGTTATTGTCCCTGACTGCCTGTTTGTCTTTAAAACAAAGAGAGGGCCTTACAAAGCTTGTTCTGTGTGGCTCTCTGCTGAGTCAGCGTCAGACTGAAATACCAGCCGTCAGACTGTGCGTTTCCACATGTTACAAAACAGAAAAACGATAAGTACACAAGTACACACATACAAACAAACACCGGGCGGGAGGTGGCGTCGGAAAAGAGACGACAAACGCAGGCCCTGGGCGGTCAAACTGGGCGGTAGACGTCAACCTGCCCTGGTGTCCCCGTTTGAAGCTCCACGGCAGAGACCCAATCCTGCGTGAATACCAGCGTGAATATCAGAGACGGCAACGTGAAAAATGTTCCTGATGAACTGATGTTTATTGTCGGTAGAATGCAGTCTGGCGGTAACATTTGTGGCGAGTACACTGCTGATGCGGTGGCGCTGGAAGCCTTGTGGGTAGAAAAAGGTTCGACCTCTCCATCCAAGTTCCTCTCTCGTTAGATGCGTTTTCCAGACGCTTCCCGTCGTCGTTCTGTTTCCTTCCCAGAGGAATACCGTCGCAGGGGAATTTACTGTTTGCTTATGTTAGCGCTGCGGAAATTAAAGTGTCTTTTACTGAAAGACTCAAAAGATAGGATTGTTTTGCCAGAATACCTCATACAGGAGAATAAAAAATGAGAAACAACAAAGACAAGGCGCAGCTGAATCTCCAATAAATCTCACGGCCCATTTTTATCTGCGCTGCGCTAATGATACCACTGTTAAACCCTGATGAAAAGCAACGTCTAAAAGGCCAAATACAAGTCCATTATTTAATTACATATTCAGAGTCGTATTTATGGCAGCCAAGAGCCCCGCTGACATATAGATGCATGGCGCTGCATATATTATCATTTCCACGGTGCCATTAATTCCCTCACAACACTGATGGCTCATAAAATATCATTTTTCACCACGTGCTGAAGCGTTTGCAAGCCCCGCCCCCTACACACACACACACACACACACACACACACACACACACACACACACACACACACACACACACACACACACACACACACACACACACACACACACACACACACACACACACACACACACACACACACACACACACACACACAGTGTGCTGTGCGTCACACAAGGCCATCTGTCATGCAGCGTACATATTTCATAAAGGGGTGTGAGTGAGAGAGAGACAGGGGGCGGTGAAGCAGGTTGGAGGGTCAGAGGTGAGATGGGGGCGAGTGAGAGAGGTTGGAGGCAATCATGGTCTTTTAGCTGATGATTGTCACACTAATAATTGCGAGAAACTAATCAATTGTCTTTTGCTCATTTTATGCTGCCGTCACAGCATATAGCTGCTTTCACACATGCACTCTGGATAATGTCTGGACCTGATTATCCAGACATTGTCTGGAGTTGCCCTTTCACACATGTAACAGAAAACCAGAGATCGTCCGTGTCAGACGCATTTACACCACCTGGAAATACTCATAATATACTGACAATACCTGGTTAAGACCAGCCTGGGGAGAGCGTGCAGGAGGCAGGACATGATGCAATGATGCTGCAGAGTTTTACAGGACACCCAAGATGGCGGACGAGGCTACAGACTTATCAGTAGTTGGATGTTTTTTTTGTGTTGTTACTCCATGTATTGGGACGTATCCACAATATAAACGAAAGACCGGAAAGGAATAATGAAGAAGGCAGAAAAGAGTAGGAAGCAGCGACGCTCCGTGCAGGAAGATCCACATCAAGGTAAATAACTGGCACATAATAAAGACGTCATCAACACGCGACACACCCACTCACTTTCCGTGAATGCTCTGGACAATCACCTGCTCTGTTCACACATACCGCTCAATCTGACATTACCCAGGCTCTGTACAAAGGTACTGGCTGGGTAATGTCCAGGTGAAATGATTGGGACATGTGCCTTCACGGGTACAGCTCATCTGGGTAATGTCTGGATCATTTCAGGGTTGCAGTGCATGTGTGAAGGCAGCTTCAGACTAGTGTATATTAGTGTTCAATTACACATCCACCTTATGAAGAAGAGACATTTACTAATAATTAAAGTTAATTTGCCTCAACTGGTTGAAACAAAGCTAATTCACACTCTATTTGTTCCGAAAGTGTCTATTGGCTTAAACTCCCCTTGAATTTGGATGGAAACATTCCATTTATAGAACCTAGAATGACATAGAACGACACCTGCGATCAGGTGATTATGTTATCACTGTGACAGCTCAAGTCGACAAGTGATGAATATATATATTTTTAATTGAATCATCTACCGGGAATAACACTGGAAGCTCCAGAATAAAGACACTATGTGCAGCAGCGGTGGCAGCAGAGTGATTTGTGCTCCACGTCCTCAAGTCAGTCAGTGGGATCTCAGAGTGGCCTCCAGGTGAGCTCGGGCGTGGCTGAGGAAGACGTCAACGTCACCTGACAGGCAAGACAACCCCACGAGAAATCAATGTCATTCAGGACTTCAATAAGATCTGGCGATGATGTGCCACAGTGTGAGTGTTTAGCATCGCTCGTATGCTTTTGGTGAATGGCCATGTACTATGTATCATAAAGCAGTTTGAACTGCAGTGGACATTTTTCATCTGGGAGATAGAAAGGCTTTACATATTGAAATTCCACTTCTCTTCTGTCGCAGTAGTTGTTTAGCACTGCTGTTGTACAAAGGAAATACACTCACTGAGCACCTTATGAGGAACACCTGTACACCTACTTATTCATGTAATTATCTAATCAGCCAATCATGTGGCAGCAGTGCAGTGCATCACATCCTGCAGATACCGGGTCAGCAGCTTCACTTAATGTTCACATCAACCATCAGAACGGGGAAACAATGTGACGTCAGTGTTTCCCACCGTGGTGTGATTGTTGGTGCCAGACGGGCTGGTCTGAGTTTTTCTGTCACTGCTGATCTCCTGGGATTTTCCCGCACAACAGTCTCTACAGAGTTTACTCAGAATGGTGAGAAAACAAAAAAACAAACATTGAGCGGCAGTTCTGTGGACGGAAACGACAACGGAGAAGGACCCTTCTGGTTGGAGCTGACAGGAAGGCTACGTCACTCAGATGAGCGCTCTGTACAATGGGAACCTTGAGCCGGATGAACTACAACAGCAGAACCACGTCGGGTTCCACTTCTGTCAGCCAAGAAAAGAAAGCTGAGGCAGTTGAAGACTGGACTAACGTGGCGTGGTCTGATGAATCTCCATTTCTACTGAGGCACAGACGTAGGCTCAGAATTTGGCGCCAACAGCATGAATCCAGGGACCCAACCTGCCTTGTGTGCACAGTCCAGGCTGGTGGTGGTGGTGGTGGTGGTGGTGTCATGGTGTGGGGAATGTCTTGGTGGCACACTTTGGACCTGTGGAATGAAAGGAATGTTTCCAACATGGAATCCATGCGAAGAAGAACTGAGGCTGTTTTGGGAGCAAAGGGAGGCCACGCGACACGCATGTGTCGCTTGATGCAGCAAAGCATCTTTTTTCTCTTGACAGAAAACACCAATAGACTTCTTATGAAACCAACAAGAGCGTAACACGTGCAGTCCGCCCACATTCTATATCAGATGTTGGTTTAAAGCTAAACTAATATCAATGTCCTAACCCTGAAAAGGGTACCGGAAGATATTGGACACAAAAAACTGGGGTAGCATACCAGGGAAAGGATGGACATTTGATTTACTGGAGCATTCCAAACCAGTAGACAGCGTAGAACCAGTAACCAGTTACACCCCAGTTTACACAGCGCTTTCAGTTAATATTTACGATCCTCAAACTGGTGATTGTGATTGACGGAGAGCCCTTCACTTCAAAGTCTCCTCTTCAATTCCTGCCACACTCCGCTGTGCGGGGCTGACGGAACCGCCTGATGCGCTGGGACACTTTGTAGTTAAACGTATTCAAGTCATTTTTACCATCTGTCTGTCCCTCCTCCAAGCTCTCTCTATCGCTCAACAAAAGGCTAATGGTCGCTAATGCCCGTGCCGTGCAATTAGACGAAAAGGCAAAAAGTGTGCAGAGCTCAGAGCTAATGGAGCTCGAGGTCTGGAAGGATCTTTTGTTCTGTTCGGTCGATGAAATATGTATACGGACGGCTCGGAAACGAGGTTGGGTTTCTATTTCTGGAGGAACTAAAGGCCTGGGTGCGATGATGTAGCCTTCTCAATCCCAAAAGAAAGGAGAGAAAAAAATGTCCTTTTCGTCTCAGTTCCATCGTACTTGAAATACCCTCGCCCCAGGACGGTACAGTTCATCAACGACAGACACCTGGCGCCCACACAACAACTTTCTGCAAAGATCACAGCGAGACGCCACAAACCCCGCTAGTCAATACGTAAACCTTTTGGTGGATGGAGTCATTATCGTGAATAATAAGGGTTATCATAAAACCTGGAAAAATAATCCCGATTCCCATTCCGCGACCACGGGGTTTTTAATGGTGTTAAAGGTGAGGCTGTGATTACCTCCGTCTCCCACGTTCGCCTCCGCCCGAGACGTCGCAGACAGAAGGCGGCGACCGGCGACCTCTCACGCACCACCCCACAACAACCGGCTTTGCAACCCGGTGGAACACAAATAACACTCGGACCCGACATTTCAGCGTGGCGATAAAGCAAAATGAATGCCACACATAAATAAAGAGATCATCCACAAACTTAAAGAGAGGAAACACCTAGCGGTTGCATGATCAACTGTGCAGCGGCGTCTGATTGTGATGATTTCTGCTCAGAATCACAAGGCAGCAAGACAATGGGAGTCGAACTGGCTGCAGCCGATTGCAGCTGCCGGGGCTTTTCTTCCTTTGCTCATTTGGGAGTGTGTGGCGTTCCCTCTGAATGGTAATTATGAAGTGAACAAAAGGGTTATTTAGAGACAAAGGAGGGCTTGCAGTGAAAGGACCGGCTTCCCACCCACGGCCAGTGTTCCGACTCCAAACACCGTTTAAAGACACGGCGATATGAGGTAATTACACAGGAGAACTTTTCGGGAGGGCGGGCGGAGGTGGGGCGGGGTGGGGGGTGGGGGTGTTTGGCTGGTGGCATGCAGAGAGCTGGAGCAGACAGGACCATCTGCATTCTGCTCAGGCCCTGCTCGTCTGGCTCCTGCTCCCTCCATTCCCTTCACAGGGAGCTGGCACCCACGCAGGAAGTATGGAGCAGAAATGTACTCAGGCTGATCATCAGCCATGCTATGTTCACCCATAGACACTCACAGGATGAATACCTGGCTAGCTCCCCTTGTCCAGTGTCTGCATTTTTTTTTTTTTTTTACTTTGCAAGACACGTTTTTCAAGACGATCTTTTTTTTTTTGTATATTTCTTATATATTTGACTATTTCTGTTTTGTGTTTATTTGGTTATTTGTGTATATTTTTATTATATATTTTCTTTTATTATCTTTATTACAATTGAACTTTCTTTTTATTATTTTATATATGAATTTATTTATTTCTACAGACTGCTAAGCTTTCTTTATGATATTGTTGATAGTGAAATGACAAATTCCTTGTATATGTACTGAGCGTAATAAACCAATTGTTAAGACAAAATTAAAGACAAATGTTTCTATTGTGTTGGAGTAGGTGATGAACTAGATGATTCTATGAACTGATATTTTTCAGAACTTTGTTTTTCTTGTTTTTCTGTGTCTGTGTGAGGTAAGTACTAGGTTCAGCGGATGACGACTGAATTTCACAAAAATAAATACATGGCTGAATAAAATCAGACAAAATGTTCATGTTGGAATTAAGACCTCATCAATAAAAAATTTGGAATATCTAACGATTTGTAAAACTGAATTTAAGACATTTTAAGACCTTCACTTTGCATTTCTAGTGAGAAGTTCCTTCTTTTTCCATTGACTTCCGTTCACTCGGAAGCTTCTTGCCAAGGTTTCTAAGGCCGTTAGCCAAGCTGTTTCAGCACCTCCACAACAACACCACCCATGATGGTGAGCTTCCTCCACATTCACCCCTTAATCCCCGGTGGTCCTACCTCTCGGATTTTGTCACGTTTCTCCTTCACATCGGGCTCAGGGGGCTCCCCGTCGTTGACGCCCACCACTTTGGGCATGGGAACGGGCGGTAGGGGCTTGGGCCCCACGTCCTTCTTCTTCAGGTCCTCCACCACCTTGTTCTTCTCCGTCTGGATCTCCGCCTGCAGCTCCTCCCGGGACTTGCGGAGCTTCTCCTTGGCCTCCTGCAGAGCTCGCTCGTGGTCGGCCCGGATCTTGTCGCGAAGGCTCTCCTCCTCCTCCCTGCGGGGGAAGAGCAAACGGGGTTCAGGCGGCTGACGGCAACTGACTTTCAATGTGAACAAGCTTTTCTCACAAGCACCTCCATTGACAAACTTAAGAAATTATCTTAAAGTTTGGAAAAAACTTGCAGTATTTCCCAGGAATGTATTCAACTTCCAATCAGATCTCAAACCTAAACAACAGTAAAACATACAACAAACTTTTCAAGGCACTGCACAAGGCCTGGGGGCGGGAAGAGGCGTGCATGCATGAAGCAGCCAGGGAAACCAGCAAAAGCTGTAATTATTCTTCTGAATGTGTTGGAACAACCAGCAAAGTCAATGAATCAAAGTGGAAGCTCCCTGGTGCAAAGTGGAAGCTCCCTGGTGCAAAGTGGAAGCTCCCTGGTGCAGCCATACAGCCGTGGAGCGCGAGAGGAGGATGGGATGAGGACGGTGAGTTGGTGCTCATAGTTGTAGTGTGCTGTTTGCGCGTAAAAACAAACACTTTTCCTGATGCACACATCTTGTTTTTTATCATTCAACCATTTAAATATCGATACCCTGAATATAAGACGGCCCCACTTTTTCTAGAAGTATTTCCAGGTTAAAAAACCCCAAAAGAAACAATCTTATATTCGGGTCAATACGGTCATTTTGCCGGAACGTCTCATAATGACAAATGCCGTTTCAGTCAATTTGCGTGAAATCAAACGGGTTTGGGTCGTACACCGGACCAGACCGGCAACACCGGAAATCGACCCAACTCTGGAAGGAAAAACAAAGAGGCGGTTACCGCTGATAACGAGACAGACCTTCATAATGTAATAAAAAAATATATGTGGTCACCATTTTTCTCTGCCAAAACAAAGTGTTGTTGCAGTTTCTTGGTTAAAAAAAAACAAAAAACCCGCACCCTCATCTGATAAGAAACAGAGGGCGAGGAAGACGTCAGAGAAGGAAAGAAAATGATCATCTGATCTCACTGCTCCAACCAACTAACAAGTTATTTAGATTTTAATAATTAATTTATTCATAATTTGTCATATTTAACGCTGTCTTGCCTTTGAGGGTGTTTGTAACGTTAGAGTAGTTGTATATACAGTTTTTGACATGAGAAAACATCACGAGCAGCTCAAGTGACCAAGAAAAAACAACTAATCAATGGAACAGAAGAAAGGCAGACGGGTCAAAACAACATGACATCATGGAGACAACCTTGTCTCACAACATGGAGAAAAACATCACAACATGGAGACAACCTTGTCTCACAACATGGAGAAAAACATCACAACATGGAGACAACCTTGTCTCACAACATGGAGAAAAACATCACAACATGGAGACAACCTTGTCTCACAACATGGAGACAACCTTGTCTCACAACATGGAGAAAAACATCACAACATGGAGACAACCTTGTCTCAAAACATGGAGAAAAACATCACAACATGGAGACAACCTTGTCTCACAACATGGAGAAAAACATCACAACATGGAGACAACCTTGTCTCACAACATGGAGAAAAACATCACAATATGGAGACAACCTTGTCTCACAACATGGAGACAACCTTGTCTCACAACATGGAGACAACATCACAACATGGAGACAACCTTGTCTCACAACATGGAGACAACATCACAACATGGAGTCAACCTTGTCTCACAACATGGAGACAACCTTGTCTCACAACATGGAGAAAAACATCACAATATGGAGACAACCTTGTCTCACAACATGGAGACAACCTTGTCTCACAACATGGAGACAACATCACAACATGGAGTCAACCTTGTCTCACAACATGGAGACAACCTTGTCTCACAACATGGAGAAAAACATCACAACATGGAGACAACCTTGTCTCACAACATGGAGACAACCTTGTCTCCATACATGGAGAAAAACATCACAACATGGAGACAACCTTGTCTCACAACATGGAGAAAAACATCACAACATGGAGACAACCTTGTCTCACAACATGGAGAAAAACATCACAACATGGAGACAACCTTGTCTCACAACATGGAGAAAAACATCACAATATGGAGACAACCTTGTCTCACAACATGGAGACAACCTTGTCTCACAACATGGAGACAACATCACAACATGGAGACAACCTTGTCTCACAACATGGAGACAACATCACAACATGGAGTCAACCTTGTCTCACAACATGGAGACAACATCACAACATGGAGTCAACCTTGTCTCACAACATGGAGACAACATCACAACATGGAGTCAACCTTGTCTCACAACATGGAGACGTCTCAATTTCACTGCACAATGTAAAAAAATAAATAAATACCACAGAGGAGAAAGACATGGATTTCGCACCAGGCTCTGCCTTCGAGTCGACCCCATTACTCTGAGGTTACATCAGACTGCGGGGACAAGGTGGAGGAGGAATATTAATCCTCCGCCTCCTCCGCCTCCGCCTCCTCCTCCTCCTCCGCCTCCTCCGCCTCCTCCGCCTCCTCCGCCTCGGCTGAGGACACTGCTCTGCTCTCCCTCCAGGACCAGGGTCAGGAATGAAAAACATACTCAGGAGCGCGGCAGGGGGAGGTGAAGAGCGAGGAGCACAAAGGGAGAACCTTCTGGAGGTTTTTTTCCACAAAATTTTCAAGTATTTATTTGAACATCATACTAGCAAGGGTTCATTCTGGCATTACAAAATTAAATTCAAGGATTTTCAAATACTCTTCTTAAAGCACTACTTTCAGCATCTCAAGGACCTGGTGAGGACGGTGTATGTGGGATGACATGGGATTTTGAAAATACAGTAGGGGAAATAATTATTTGATCCCTCACTGATTTTCGGTCTATAATTTCAGTTTTTGGTAGGTTTATTATAACAGTGAGAGACAGAATATCAAACAGAAAATCCAGAAAATCAAAATATATATATAAATTATTTTGCATTTCATTGAGTGAAATAAGTATTTGATCCCCAACCAACAATAAACAACTCTGCCCCCCACAGATTAGTCCTCTCGCTTCAAGAAAGTAAAGTACTCCTAATCTCACCTTGTTACTGTATAAAAGAGACCTGTCTCAACTCGTTACCTGTATAAAAGACCCCTGTCTCAACTCGTTACCTGTATAAAAGACATCTGTCTCAACTTGTTACTGTATAAAAGACACCTGTCTCAACTTGTTCCTGTATAAAAGACAGGTGTCAACTTGTTACCTGTAGAAAAGACACCTGTCGGAACTTGTTACCTGTATAAAAGACACCTGTCTCAACTTGTTCCTGTATAAAAGACACCTGTCTCAACTTGTTACTGTATAAAAGACACCTGTCTCAACTTGTTACCTGTATAAAAGACAGGTGTCAACTTGTTACCTGTAGAAAAGACACCTGTCGGAACTTGTTACCTGTATAGAAGACACCTGTCGGAACTTGTTACCTGTATAAAAGACACCTGTCTCAACTTGTTACTGTATAAAAGACACCTGTGTCAACTTGTTTCCTGCAGAAAAGACACCTGTCTCAACTTGTTACTTGTAGAAAAGACACCTGTCGGAACTTGTTACCTGTATAAAAGACACCTGTCGGACCTGTCGTAACTTGTTACCTGTATAAAAGACACCTGTCGGAACTTGTTACCTGTATAAAAGACACCTGTCTCAACTCGTTACCTGTAAAAAAGACACCTGTCTCAACTTGTTACTGTATAAAAGACACCTGTCTCAACTTGTTCCTGTATAAAAGACAGGTGTCAACTTGTTACCTGTAGAAAAGACACCTGTCGGAACTTGTTACCTGTATAAAAGACACCTGTCTCAACTTGTTCCTGTATAAAAGACACCTGTCTCAACTTGTTACTGTATAAAAGACACCTGTCTCAACTTGTTACCTGTATAAAAGACAGGTGTCAACTTGTTACCTGTAGAAAAGACACCTGTCGGAACTTGTTACGTGTATAAAAGACACCTGTCGGAACTTGTTACCTGTATAAAAGACACCTGTCTCAACTTGTTACCTGTATAAAAGACACCTGTGTCAACTTGTTACCTGCAGAAAAGACACCTGTCTCAACTTGTAACTTGTAGAAAAGACACCTGTCGGAACTTGTTACCTGTATAAAAGACACCTGTCGGAACTTGTTACCTGTATAAAAGACACCTGTCGGAACTTGTTACCTGTATAAAAGACACCTGTCTCAACTTGTTACCTGTATAAAAGACACCTGTCTCAACTTGTTACTGTATAAAAGACACCTGTGTCAACTTGTTACCTGTAGAAAAGACACCTGTGTCAACTTGTTACCTGCAGAAAAGACACCTGTCTCAACTTGTTACCTGTAGAAAAGACACCTGTCGGAACTTGTTACCTGTATAAAAGACACCTGTCTCAACTTGTTACCTGTATAAAAGACACCTGTCTCAACTTGTTACCTGTATAAAAGACACCTGTCTCAACTTGTTACTGTATAAAAGACACCTGTCTCAACTTGTTACCTGTATAAAAGACACCTGTCTCAAGGAAGAGGAATTCTGACTATGACCCCGAGAACACAATCCCACCGTCAAGCATGGAGGGGGAAGCGTTATGCTTCGGGGGTGTTTCTCTGCTCAGGGGACAGGTCGAAAGATGTATTTTTTTACTAGATATTTGGTTGATATTCAACACTGAAACAAGGTGGTGGGATGGTATCTCAGGAGGTAGAGCTGGTGGTCTAGTCATCTAAATGTTGCTGGTTGGATCCCAGGCTCCTCCTGCTAGCATGCTGTAGTGTCCTTGAGCAAGACACTTAACCCCTCATTGCTCCTGATGGCTGCGTCCGTCGCTGTTTGAACAATTGTAAGTGGCTTTGGATAAAAGCGTCTGATCAATGCAATGTAAAGGTAACTTCCTCAACCCCCTGTATGATGATATCAGACGCTGCATACGTAATAATAATAATAATAATAGCAATAATAATAATAATAATAATAATGGTGACACCTAACTAAATATAGCCGCGGGCTGCAATACACAGGGTTCCCTTTTCCTTGAAGGCAGCATCGCCTGATGCCTCACACATGGAGTTCCCTCGCAGCTCCAGAGAAACGGGTCTGAATCGTGCCCGTTTTATTTTATTCCCAAAGGTTTAAAAAGTGGATGAAATGTGTGTGAGGGACATGCAGCGTTGAACCCGTTTGAAAGGAAGCGTGTGGTTAAGAACTTCCACACGGAGGGATTTCCTTTCACAGAGACACCGTGAGGCAGGGCTCTGCAGACTACAGGAAGTACATAGGGACCTGACAGGAAGTAGACAGGGATCTGACAGGAAGTAGACACCTTCTAATTTTGAAGATAAAGTCACAACACGCAACCGTATCGTGTAACGGCTTGTATTAGAAATTCCGCGTGTCACCAGGACATCAGCGGGTCATTACCTCAGCCGATGCTGCGTTCAAACTCGAAAAATTGTAATTGGTGTCCATACTAGACCCCATGTATTACTGCCTGCAGCTTTATTTATTTATTATTGCTGAATTCACTTAATTCTCAATTCATTCTCAAATAATCTTCACTGGTGGACTGACCCACTGTCACCAACACGGTGGTCCAGGTACAATTTGAAACACAAACAGACAGACAGATAGTCTATCACGACTACAGTTACCGCAATCCTTCACATGTACTACAACACGGTGATATCTTAATTTCCACGACAATACCATACCATGCCCTACGATACGATAGGGGACAGTGGCGGTATGTCCTGCGATGTGTTATTCCAGCTGCAGCAGATGGTTATTGGTTGCATTTCATAACTTATCAGAGAGCGACGCAAACAGCTTCAGGTTCTGCAACGCTGCCCTGGAAACCGCTCGTTAATATTCACACACACCCTGCAGCGCCTGGCAGCTGCTCCCACGGCCACTCATAGCCAACGCATTTTCCTGCTGTGGGGCGTGTCGTGTGGTTTCGTTTACGTTTCCCATGCTAATGTTAGTATGCTAGCGTGTGTGTGTGTGTGTGTGTAAATTAGTGATTGGAGGGGCCAATTAGGCCAATTCATCGGGCCTATTATCTGCATTTTGAGATAATCTGCATCAGCCGATGCCTGCGCTCACAAGGCTGATAAACGAAAAAATGTCAGTATAGTGGGTGGATGGTATAAAAGGTAAACAAACTACACCCGTATGAATTTGCCCGACAGTATGTATTTTGACAAGGGAATGTGAAGTTTGACGGTTGCTATGGACTCCGGTAGGCATTTCTGGAGGATCCCTTCCATTCAATTGCAAAGAGGAATAGCTAAAATATACGAAATGTACAAAAATGGAGAAAGTAAGGGAGAAAAAGAAGGGTGGAGGTTTCACACACGATGGGTGGTGCAAGGTTTCCTGTGGCAGTTTTCCCTCAGAACAAGACTTTCAAGCGTCTTTAAACTCAAACATGCAGAGCGACGTTCATAGTCAATCCCCAAAATATGGCGGCTTGCTCCAGCAATGTGACGTCAGCCTCACACTCCCTGCTCCGTGCCGACCGGTGGAGCGAGCAGCGATTCATCACATGGAACACGAGACGGGAACGGCACGGGGGAGTGAGGGGCAGCTACGACCTGACTACAACAAAATAAATTAAACCCGATGATTTTGTCTGTTATTACATATAAGAATTTATCCAAATAATAACCTAAAACCACAACTTAATCACCAGACCAACCGCACCACGCAACACCACCTTGTCCAAATGCTCCATCCGCTTCGAGGAAGCAGCCTCCACGCAATTAATAAATAGAAAAAACTTTTTTTTTTTTAATATACATCAATCCACGGTTTTTATTTTAGGCATTTAAGTGCGTTATTCCAGAGAAAACAGCGTCTACTGGCACCGTCACTCCAGCGCAAAACACTGGAAGCCACCGCAGAGCAGCTCCTAGCTTCCAGCTGCGTAGCATCTGGCTGTAATTCTGTCGCGGAATTTATTCATAAAAATTTGTTTTTTTACAGAGTTTGGTTTTCTGATTACTTATGGACATTATTTTAATGTAAAGTAATAAGTAGAGTGCAGGGCACAGATCTACTGAAGCAAACTGAGACCATGCACATGTTTTATTTGCAAATCTTTTTGGGTGAATAATACATTAGTGTCAAATAAATGTTCATCGGGACCGAACACAAAGAGATGCTGCCGGGTGCACCAACATTGTTTATTTATTTTTATTCCTAAGTTAACACATTTTCGTTCTCTCTCAGAAACAAGGAGATGCTGCTAACTGCTGATGATCAGCGCACCAAAACTGTTTTATTTTTCATTCATTCAGTTTTTTTTTGTTTTTTTTTTTTTACAAAGTTTAGTTTTTTGATAACCTGTGGACATTTATTTAGTTCATACATTTCTTATTTAAAATAAGTCAACTGAAGACAGTGTACAGATCTACTACGACAGAGACAATGCAGACAATAATATAAGTGTTAAATAAATGTTCATTTATGTTCAGCAATTGTGTGTCTCATTTGTTATTATTATTAAATTGTTTTTATCAGATGCAAAAAAAAAACGATATCTGCATTACATATCAGCCATCGACTGCCCTGCTCTTTAAATGGGCATCGGCCATTGAAATAACCATATGGATCAACCACTAGTTTGGGGACCTTCCAGGGGTCCCGGGGGGGCCCCAGCAAAATGGTTAATAGTGCAAATTCACATTTAATTATTTTCCAAGAGATTAGAGAAGGTCCAGTAACGAGGAGAATCACTGCCTTAGAGCCCTTTTCTGATTGAAATTCAAATTGTATTGTCATTTAATATTAAATTGTGTTTCTAGGCAGAGGTACACAAATGTTTTCACTAATTACACAAAACACTCCGGGAACAGAACACACCCAAGGAGGAGGAGTTTGGATTCTCATAGATAATGCTCATGGTAAGTCAAGTTGAGTTAAATTTTATAGAAACTGAGCAGCAGCGATGAAGGAAAGTCATTAAAAACAGATTAAAACAGAAACCTCCTATGACACGCATGCCACTAGGAATTCAAGCATGTCTAGTGTGTGTGTGTGTGTGTGTGTGTCTCAGGGAGTGCGCGGCGCAACGTGCACTTTAATATGATATTACTGTGATATTTAGAGGGCGCGTGGAGCACGAGGCAGCGAGAAATGAGAGGGAGCGTGACTCGGCCGACACCGTCAGCGCTCACGCTCTACTCAGGTGTGTGTGTGTGTGTGTGTGTGCGCGCGCGCGTGCGCGTGTGTGTTTTATGTCCACACTAGTGTTTTCACAGCGTTTTTCAAAGAGTTAGTCGTCCACTGCAAAAATGTCTTTGATACGCATGTGCACTTTGCACAGCAGCAACGGAAGAGCTTTACTTTGTTTACGTTGTTTACTTTGTTTACGTTGTTTACGTTGTTTTACTTTGTTTACGTTTTTACTTGATTTACTTTGTTTACTCTGCTTATTTTACAAGCGTGGAGAAGCGTGAACAAACTTCATTTTGTTGACAAGTCTGCGTCTCTCAATACACATGGTGTTTGTTGACGAGTGGATCTTGCACGAGCGGACGCAGAGCGGTGACGTCTGCTTCTTGAAATGTGGTGAAGTAGCAGCCACACAGCTCCACGTAGCGTCAGCCAATCACGACACACAGCGGCGTCTTTCTTCATCTTCTTTTCACCGACTCTCTGCATCCCCATTTGTGGAATTATTTAAAAAAGTAACAGTGGCAGTAAAACTGTATTTCACTGTGATGGTTACATTTTGAAATTAGTCCGCGGCTCACATGCGAGCCGAACCGTGGAGGGCGGGGGGCAACCCGTACGCATCACCCATCATCTACGTTCAGTTGCACCACAAGTATCGCGGTATCGTGACGATCATTTTTGTGATACCTGGTGTAAGTATCGCATTAATATTGTATCGTGGGATTCCCGAACCTAATGATGATGAACACGCTGGACCCGCCGCTGGTGAGGAGGTGCCCCCCTCACCCCCCTCACCCCGCTCTCCTCTTCTGGGACACGACCAGAGTCTCTCCAGCGTCACCAGTGATTCTCTTTCCAGTCCAGTAGAATGTCAAACATGCAATAAAATGCACGTCAACAGCTGCCCCATTCCATTACCGAGACAGAGACCCCGTCTTCCCCAGCTCCACCTCCTCTCCCCCTCCATCGGCTCCACCTCCCCTCCCACTCCATCGGCTCCACCGCCCTGATCAGAGCCTTCGCTCGTGTCAGTCACCGTGGCGATGGCTGCCTGGCGACAACTCGCCCTCCTTCCATCCCTCCATCCCTCCCGAACATCCAACCCCATCCCCGGGCGCCCCCATGGCAACAAGGAGGAAACAATAGGACGCAGCAGCCACCGCCCAACTGCATTGTGGGCCGTTTTGGAAGATGACTGAAGGGTGTCGCGCTTGTCAGTTCTCGTGTTGTTGGCTCATGTTGGACAAGTGATGGTTATTATTATTATTAACATTCCATGTTTCAGCTTTGGAACATCATCTCACAGGTTCTGATCACTGTACGTGGAGGCTCAGCAGCACAGAGCAGCGTTTCATAGGGACGGTCAGAGCTGTGTTGGTGTTTTTAATGCTTCTGCCAATACACATCTATTGATTTGGATCGTGGGTGTAGATGCTACAGTTTTCAAGATAAGACATCAGGACTTTTTTTTTAGAGCAAAGCTACAACTCAGAATTCCTGAAGTCCAAAATCAGAATTACATCACACATTTTTGGCTCACCAACGTGCTGAGGAATGGAGCTTTGCCACAGAATGTTTCAACCCCATCAACACAGTGATAATGTTATTACGGTATTACATTACGATACACCACCCTGTCTTGGAGAGCACAAAGAGCTTCCTTTCTATCACCGTGGAAACCCCGACTGGGGGGTGGGGCACCACAGGCTTGGCAGCATGTCGCCATGGCAACAAAGAGACAGGCCGGACACGTTTACTCAGGTCTTAATTACCTAATTATACAATTATGGCTGAAAGAAATTACTTCTGGCCTTTAAGTGACTGGGCAGGATCTGTTTTTGGACACAGTGAGACGTTATTAAACCATCAGAGACCCACAGCCATGAATATTTACAACTAATAGTTTGCAGCTGAATTATAGAAAATGTTTGCTTTACCTGATTAATGGACAAGTGATGTTTGGAATTTATATAGAATTTTACAGGAAAAAAAAATTTGACTTCTATGTATCAAGTGCAGTGTGGAAAGGAAAATGCAATGTTACTTTTCTTTGGATGCTTAACATTTTCTTCCAACAGGCTGCGAAATACACAAGGTTCCCGAGAAATTAAAAAGAAAATGCAATGCTAATTTAAGATGCATCACAGATCCCTGGAAAAAAAAAAGTAGAGACAGAGGCCACAGCAGAATACAGTAGTGTAAACCCAGATTTCCCTGCACGAATTGTGAATAAATGCATACAGTACGTACACACACACACACACAGCTCCTATATACGTCAGATAGTACTCTGTGCAATGACAATTAGTTTAATCTATTCCACACACACACACACACACACACACACACACACACACACACACACACACACACACACACACACACACACACACACACACACACACACACACACACACACACACACACACACACACACACACACCTCCATCTATGGGTGGGCCCTGCTGACATCATCCCAGTGGGTGTGCGGTTCCTGTTTCATCCACCAATCCTGGCACAGCGAGGGGCGAACCCTCGACTGGCTGCTGCCAATCACAGGGGCCGCAGCCAACCGTCTCCTGGAGCCCCCTCGCTTCAAATCACACAAAACACCTTGTGTACTCCTGCATTGTGTCTCTCTGGAAAGCTGGGCGCTAATAAGCTGACGCTCACATCCCGCGCTGCAGACCCTGCTGAATCCATAAAATCACGGCCCATTTTTAACATTTCCCCAGCCGGCAGATAAAAAGGCTCTTGAGAGACGGGGGCTGTTTACAGGCTGTGCAATAAACACCTCGGCTCCCCAGGCTGCTTGTACATAAATTCCCCAGCTAGGTTTCATATTTTTCCAGGAGGCAGGCCTTTTGAAACAGCAACACAACCTCCAATGGGCGGCTGGTTACCTGCCAAAGTAGTTGTTAGGCAAGGCAGGGGAAATGTGGAGTGCTGATAAATCCCGCTGCCAAACAGAAAATGACATCGGCTCCTTTTCTCCAAAAGCAGCCCCCCCCCCACTCCCTCCGTCCCTCCGTGGGGCGGTAAAACGCTGCTGTGCAACAGGTGTGCACGCTGACAAGGGACCTGCCAAAATACTCAACAGGTCGCACCTGTCCTTTTTCCGGATGAGGGTTGACTTTGTTTTACATCAAATTTACACATGAAAACTCTTTTACATAATAAATGGAACTGAGGCTGACGTCTCACTGCTTGTTAATCTCTATTATTTAGACCAAACTGTTGTTTTGATTCCTCCTGAATCGATGCTGCTTCCATTGATGAGTCAATGTGCCCTTTCTGCTCGTTGTTTTGCCGTTAATACTTACTGATTGTCCTTTTCCTGCAGCTAAGAAGAGCTCAGGTTAATCTTTGGCTTTTTGGAAACACCGACTAGTAAACTTACGACTCAGGCTGCACACCAACCGCTCGATTATTAGTCCAACAGCTGATAAATCGCTTGCATTTGCTTGTAATTCGAGTATTAGCAAAGTCCTTCTCATCAGGAGATTGAATTATCTATGTCTCCCCATCTGTCTGTCTCTCTCTCTCTCTCCCTCTTCCTCACTTTCTCTCCACACCAAAAACCTTCATGATGTTGACTGGCTGGCATTTGATCCTATTTAACTCTTTACAATCTGCCGTTTGCTCTGCTCCCATAATGCTATTTCCTCTCTTAAGAGGTGAATACATGAATGCAAACTAGTTGCATGAGGGCTGATTTTCAAATGCTCAGAGGTGCTCCACCAGCTAATCACAATCCACTTCTCAGCGGACAGCGATGGAAATTAGTATGCGGGCACATGATGAGTGCCGGGGGCTCTGGATAAACGTGTGGGTTTGAAACCCGGTCGTCTGAATCTATTTGGTAATTACAGATACGATTGCTCGCGGCGAAAAAGAATTCCACCCATAGTGAAGGTATGAGGCTCGTGATGGCACCCTGTTTCCACATGCAGCTCCAGCAGACAGCCCGCTTCCTGCTGCATGTTCACTAGGGGTGCGCCAACGACAATATTCGATCGTGCGCGATTAAAATGTCTCCACGGTCTGCCTTCAGAGACACCGTCAGCATCATGCTACGGTGCACACTCTATCGATTGCGGTTCTTTGGCTCATACACGCATCCCAAGTCGTTTCCTCGGCCAAATCTTGGATCGCGCTATCTGCTGGTCCGTGATTTGTAAAACGGGAGGTGGCAGAACACAGAGAGGCTGCTGATCTGGCGGTCAGTGCCAGAAGAGAAAGACACGGAAGCCATGCACAGAGCTCAGCGACGGGGGAGGGGGGCGATGGGGCCGCAGCGGAGAAAATACGCTCCGGTGGTGATGTGTCGGTCGCGAACGAGTCGACCGTGAGCCGGCTTACGATGGGGGCCGGCTCACGTCTGGGAGCAGATAGAATAGAAGGATGATCCTATAATGTATTTGTTAAATACGATCCAGAAACGTCATAACATAATAAGAGTGAGAGCCAAGCATGGTGAGACTGTATGTTCTAAATTCTATTTAAGGCGGAGCTTGCAGCTCGAGCTCTTTTTTTTTTTTTAAACCAGATTTAAAATGCATCAAAATAGGCAAACAAGCAATTTACGGGCAACTTTAATTGGCAATAACATTAAATATTACACAAAATGTATGTATTAATTTGATAGTGACAAGGTATTTTTGGAGGCAGATGATCCGCTGTGGCGTCCCCTAACGGGAGCAGCCGGAAGAAAAAGGAAGAAAAGAAAGAAAGAAGGTGCTGGATCAGGATCTGGCACAAATTAAGCCATTTTACGTGCCTTCCTCAGAGACACCAATAAACCAATAATAGCAAACAGTAAGACGAATGGACGCAGCAGAGCTCGTACAATGGCCACCACTGTTTGAGGTCCATTTAAGTCAAGACGCTTTCTGTAAAGATCTATAGTCCAGCTCCGACACGCTCGCCTGGAGTGTCTGTTTGCCGGCTTGTCAAATGACTCTCAGCCGGAGAGCCCTCATGGGAACAATCCCCCCGCTGGTATCAAGTGATGTGGACAAGCCTGATGGCCGCCAGCCCATAAACTCTAGAAGGAGAGCTGAGTAGCCTGTTTGGTGGTCTGCGTGGCGGCAGAATCCTGGCGATTTTTTTGTTTTTTTTCCCCCTCCAGAGGCCTGTGTCTCCTCACTCCCTCCCACCACCCAGCAGGTACTATTAAGATGGTATACCAGCCTGGTTTTCCCATGACCCGCTTGGCTTCCATGGAGACTGTGGGGGTGTATCTCTAACGGCGTGGTGTGTAATAACATCCAGCCTAACTCCATTCTTCTTCTCCGGAGGTTAATCTCTCTCTTAACTAACCGCACCCAAGAAGCTGGGAGCGGCGCGGCAGCCAGCTGGTTGTTCCTCTTCAGCCTCCGACTGGGTTTTGTGGCCCTGCAGGGGTCTTTGGGGTGGAGGTCTTCACGGGTCTACACCCGTGAAAACACCCACTATCCGACCCAGGAACAGTACAGGTCCGGGTCCAATGGTCAGTCAAATGGTCAGGGCCAAATCGGATCTGGGGGAAAAAAAAATTCCCGGATCCAAAAAGCTGTATAGGGAGCCTTTAGCCATTTCTCCTCAGATACTGTGTTCTGTATTGTTTGTGAACTGCTCAGGTTTTATTTGTTTGACACACACACACACACACACACACACACACACACACACACACACACACACACACACACACACACACACACACACACACACACACACACACACACACACACACACACACCTTTGTGACTCCCTCCAAATTGGCTATTTGTTCTCCTTGAGTCGTCCACTCTTCCCTAACAGGCCCTGTGTGTTGCTCTCTTCTATCAGTTCTTGTCTTTCTCTTTATTTTTCTCATTCTATCTGTATTTATACTGTATACATGCATCATCCATCTCTCCATCCTCACACCTGAGAACCCCACCCCTGGCTGTGTACAGCTAGTACTGTGACCCACATCCAGTCCTGGCCTGACTAATGCTCACACAGCACGCACCACCATCCATCTCCGGCCGCTAACACCGCTTGTGCTGCGAAACAAATAAGCGCAGACAGCGGCTGCACAGATAACGATTCCATCCTGCCGAGGAAAGCCTCCCATGATGGAGGAGCTCAATCCTCCAACCTTTACACACACACACACACACACACACACACACACACACACACACACACACACACACACACACACACACACACACACACACACACACACACACACACACACACACACACACACACACACACACACCATAGTCCCATTTACACCACCTGGAACGTCACAAATACCCAACACGCTGTCTGAGCCCGAGAATCATTTTCTCGACGTGGAGAAGCAATTTCCTGTCTTTCAGAGCCGTCTTCTACAGCGTCGGCGCTCTGCACGTGCTGCAGGGCTCAACACTAACTTTTAATAGTGGTTGCCAGGCTGGCAACCAGGCGCCAGCTTTTGGTTGCCAAAACTGAAAATATGGTCGTTTTCAGTCACCTTATATCCTGAGTAATTAAGATACTTTGCAGTTGTGAGTCAGCTTATTAAATGAAAATGTGTCAGAAAGATGTTTAAAGGCATTATAACAGTGAACATTCAAATGTGTTTTTAGCTTTTGTCTTATCTGATACTTCACAGAATGTGAATCTTCTGAGGGGAAGAAACCGTGGGTCTAAAGGTCTAAAATATACTTATGGTGGTAGCCGACGGTTTTCCGGGTTCCGATGAACGCATCACTTCTAGGAATGTCACGATTGCGATTCTACATCGAAAATCGATTGAAATGAGCCATCGATTCTCCCTGTACTTTTGTGGTTAATATTGTCCGACATGGTCGCCCATAGCGTGGGCTGGGGCTGTGCGGGGCCCTCCGCGGAGTTGACCGCGGCCCCTGGCTCCAAAGAGAGCGAGAGAGGAGAGCTGGGGTGGGCTCCGGAGGGGTCCGCTGCGCCGCAGCCTCCAAAGGGACGAAAGTGAGAAATAAACCCCGACCATCACCGACATGATGTCCTCCAGTGCAGAGGTTCTCAACCAACGGCTCCTTGACCTGCCGGGCCGCGGGGTATTTACCTGCCGGACCGTGAGAACACGGGCGGATTCTTTCAGGAGCGATCTGTGGTTTGCTCCACGGCAGGGCAGCAGAAGGAAAAGAAGTAAATGAAATACAGCCAGAGTTTTTATTTGTTTTGTTTGGAGAAACGGTCACTCTGATCGGAGCTGCAGATATTAATTTGTCTTGTACTACCAGCGTTCCCCCAGCAAAAATATCTGTCTTCCCGCGCTTATTTTGGTGAGTAACTTAAAAGCAGTGTAATAAGTAACTTAAGTAAAATTGTTTATTATTCTAGTTCCCGCGCTTATTTAATATTTAAATAAATGTTACTTATTGAGAAACAAGTGTTTTTCGTTACAAATCAACACTCAAAGGTCGAACAACAGCATAGCCGTCAGTGCTGAAAAAAATACATATGTTTAAATCAAAAATCGTATCCAAGCCTTAAAATCGAAAGTCAAAGAGAATCGTGGATTTAGAGAATCGTGACACCCCTCATCACTTCCCACCAGCATTACAGTTTTCCGAGCCCGTGAACGCAGCGCTCGTAATGGGCGCTTTCAACTGGAGACTGGAGCCGTGTCCGCGTCTTAGTCCTGACGTAATATCAGAGAAGGAGTCCACAAGTTCATCTATCGGATGGCGTCATACTCGGACGGATAAAAAAATAAAAAATAAAGGTAAAATGGGTTTCCGCAAACACCTATGTTACCTCCAGCTGTGAAACGCTACTGAGTTTACATTGATTTGGACCAAACTTAACCCTGCCACAGACATCCTACCCCTTACCCCCTGGGGGCACAGATCCGGAGCACATTTATTTTCAACCGGTTCCTCGATTCCGAAAGGGCTTATTTTAAATTCAGGCCATGAAGAAATAAAAAACGCAGCCTCTTCTTGATTCGGTGTTGGGCTATCTCGCTTTGATCCCATTTCCAGAACTGACAGCGAGCCATTATGGAGTTCAACTCCAGTGACGTTGTTTGGCAGCGGCAGGATTTGGTTTTGAGTGCTGTAGTTAAGTACCATGGCCACATTATCCCCGGCACTGAACGCATCTCTCCCTCCCTCTCCCTCGATGTGCTTTTGTGTCTCATTTCCCTTCCATGATTCTCCTTTTTCAGTCAGTCAGTCAGTCAGACTCTCACTCTCTCTCCCTGTTCTAAACTCTGTTTCTATTGCTGATTTTAACTCAAGGCAATTCGACATACTACATGGTGGTGTCCCTCAAGGCTCTATTTGTGGGGCACTTTTATTAAATCGTATGCACTCCCTCTTGGCGTTATTAAAACAAAAAAAATTCTTCTTATTGCAATTACACTGATGACACAACTGTTTAAATTTTCATTCACACATCAACTCTATCACCAGATTGGCATTTTATCATTTAGAACACGTGAATAAAGTCAGAGGATTCCTGTCACACTCCGAAGAACTTGTCCATGCCTCGATAACAAGCCTTGAGTACAAGCCTTGAGTACTATATAACACCCTCTTCTGCGGTCTTCCCCCCAAAAAAACATTGGTCGCCCTCAGCTCATCCTAAATGCCGCTGTAAGAGTTCTGACAAGAACTAGGGAAAGGGATCACATCACTCCCGTCCTCAGATCACTTCAGTTGTCTTCCAATTAAGTACAGTGTTGCCTTTAAGAGCCTCCTCCTGGTTTTCAAAGTACTCAATGGTCTTGCGCCACTTTACATCTCTGAAATATTGTCGAAATACGTACGATCTAGTTCACTCAGGTCGTCCGACAGCCACAGCTTGGTCATCCCCCATCAAAGCTAAAGCTGCTTTCACACATGCACTGTAACCCTGAAATGATCCGGACATTACCCGGGTGAGCTGTATGTGTTAAGGCAAATGTCCTAATCATTTGGACCAGACATTAACCGGACTTTAGCCAACCAGCACCTTCGTACAAAGTCTGAGTAAAGTCTAATTGAGTGATATGTGTGAACAGAACAGGTGATTGTCTGGAGAAACACGTGTTGATTGCGTCTCGATCATGCGACTGCTAACATTATCAACACGCCCCCTCTCTTAGGGTGAAGACAAGTCATTCACCTTCGTGCGGATCCCCGTGCACGGAGTGTAGCTGCTTCGTACTCCTTTCTGCTTCCCTTCATATTCCTTTCCACTCGTTTCCTTGATATTGCGGATACAGTGTTTCCCCTTTAATTGTACAGGCCTAGCAGGACGCCAGGCCAACCAGAGCCCCCGCCAGGCCCAAAAAATTGAACATTTAAACGGCAAAAATAACGGCACTGTCCCCCGAAAAAAAAGTTTGGATTATGGTCTTTTATAAATTGGAATTTACAGTCTATTTATGCCATGTAATCACATCTACAAACAAGGGATGTTAAATGTTCTAAAAGCTTTACTGTTCTCCAAAATAGCCTACTCAAAACATTCAAAACAAACTAAAAAACGAACAGGACTGTTTTCCAAATGGGAGAGGGAGCGAGTGTGCGGGTGGACGTGGCGGTGACACCGCACCTGGCACCTGCACCGCCGGTCCGCCGCCACGGTGTAAGCTGCAGGGGTTTTGCGTTCTCACTTTGAATGCTTGAAAATGGCAACTTGGCATCAGAGGGAGGGTCTCAACAAACCCCGCGGCGCAATGAAAGCGATGGAACATCCCATGAATCGGAAGGAAAGATCCTTCCTCAGCCGGTGGGATCCCGGCTCGGGGGCACCGCCACCTCCGTCCAGTCGTTGGCCGGATATTTACTATCTTATAAATATTTACTATTTTTGTTAATTTATTTCAGGATTATTTCATGGACATTGGACTTATTTTTATTTGGGGTGATGACGGAAATTAGGTCAATCCTGCAGTGACGTCACACAACAGAGGTATCCTTAATCAGCCACTTTAAAGGTGCCGTGTGTATTATTTACGGAACTGACTTGGCAGAAATGGAATATAATATTCATAAGTATGTTTTAAGTTCAAGTTCAAGGATTATTTGTCACATACATACACAATTATTGTATAATCCCATGAAAATAAGAATCATTGTGTTGAGCATGAATTAGTTGAGTGAATGAGCCATCTTATCGACATAGGGAGAGGGTGCGCTTCCCGGAAGCCGCCATGTTGCTTGTTTAGCTGACTGCGCTCAGCGTTCCTGTGGGCAGTGTGGACTGTGAAAGTAACTTCTCCACCTTGAACAGGGTACCGGGCTACAACTCACGATTCCTTTTGATAGGAATCCATCCCTTCATTTAAGAATTTACTAAATAAGGAAAAATCTTCATTTTTGGTCGGTGAAAACAGACCTCAGGAACAGGCTGCATGAAGATAAACGGGCCTCCTGTGGCAAAATTTCTAAATCCTGAAGCCATGGTGAAAGTTTTCTCCAAGCCAAGGAAGATAAAGTGCAGCAATGAATCATGCACTCTGTGTTCACCATGTGCTAATGTTTTGCAAAGGTCATTGGTTACACTGCTCATTTTTATTCCATAAATACAGCTTATTAAGTCGTCCCTCCTTCTGATCACTTTGTTTTAAGTCTTGAATATACCGAGCGAACAAAGAATTTAACTCAAATATCACTGCAGGACCACCTGCTGCGGCAACTAACTGACAGAAGCCGACTGGCTCAATACGCCATCCCGCTCGCCTCGTCTGTTTAGGGCTTTTTCCTTGCGTACCACCAGGCCTGAAAAAACATTGCAGGGGAAACACTGGGATACGTCCAAATACATGGAGTACCAACGCAAAAAAAAAAAGTTTTTTCTAAATTACTGATAAGCCGGTCGCCACATCCCCCACCTTCGGTGTTGCGCAAAACTCCCCAACGTCATGAGTGTTTGCAGCACGTCCTGCCTCCCGCACGCTCTACCCAGGCTCCGCCCCGCGCCAAACCAAACGGAGCATCTCCAGGTAGTGTTAAGGCGTCTGACGTCTGAGTGCTACGTGTGTGAAAGGGCAACTACGGACAATGTCCGGGCGTGATTATCCGGAAATTGTCCGGAGTTAAAACAGCTTAAATGTGGCGGAGAGCGTCCAGCCACAGTCCATGCCACGCATAGACCTCCAGATGAGCTGAGCAGTGAAAGCGGTTTGAAAGCTTTTAAAAGTAAACTATGCTTCCGTTTTGTGTTTTGTCTTGCATTTCAGTAGCGCATCTTAATTTGAAATACTTACGTAAAAACAGAAAAAAAGTCATGGAATATTTTCGGTTCAGAAAGGGCTTGCTTTGCTAACGCCGCTAAAGCAAGCAATGTATTTGTTGTTTCTTTGATTCTGCACACATGAAAGATCAATCAAGGAGAATGAAATGTGTTCGATAAAAACACAATTTCTCTCTGTGTCCGTCCATCGTCCAGCTCCCAAGTGGCCTCGTGATTACAGTGTCAGAGGACAAAGTGACACACACACACACACACACACACACACACACACACACACACACACACACACATACACACACATACACACACACACACACACACACACACAGACCAATCCAGGCTGACACCCCCTAAATAATGAGCAGCTCCCGGAGCATTTTTCTCTATTTGTACATCCTTCCATCCCAGTCTGCTGCCAGTGTTCCTTCATGCCTTCCCTTCCTCCATCCCTTCCTCCATCCATCCATCCATCCATCTACCCAGCGGGGTTGTGAACTAATCACCCGCCTGTAATGGAGCTGCTGTATTGAGTGTAAGGGTGTGGTGTGAGGGCTGGAGGTGGAGTGCGGCAGTGGTGGAGGAGCTGCTGGTGGAGGCTCAACGCTGTGGGGGGGGGGGGGGGGGGGGGGGGGGGCTTCAGATCAATCAATCCCAGTGTGCATCCGAGTATGGCCACGGTTAATAGATTATTAGGATGTTTAAAAGGGTGTGGATAATCAAATGTCCAATTATATTGATTGAAAGGTCCCCCCACAATTTAATTTTGACATAATTCAACATGGCCGTACAGAATTGTAACTGTAGTCTTCAATTAACGAACGATTCGACAATCCAACACCGTATGCAAAAAAAGCTGAAGGATAATAAAAAATGGGATCAATTAAAACAACAAGAATTAATTTCTGAGTCGATTTGAAGACGTTTGTTTGGCGTTTTGCAACCACCTTCCGCTTCAGAGTTGGTAGCAAGCAACTCTCATGATGTAGAAAACGTCAATAATCGATATAGAAGCGTATCGTGAGCCGTGCCGTCGATAGCAGACTGGCTCGATCCAGCCCTAAAAACACAACACGGACAACAGCATACTTCTCATTATTGTGCCTAATGATCTGAAATCGGGGCGTGTGCAGCTACGGCCGGCGAAGCAAACAGTCACAACATCTAGAGTGTTTTGCTTTTCGTGCATCATTCAGGACGACTGAAAACAATAGTCTCACCCTCCCCCTGTTGATGAAATATTATTTGAATATTTACAGAATGTATTAGGAGAATATTAAGTGTGGCTGCACAAGGCTCATTTGCACCCGATGGATTTGTTTGTTAGTGGTTCACGGTTCTCAGGCAGGTTAAGACATTTCACTGCATGTATGCATGAACGTATGTACTGTATATGTATGTGACAAATCAACCTTGTGAATCTTCTCGAACGATGCACAGCAGTCATAAGACAGCAGCAGTGGGAGCCCGAGCAAAACACAAACAATGCAAGGCCATATCGGGGGCCTTATTCAGTTAAATGTGTGTTTAGAGGGAAAGCCGACTATCGCCAAACATGCGGGAGCTGCACAGCCAGTATAATATGCATGAATAATAGATTATGTTCAATTTAATCACGGACACATTCGCTGCGACAAAGCAGTGGGTAAATGTGTTAAATATGTGCCGCTTCACCTTAATTATTTTTTATTAGCTAGGTTAGCCCCATCAAGATGAAAAAAATCACATTTTTATGTGCCACAAAGGCAGCATCAACGCAGACATAAAGACTGCGCCCAGACAACAAACACAGGGGGAGGTCGTGATGCGGTGTCGTATCAGCCTTGCGACGGCCAGAAAGCAGAAGGAACCGGCTGGATTGCGTGTCTTTCCCCCAGTAAGGAAAATAAACTTAACCTAAAATGATGAATAAAGGACGTCAGCCACACAGTCCCATACAAAAAAACCAAAGGCATCATAAGAAAGAGCTTTGATCAAAGTCTCAATGGTTGTGGCAATAAGGTCAACGAGGTGTTTGTCTGGTAACGTATGAACTCTTTGACACAAACATGCGCAAAGATGCAGATTTGTGCGGAAAAATACAGATCAAACCAACTTGATGCCATCATTGCCTTTTCACATGAAATCCGGGACTCGATATGATTTATTTTCCTCGTAGGAAACTCCCTCCGACATCTCAACCAGTTCAAAACCAATTACCATGACAACAAACCACAGGAGCGCTTCGCTGTTAAGGTGGTCAGGGACGAGGCCTTTCCCCTGGATGATTTAAAAGGTTAAAGACTTGGAAAAAACTGAAAAAAAAATGCTTTTATTTGTAAAACCTATAGATTAGTTTATTCTTTCTCAAATTAAAATTCAGTAATTAAAATTAAAAAAAATACGAAAACGTGGATTTAACACGGTCACGATTTTTTTCCAAGCTGTCGAATGATTGAGAGGAGACTCCCTTGTCTCTTCTCCTCTTTGCAGTAAATCTGAAATTTTCCAAGTTCAAGTTCAAGTTCAAGTTCAAGAGATTATTTGTCACATACATATACATACGTTCATACATATATGCAGTGAAATGTCATGACACCCGGTGATCCAATTCAGGGATCTGATGTTTGTCTGTGACGTCGTCATGGATTCAAATTCATGGGTTCATCATCATCGTCTCGTTAAGAACATCATTATTTTGCAAAAGTGTCACAGTTGACCACCAGTGACCACCACCTCATGCGAGGGGGCTGGATGATGGCGTACAGATGGTGACCAGTCACAGGCCTCACCGGTTGCTCCATAACAAACAGGAGAAAACCCAAGCTATTCGCAGCTAGTTCCTCTCCTGTCGGTGTGATACATCTGCAAATGGATGCTTGCCATTTGACAGCCTGGGGGGAGCTTTATTTACTTTATTTACTTATTATTTTTACATGAGACTGAATTGCTGCTTGGTTCTGGCAACGTACCGTAAGCTGCATGAGCGTTCTGCTCTGGCAGTCAGGCCGATTCACCGCATGAATGGCAGAAGTCTTTATATATGGATTTTCATAAGCCATCTATTTATAGCCTTTATCACCAAGGTTACACTGTCAGCTCCACAATTGTAGCTGACAGTGAATGAACTAATGACTTTCATGTCGTCAATATTTATGCCGCACGATAAAATGAACCGATGGCATATCCAACCAGTTTGGAGTCTCGACACCGCCTCCACCTGATTCCAAACTGTATGGAGAGTCATTTTAATGATACACCCTTCCAAGTGGTGTTTTCATGGAAGCAGGAGGTATAATATCTGAATATAAACCTGGATGCGAGCCCAATCTACAAACAGAGCCTCACTCTTTGAGCAGGTGGAACGGCTTGCCGGGTTCTGAATACATAATACCAGAGATTGATTTACGGCGTTTGCAAGAGGAGTCGTCGGGGTTTGGCGGCGTCCCCTCGCACGCGTTCCTGCTTTTCATGCGTTGCTGCTCTTTCTGCGTCCCTGCTTTCCCCCGCGGTTCAGTGAGTGACACGCGACACGCTGTGCGAGGGGTCGACCCCGTGACCCGCTGGAGATAACGGATTGTGACAGACGACCGTTCGGGCGTCGTCCAAAGTGGAGGGAAATGAACCACTCTCAGAAAAGTCGACCTTAATAGAGACAGATAGCGCCGCAGGACGGACGTTCCGGGGCTGCGCTTCGCCGTGTTCACTCTGCGCTCTGTCCTTTTTCATGTTCCTCTCCATGAAAATAAATGAATTAAGATAAATGGGTCTTTCCTGGTCAAGTCGACTTCCATTCAGGGCTGAGCGATTAATGAGGGAAAAAAATGTAGTGACAATACGAACAGTGGAAATGTAAAAAATCGAGGAAGCTGCGAGTCTACAATGGACTTTGACACAAAGTACTTTGGGGAATATTTGGTCCATCAATCAAGGGCAATATTGGTGAAACCTGCCATCAAACTCCTAAATCCTGCAAACTGACCTTTTTTTTATATATATATATATATATATATATATATATATATATATATATATATATATATATATATATATATATATATAAAAATATTCCTTCCCTTTTTTTTTTTTTTCTTTTTCATGCTTCATGTCTAATAGAAATATATCAGATATCCATCTTCAGTACAGCTAACCATTCCCCAATTCTGAATCCAATTATAAAGAACACAAATTAAGTTGAAGACATCAAGCAATATAATAATATAAAGTACGGCAACAAACCCAAACTGTCATTTTCCCACAAAACGCCGTCCTCGGCTTCAAGCTATTTTGTCACAAGGTTACTTGTGACAAAATCTGTCATACTTCATTCATTTGTCAAAACAGATAGTATTGGTGGTGCGCTTAGAAAAACAGAAGTAGTAATGATAAAATGGGAGGAATAGTTTGGTAAAACCACAAAAAACATGGAAAAACATCACTTAAATGAATAAGATAATACGTGTCTGCGCTGGATATTTGAATTCATTTTTGTGGGTTTTAAGTCATCTCAGGAGAGCGGTGACAAACATTTCACAATTCTTTCGGCTGACTGCGTTCTTGTGAAAACGTTACATTACACATTCATACGTTTCATAAGTCAATATTAGAAATTACCAAGAGTTAAAATTTGGTGAATTTCCATCCGTTGGGTTGAGTTGGTTGAGCTTAATTCTCACGTTCCGAAGTTCAATGTCAATAGAAAGGCTCTTCTCAAATATCCACACGAAGATGGCGACATGGAGGACGATCTTATTCGTTTGACAATTAAATGCCATCTAAGACTCCATCTCCTGTATTCCACGAGCGCGAGTTTTGGGAGTAATATGAAGGTGCGCCCCGATCGCATTCATTTTAATTTTTGTATTTCATTGCAGCCTTTGCGATGAAAAAAAAAATAATTGCGTTCTACTAAATTGCGACGTCGGTTTGAATTCTATTAATGGTTCAGCCCGAGAAAAAAACCTAATTCAGTTGTTGCTCCGTCTCCGAGGTGCCAGGTGTGTGCGTAAGATAAGATAGTACTTTACTTATCCCCCGAAGAGGAAATTCAAGCGTTGCGTGTGTGTGTCTGTGTGTGTGCATGTGTGTGTGTGTGTTTGTGTGTGTGTGTAACGCTCGGAGGAAGTGTGAACGGTGCTGCACTGTGGCTGGAAGAGCGTGCACGTCACTTCATTAGCGCGAGCCGCAGGTGGGAGACTACAAAGACCTGACACACACACACACACACACACACACACACACACACACACACACACACACACACACACACACACACACACACACACACACACACACACACACACACACACACACACAAATTCCCAGTGACGTGTGTCATGGAAGGTTTCTGTTTTGATCTACATTGAATCACTTTGCTGCTTCCAGCCGTTTCCATCATGCACCTGAATGAAATATAACTCGGAGTGACCTAAAATAATGTCATTCAAGCTCGTGTTGGCTGCATTCTGTTTTGGAAGAAAGGAAGAACCACGTTATAATAATAATAATAATAATAATAATAATAATTGAATTGCAGTCAGAAGGATTGTAGCGTCCCCACCTCCTCCACACGTAGGACCGGAGGCGACGCCTCAGTTTGATCCACATCAACACCAACGTCTCCTGCTCCGCACACCTGCACCTGAGCGCCACAAGCGAGCTGCGTAATGTGCCCAAAATCCAATTACCAACGCCTGCTGTTCCTGCACAGCTGCGTGAGGCCAGACTCCAGAATTTCCCTGAGAGGAAATGGGAGTTTGGAGCAGCGTTCTAAAAGGGTTCGGTGTGAAAACCCACCGCGCACGTTTAAAAAAAGACACTGGAAAGTGGATGAAAGGCGGTGCAGGTCATCCTGCGGCTCCACGGTAACAACCGGGCTTCTCACACAATAAACACTTTAGTTTTTACAAATATCCACCATTTGTTCGGCAAACCTGACCTTTCAGAAGTTACATAAGATGTTGCATAACTTCTGTAAACACAGGAGTTGGCGTCCAACTTCCTGTTCATCCAATTGTCTTTGTAAAAAGAGGATTTCATCACGACGATGATACACAGCCACACTCAAAGCCCCCCGGAGCACGCACCACAGCGCGGGGTGGGGCTGGGGGTGGGGGTGGGGGTGGGGGGCGGACTGGGAGGGCCGGGCATCGCTGGAAATCAGACAATTCCATCTTCAAGTTGCGGTATTAAAACAGTTTCCCAATAGTTTCTAAACTGCACGATCACAGTGGGAGTTTATCTGTAGAGTTAAGAAAGAAGAACCTGAAACTCATAAGGTTCTGAAACAGTTCAGTTAACAGTTCAGTTATTAATAATATTAATAATAATAGGAAAAACATCAGCTGAGAATTGACAGAATTATGTCTACGTCTTTATCAAAGAAGCATAAAAAATGCTTTGCAGAAATGTTGGTTTTTAGATCACTTCAGCGAAATGGAATCAAAAACATTTCAAAAGGACAATTCACTTTCCAAAAACATGACGTGGCAAGATAAATAACAGGATAAATAATAAGCTGCTCCCACTTCTTTGGCGCTCTTCCCCGCACTCTCCCCCGCACTCACATATACAGCATCGGCCGTATTTATGGGTTTGTTTGAAGGAATATTAACACGCCTGCTCCTCCTGGCTCAGAAGCCTCTCAGCCACATTCCTCCGCCTTGAGTTGGTCACAAGCACCAACGGCTGTTTGTTCATGTTATGTCGCCGTATACGCCGCAAGGCCTTCAAAAGGCTTCTGGAGTCCGCTGGACCTTTTTCTTTTTCCCATGCAAACACTACTCTCGGATTTGGGGGAGGGGGGGGGGGGGTTGTAGCTCACACCACCGCGGCCCAGACCTGAGACTTAAAGTCACGTCAAAGAAACCTGTTTCCTGTCTGAGCGCCGTCCTAACCGCCCTCAAGACCGGACATTTACTCAAAAGTCCAGCAAAGATGAATGTGTTCTGAGTTTTTCACACCGCAGAAAAATGTGTCATGAGCCACACAGCCAAATTCGAATGGTTAAAATAAAATCACAGCACATAAAATGGGGTTTCAAAGTGATGCCTCTGGAAGCCCCTGTTTCTTTCTAAGAAATAACACTGGCTTGTTTCTCTGCCACGACAGGACAGTAAAACTTTTGAATGTTGGACGTCTCCCTGGCTACCAAGACACCGGAGGATCTCAAGAAGGAAACTCAACGTACAAAATGACTGAGTTCCAGGAGAACCACCAAAACCACTTGAACCTTGGGCGGAGCTTAGTGACCAGCCAGGTTCCAGGTTTGGGAAAGGATGGATGGGCCTCAGCGCGCAGGGTTAAAACAACCGGGGCGCACAGAGAAAGTGTCCCCATCACACACTTGTTTCGTTCCATTAGGGGACGATAAACAACATTTAAAACACTCTGTTCTGGCACGGGTATTCCTCGGCGAGGGAGACAGGTGGGTAAAATGTGCCCAGAATGTCCAAAACGTGCCCTTTTTTTAAACAGCAGGTTGTGCCATTTGAAAGTTGCGTTCTGTTGTATTGCAGCGAACGTGGATGAAGCGTTCAGGCCCGGTGCACCGCAGCTCCGTCACGCAGCACAGAGGCGTCTCATACTGTTCGACGAGAAAGAAAACCTTGATTCAGCTTGAATTGACCTCCTGGGGGCCACGCAGGTATCTTTGCATCCATCGCAGCAGAACAGTGAGTCCCAGTGACGGCCTCCCAGAAGCACACCACCCAAGAGGTGGAGGAAGAACTCAGAGAATACACCGTGGATTAAAGCCAGTGGAACTTCTGGGGCTCTCAGGTAACAAGGTCTGAGCGACGCTGACCTCCACCCAAGACGTCTACGACACAACACCAGCACCAACAGGGAGCTGACCTCCACCCAAGATGTCTACGACAACACCAGCACCATCCGGGAGCTGACCTCCACCCAAGACGTTGACGACACAACACCAGCACCAACAAGGAGCTGACCTCCACCCAAGACGTCTACGACAACACCAGCACCAACAGGGAGCTGACCTCCACCCAAGACGTTGACGACATAACACCAGCACCAACAAGGAGCTGACCTCCACCCAAGACGTCTACGACACAACACCAGCACCAACAGGGAGCTGACCTCCACCCAAGATGTCTACGACAACACCAGCACCAACAGGGAGCTGACCTCCACCCAAGACGTCTACGACAACACCAGCACCAACAGGGAGCTGACCTCCACCCAAGATGTCTACGACAACACCAGCACCAACAGGGAGCTGACCTCCACCCAAGACGTCTACGACAACACCAGCACCAACAGGGAGCTGACCTCCACCCAAGACGTCCACGACACAACACCAGCACCAGGAAGGAGCTGACCTCCACCCAAGACATCCACGACACAACACCAGCACCACCAGGGAGCTGGACTATTTCAGGGAGAGAGTTATACACACAGTACACATACATACTGCACTGGGAGGATGGCAAGAGTCAAACTACGTGTTGACTGACGTCATCGTGATAATGTTGCGTATGGATAATAATGGTACTTAACAGCTGGAATATCTACCCTAGTATCTTACCGTTCACTATGACTCTCCACCATCAACTGGACTATCACTATTATTATCCTCTGAATTATACTTCATCTTTCTTGAGGTAAATACTTTTACATGATGTATACTACACCTGTATACTACACACCTTCTTTGCATTGTTCTTTTTTTTTTTTTTTTTTAAATACAGTTTTTAAATAGTTTTATTTGAATGACTACAATGACTTTGCTTCACTTATTATGTCAAGCTGAGTTGGTTCTGAGATTAAGGATCTCGTTACTGGTAATGACGCTTGCATGGTCATCAATTATTTGACAATAGAGTCTAAACTTGAAACCAGAAAGGAAAAGGAAAACAATGCCATCCTTCCTCTGCCGTGAGGGAGAGGGTTTGGGGACACGGAGATCGTTTCTCAGCCTGGGAGCTCAACTTCCAGCGGTTCAGATGAAGAACGCATAGTACACGACGGTGCAGGTGGAGAGCTGCTCCACTCGAACACGCAGACGTTCCAGGAAGGTAGCTTCAAACTGCGCTCCTCCGCCGACGCCCTCCTCCCTGCTCTGACGCAGCCTGATGCCGAACCTCTGTGACGGTGCAGAGACACCTTCCGAGAATGTCGGGCGGGGCTGACTGCGGTGCAGGTGCAGCAACCGCCCCGTAGATTTTTGGGTGGGTGCGATCGCTTTGCCCTTTTGTTCTACAGCAGTAATTCTCAACCTCTCTCCACATCAAGGACCCTCATGTGGTTAAGTAAGGGGCCACTGAGCCTCCTTCTGATCACATTCAGCTCCAGTGAAGGAGAGAACAGGAAACCAGGACCAGACAGCGCTCGCTCACGACGTGAAGTTTAACTGCTCATCATTTCAGCTGGTGACACCCTGGAACCTCTGGCAGGACGCGCGGGAGGTCCCCGGGCCCCACATTGAGAACCACCGGCCTACACCTATAAATGTGAACAGGACAGAGCCGGCAAGGAGAAAGAGCTCCGGCCACGCCCTCACCAACCCCAACTGTAATTGTGCCGTACTCGTGAGGACCTTCAGTGCTCTCAGAGAAGGAAGGACACACACACACACACACACACACACACACACACACACACACACACACACACACACACACACACACACACACACACACACACACACACACACACACACACACACACACACACGGCGTGCCAGCCGGCTGAGAGGCTGCAGCTGTGCTCCAGTGGAGGAACAACATTATTAGCAGATGAGAGCAATGGAGACAAAACACGAGTGAAAACAGGAAATGAGAGACGGGGAGCAGATCGGATAAAGAGCAACAGAATGTTAATGAACAGATTATGTGGGACGGAGGGCCACGCCGCGCGGCGCCCTGCGCTAATACCAATTTCTGCGGCAGATGAAACATCCTGAGAACAGACAAAACAAACGTTGCTTTGAAAGTGAAGGTTAGAAACAGGGATTTAGTTGAGATTAGCTGCACTGGTCAGGGCTTGATTGGCGGTTTGCAAACGCAGTTGGTTTGAAGTTCACGTCCCAATTCATCTGTATGTTTGACTCCTCCATCAACAAAATACATCAAAAAAACAACCACAACACAGCGAGTTTGTTAATACAGAGGTTTACGTTAACTGTGAAGTATTTTGGTTTATAGGCTTATTGCCACCATTCAGTTTACTGTGCAGGCTTCTTATATTTAATGTCAGGTTTATTGTACGTCACCATTTCTATCCTGAGTTCATCTTTCTGCTTCGCTGTTTACTTCATAAGTTATTGTAGAGGATTGCATATTTTATTTCTGGAGCCTTTATTTTTCTGCCTTTGTTATTTTCATATTCTTTTGTTTTCTGTTATTTTTAGGTTTTATCTGTTCATCATTCGGTTCAGTTTATATCGCTAAATATTTATTGTGTACAGTTAACGCAATAATTTTCAATAATAATCTTCTAATTGTCCCATTTTTCCATTGAAAAAAAAAAGTTTTATGTCGGCTTATTATTATTATTATTAATATTATTATTATACTTTTCATGTGGACTGAGGAGACAGCAATTTCCCTCCTGGGCTGAATAAAGTATGTATCCATCCATCCATCTAGTCATCCATCTATCAGTTCATCGATCTATCCATCTATCTGTCGATCTATCTATTTATCATCCATCCATCCATCCATCTATCCATCCATCTGTCTGTCTATCCATCTTTACATCTAACTGTCTATCTATTTATCAATGCATCCATCCATCTGTCTGTCTATCCATCCATCTGTCCGTCCATCTATCCATCCATCTGTCTGTCTATCCATCTATCCATCCATACATCTGTCTATCTATTTATCAATCCATCCATCCATCTGTACATCTATCCATCCATCTGTCAATCTATCCATCCATCTATTAATCCGTCTGTCCATTTATCCATCCATCCATCTATCTGGCTGCCCATCCATCCATCCATCCATCCATCCGTCCGTCCATCCGTCTGTCTGTCCATCCGTCCATCCGTCCGTCTGTCTGTCTGTCTGTCCATCTATCCAAACGCCGCTCAGAAGCAGCAGCCGTGGAACAGACTCCTTCCCTTCTGTTTGGGTGCAGGGACAGACCACACCAGATGCAGGACAGATGCACATCTTATGCAGCTGGAAAACCAAAAGTCACAATCATACCAATGTTTTGCACTACAAAAATCTCAAAAACACTGCCCAACTTCTAAGAGATGTACGACCTGGTCAGGTTCTCAGTGGCATCAGTGCTTAACAACCGCTGGTAGATTTGGACTGTATGTTTGGTTTTTTTCTGCCGGATGCTTTCTACCAGGTTTTTGAGGTTTATTTTATTTACCTACCCAGTCATCAAAAACTAAACTGATGTTTAGATTACATTTGAAGCTTAAAGCGTCTAAAAATAACCTAAAAAAGGCATAAAATATAGAATGAAATTGATAAAAATAATGATAATAACAGTATATAGGTGAGGAAGAGATGAAATGAATGACAAAAAAAATACTTAATACTGAAAAAGCAATGTCAGCTGAGCCGAAGAGCATTGAATATCTTAAAAGCAACACCCTAGAAAACATTAAATGAAGGATCTTAACATAAAACAGAGTCGGTCAGAGTCGGCAGCTTGAAACGCTGACAGTGATTTAGCTTCTTCTTCAGCAAAGTCCTTCCAACGACGAGAAACCCAACGGCCAAAAGGTCTGAGCGCCTGCTTTGGGAATCCAGACGTCGGAGAACTTTAGAGCCCCGAGTTCTACCCATGGTTAAAGCTGTGAGCCAGGAAGGACCCCCACCCAAAACATGGGGTTTCCTCCTCCTAACATCAGGAAGGACCCCCACCCAAAACATGGGCTTTCCTCCTCGTAACATCAGGAAGGACCCCCACCCAAAACATGGGCTTTCCTCCTCGTAACATCTTGAAGGACCCCCACCCAAAACATGGGCTTTCCTCCTCGTAACATCAGGAAGGACCCCCACCCAAAACATGGGCTTTCCTCCTCGTAACATCAGGAAGGACCCCCACCCAAAACATGGGCTTTCCTCCTCGTAACATCTTGAAGGACCCCCACCCAAAACATGGGCTTTCCTCCTCGTAACATCAGGAAGGACCCCCACCCAAAACATGGGCTTTCCTCCTCGTAACATCAGGAAGGACCCCCACCCAAAACATGGGGTTTCCTCATCGTAACATCAGTAAGGAACCCCACCCTAAACATGGGGTTTCCTCCTGCTCCTGGCTGCCCCCCGGAGGAAGGACAAACCAGGACGGGTTCAAAACAGCTCGTTTCAGCAGCCACCATTTGAAAAAAGCATGTGTTGTGGTGTGCGGCCGTGATACAAATAAAGATTCTTCTTCTTCTGGCCATAGAAGCTCCACCTTTACCTGGATGTGAGCCACCGGAGGCTGCTCCTCAGGGCTCCAGGAACCCTCACCGAGACTGAAATGTAATTAGCCCACAAGCCGAGTGTGCTGGCTGGAAAACAGTCACCTCCACACTCCGTCTGCCCTATAGACGGAGCTTCGTAGTAGGGAGGCCTCTGACAAATGTTAAATTCAATACGGACGGACGCCTCACGACACCAGGGGCCAGGCCTTCCAGGATGTGTGTGTGTGTGTGTGTGTGTGTGTGTGTGTGTGTGTGTGTGTGTGTGTGTGTGTGTGTGTGTGTGTGTGTGTGTGTGTGTGTGTGTGTGTGTGTGATGTCGTTATAAGAGCAGCTTCTTTACAAACCAACCCCCACAAACACACACAGTGATGAATCTTGCACTAGACAAGAAGAGCAAAGTGAGGAAACACAGGAACGATCACTACAGATCACACAAAATATGATAAATGTGTGCGCTGTGATGGCGGCCTGGCTTTAACCACGATCCATCCAGAGGCAGCAGAGCCGACTCAAGGTCGTAACAACGGCCTAGATTCTGCGTTTTAAACCTAGAACACTAACAATAACTGGCAGGGCAATAAGTGGAAAAACTGGGTTAGTTGGCGGCGCAGCAATAAACCCTATCAGCTGTGGCAGGGGGAGGCCAGGGTGTGAAGGATATTTACCTGGAACCTCAGCTGTGCTTAGACAGAACTACAGAGTGAGGTGGATGCTTTCATCCAAAGCACTTTGCGGTAACATAAGTGCCAACACTGGTGGGATCCCTGCCCTGTTCTGCCCATTAAGCTGCAGCTCCACACTGGGTTGACACTTCACTGTGTCTTCCCTGTACTAGGGGAAGAAGAATCTTTAATTGTCACGCAACACACCACACCACAACACATGCACACACAAACATGCTTTGGGTGGTGGCCGGTGTTAATGCTTCCTCTGCATTTGATCCATCCTGGCTTGTCCTTCCTCCGGGGGGGCAGCCAGGAGCAGTGGGCAGCATTCGTCGACGCCCAGGGACCTGGTGATGAGTGTCCATCGCTGGTCAGACCATGATGTGTGCATGTTTTGGGTGGGGGTCTTTACTAACAGTCGGTGGAGGAAACCCCATGTGAGCACGGGGAGAACATGCAAACTCCACACAGAAAGGCTTCTATTTGGGAGATAACCCACCCGGAGCACGGTGCCAACACTGTGTGAATCCATGCACACAGTGATCAGCGAGATGCACAATCAAGACTTATAGTTAATGGTAGGGTTTTATTGAGTATGAGTACTGCGTGCCCACTATTGGGTTCTTGCTACCACATACGTACAAAATGGGTTCTAAAAATGCAACATGATGGAAGATGGAACATGACCTCGCTGAACATGATTAGTATCAGGGTGCTGTATCAGACCAGATACTGGTATTGTCATCTATGTAATTAATATTGATGCATTCCACAGTCACTATTTTTGAATTTAAAAAATAATAATTGTATTGTCGCCTTGCAACCAGTTGTACATTTTACTTCCTCGTATCTAATTTCCAATTGCTCGGAGCTCTTATTGTCAAGTTGCTGGCTAAATAGCGAGAGGTCAGGGCTTCCACAGATAGGCTTTCTCCGCGGACACAGCTGGGTGTTGGGTGTCACGCAGGCAGAAACCGCACAACGTAAAGGGGAGGGATGTGTGGAAGCAGGCAGGGCAACACCCTCGGTACTAAGGTGTTGAGCAGGATAACTTGGAAGTGTGAGGGAGGGTGTGACACTCTTTCCAGATGGCCTCAACAGCACTCTGACTTTCTCCGCCTGTCTCCCTTTTTCTCATACCTCCTTCCCCGGCTCTCAGCGCAGCCAGTCCACCAGTATCTTACTAGTTGTCGGAGAGAGCATTACGGATGACACTGAGACAAGCGAGACATTGCATGAGGTATTCACAGCCATGCAATCGCAGTACATGCATTATTCAGGTGCACGAGGTGAGTAGAGAGCTGCCGGGGTCAGTTCACACAGTCAGAGAAGAGTCCCGTCTGTGACAGTCTGTCCACTTTGCAACAGCCAGAAAAATCTCAAAATAATATAGCATGACCTCCCCCTCAGAGGGAAAAGCCTTCCAAGCCACAGCCCCCTGAAGGTTCTTGAGACCTGTGCAGAAACGACCCACTGTGCAACACCACAAAATCTCTCCTTTTCATTAAACCACAGCATAGCATAGTTAAAAGAGCTGTAACCATGAATATGACATTTCACCCAAACGTAGTAAAAAAAAGCAAATAAAGATTCTGCTAAGATATGTGAGAAAATGCAGATGATCAATGCTTTCAATGAAGTTTCATGTCTTATATAAGACAATAGCCTTTTTTTGTAGCTTACATAGCTTTAAAAACACATTGTCTTGGTTTTTTACCGACTCAGAGCTCACATTGAAGAGACACTGCCCTTTAATATTAATACCATACTGTACTGTCAAGACCAGGTCACATGCCTTCTCTACTCAACCATGTGTAGAGATAAGGATAACCCCAGGGGCCTTGACAGAGTATTGTGGTTTGTTTATGGCCCAGTAAGATTGTATCTGTGACCGGAGTGTAACGGAAAATACTGAACTAACCCTATGCCCGGATGTAACCCCCTATCTGCTTTACTAACAGCAGGAACATTTTGTACTGCTGGCCCTGTTGTCTGGCAGGTCACAATTACAAGTTGTTAAGCCGAGACGTTGAAGATGTTGAAACTGCTAAAACAGCTGCAACTGCCTTTGTTTAACCTGAACTATCTCACCCAACGCATTGACCACCACCTGAGTGGCGGGAATTTCCAGGACAGGAGGTACACTGTTAAATCATTGTATGAGGGGAACACCAGGTGACATGTGAGTGGGGCAGGATGGACAGCGCCACTGCTTTAAAGTGCATCTGTATCTTTCTCTTTATTCTGCAGGAATAAAAATCTTAATACTTTCAGTTTTTAGCCTGTAGCTAAACAAGTTGAACTCACCGACCACGCAGTGAGAATTCTCTTACAGATATGACAGAAAGATAGATGTGAACATATTTGTGAATAATGTTTCAACAGCAAAACAATTCTACTTACAATGTTTCCTCGAACTGGAAGTGAATACTGAGTTATCACTGGGTGAATCCTTTTGATGAGCTAAAGACATCTTGAAAGTCAGGAAGACGACGACCTTATGGAAACGTGAAGGTAACCCAAACGCATTTCAGAGAGCTTTAAAAACAAGTAACGGCAGCATGTTCAACTGGGAGAGCATTGACATTTCCTAATACACTTCCAGTGACAGCCATCCCATAATGCTTGATGTCACCTAAACTAAATTAGCCCAGCCTAGCAACTTGTCTGAACATCCAAATTAAAATGTTCTCCTATGGTTGCTATAGAAGGGGGCGCTGGGGCCGAACGATATTGACAAAATTTAATATCACAATAATTTTGACAAATACCTTAAAATCGATATTTGATGATATTTTGGGGATGACTTTGGCGCTTTCATGAGATATTTATACACAATAATTATTTGAGAAAGAAATCATTAGTAATGTGGATATTGTGACCAATTAGAAGTGTTCTCAAAATGTCAACACTTTACTATCATGCAGCCTTAAAGACATTTAACTACAATACAATAAGCACAATACCAGACAATATCGAGTGTCATGTAACAATACTGATATTATATATATTGCCCAGCTCAAGATGGCCCGGTTCATAAATCTGTTCAACAGATTCTGTTCCACAAGTTTGTTTTACTGTATCTCTAGAGGGAACTGTGTCTACTGCAGTAGAGGGAAAAAAGCTAATGCAAAAAGCAAACGTGAATAATGTTTCATGTTTCAAACTTTTTGCATTAGCTTTTTACACACACACACACACACACACACACACACACACACACACACACACACACACACACACACACACACACACACACACACACACACACACACACACACACACACACACACAGAGATGATGATGATTACATCTGCATACAGTTGATGCAAGCGATGCCATCTGCAATCTCATACCAGCACAACAAATGCATTAGAGATTAAAGTGCAAACATGCCGTTCAAGTCTTCTACTGCCTTCCCCGCACAAAAAAAAACAACAAACAATGGCTTCACTGGGTCAACCCCAGCATCCTCCCTCCGACAAAATAAGAAAGCATCTCTACAGCTTGCTGCTGGTGTCTACATATCCTGTCAGGGAAAAGGAAGCTAAGGGAACACATGTCGCTGATCCAACAACTTGCTCTTTACAATTCCCCTGTAATGCTGCCAAAGAATAATGCCCCCTCAGGCAAAACCATGGTCTGGTCCAAGAAACACAGTCCAGATGTGCGGGTAAGCTGGGTAGCGTTCTCGACCCACTCCGTTCTCGGGTATCCTGGATTATCCTCAATGTCTCAAACATTCAGCGGAACCAATGAGAGGAAACCCCTGTGGCAAGAGGCATAATAAGCCGGGCGCTACGCCATTATTAACAGGACACACTTTTAAAGCGAGAGGTGGTTCTCTGCTCGTTTTTTTGAGCCCCGATTACATAAAATAAAAAGGTGAAATTACGTCTGCTCCTGGGGGGCTCTTTAAATACTACGGCGCTTCGTTTTCCAGAGGTAGTTTCAACCCGATTCTCCAAAGTACACAATGATGGGTTTTTTGGGGGGGGGGGGGGGGGGGGGGGGGGTTGTTTTTTTACACGCTGAGTCAGCCAAGCAAAATGCTAACTTTAAGGAATTTCAATAAACTGCTAGGAGGGAAAACAACATGGGAATACATATGGGAGGTTCAATGTATGGGGAGCACTTTCAGAGACATCTCATACATTTCCATGCATCAAAAAAAAAGTAACAAGTTGCTTTCTTTGATATCTGCCATGTTTGATAAGACTCTTAGTATCATACTTTTTTTAATTTGTGGTATTCACTGATATTGATACCTCATTTTGGTGCAATATACGGTTCCAGTTTATCCCACTCCATATCCACAGTCAAATATGAGGATGTTTTGGACATAGTAGATGTTCATTATATAAAAACACTTATGCATTTTATCTTGTGATTTTTTCCCCTATTTTTCTTTGACATTTATCTTGTTAAAAAGAGAACGCTAAATCCTGCTAAGTTTTGTCACACACACACACACACACACACACAGTATATCTCATGATACATGTAGTTATCGAATTGCCATATGGCTCAGCTCTATTTGCAAATCACATCATTCACCAGCTGTTGTAGTATGTCATCCTGGTACTTTTTGCACAACACGATGATGACATACTAGCTTGGTGTACTAAACGGAGTGCTTGTGTGCGATGCCAGATGCAGCACATCTCTTCTGGTCCCTGTGAATGGCTTCCTCTTAAGCGCCCAGGGACATCTCCCAGCCTCCCGGCCTTGGGCCCCTCATGCTTCCAGGGACGCCCTGGGTTCTGGCGGTGATACTCTGTACCACTTGAGCTCGACACCACCCCGCTTTTTCTGACTCACCAATAAATAAGTTATTCTGAGTGGGTGGCATCCCGAGCTGTGAAGAGCTTTCATTGACAAAAATGAAAAATGAAGATGGCGCCACAGGGGACGAGGACACAACACTTAACGCTCCCTGCTGTGCAACAGGCAGCAAAAAAGCTTTTAACACCTGTGCTGGTGCACCTTGGATGGTGTATAAGAGAAATTTAGCTTTTTGCCCTCCTACCCAATACACCTTCACCTTGGGGTAACAAAACGAATGGAAACGTAACCACAGACAGAATAATGGGTCATGGTTGTCGTTGCACATATAACAGTGTAGCCAATCAATATGCAACTCAATGTGCTGTACATACGACAGGAAAGCTTATTAATAAGCTCTAGAATTTTCCAGTATTCAGAAACCATCTTGTACATTGTGTTGTCTTTGAGAAAGCACTCCTCCCATCGATGAAACCCAAATAATGATCGCCCTGCTCCTCTTCCTCCCCCTCCTCAATACCCTTCGTCCCCCAGGATGTAGTGACTTTGTATGTTGCACATATTATTAGATATTACAGAGCACATTTAGACAGCAGGCAAACAAAAAAAATGCAAGATCTGATAAGATGAGATGGAGAGGTGGAGGTGTGAGCGTCTCTCTGCTCTCAACCCCTCCTGGCTTCATCAACCCTTATTCCCCTTGATGAACTCGGTTCATCTCACCTCATTGTCCATCCTTCATATTGTGGAACGATTAAATCCATAAGAGCTATTGAATGTCTTGCTCTGTTACAGGGTGTGTAGGGCTGGGCAGTGTGCTCTAAAATTGAGGTTGTATTTTTGTTTTTTTTATATATATAAATCATTATATTCAAAATGACTGGATATATTCTGTAAAAAAATAATATGGGAATTTTTACAAAAGATGCACTTGGTGCCGGGTTTTCATCCATGCCAGTACAAAGGAGCCAAACCACTGCATAAGATAATACTCTTAATTTCTGTCTTCCTACAGCAGAAGCCCATTTATCCAAACCACACTTATCTCAACTTAATGAAACAGATTTTTCCCCGGTGGCTGCCAGCTCAGTTGGTTGGTTACCAGGCAAGATGGCTGCAAAGCGCAAAAGAATAAGACTATTGTTTATTGTCAAATTTTTATTGAAAACATGGTCGCTCATAATGCCGCTAAAGGACTTGTATGTAGGCAGGCTGCAGTAAAAGATCTCACACGGTGCTATTTGTTCATGATTACGTTTATTTCATTTATTTCATGTTTATGAATCATACTGTGAATAAATAAGAGTTTAATATGCCTTGTGTTTCTTTGTGACAAAGTTGGAATTCTTAATGGTTCTCTTCAACAGCACCATATTATATTCTTTAGTGCAGGCAAGTTAATTCACACGGGGGGCCTCCAAAACGTAGGGGTAATGTATTAACTATATGTTTATGGATCATACCATGAGTAAATAATGTTGAATGTTTGGTTAAATAAAGCACTTAAATGGACAGTGGTTGGTCAACATGAGTGAATAGGGAGAGGAAGAGTAGAGGTAGAGTAGAGCTAGAGTAGAGGTAGCGGTAGAGTGGATGGAAGAGAGGTTCTTAAACTGTGAGTTTCTGAACATGCACAAAAATAAGGAAAATGTTGGGGTTTTTTCCGTTCTTTTTTTTTTTATCAAAATAATTCTTCACAAAATATAAATACATCTTCAAAAGTAATTATCTTGGTTAAATGATTGAGTAAGATGCACAATAAATAACTTCAGTAGGCTACATTTTCCATACGAGAGACCGAGAGAAAGAGACACCACGTGCGTGCGTGCGTGCGTGTCTCTACGGAGTGTCCCTGTAACCATAGCAACTCACTCTCCCACTCCTGTCCTGGAGTCGGACAGCGCCGAGGAGACGCTTTGCTGACACAAAAGCTGCTGCTGCACTGCCTCTCTGTGCAGCATGGGAATAAGTGTCAGTATGAAGGAAGTTTATAGATTTCATTTTACAAGCTTCAACTGGTCAAGATACGAGACGCTCCGTCTTGTTGCCGGATGCGGAACAATGGATCAAACTGCGGGACTGTCCCGCACAAATCAGGATGTTTGGTCACCCATCGAGCAATATGGACGATGATGGGGTGGAAAGTTACATAACCGCTCATGAAATATAATGTTATTATTTATCAAAAACCACAGCGGCACAAATGATCATTTTAACGGCACAAACGAGCACTAACGCAGCACGAATGACGACGGTTTTATTCTTTCCCTTCATCACATGAGGTGACAACTCCACGGAGGATTGTACCTGTACTTAACTGCTGTTGTCACATCCAACACCTGCGAGTCGGATGACGGGGTCGCGAGACTTTTAGACTTTCTTAGGGGTCGCCAGCCAAAAAGTTTGAAAACCATTGGAGTAGAGGTATATTAAAGAAGAGGTAGAGTAAAGGGAGGTAGAGTAGACAGAGTAGAGGGAGCTAAATGAAGGGCGGAGTAGAGAGAGCTACTGTAGAGGGAGGTATAGTAGAGGTAGAGGGAGCTAAATGAAGGGTGGAGCAGAGAGAGCTACTGTAGAGTAGAGACAGGATAGAGGGAGGTAGAGTACACTTAGAGTAGAAGGAGCTAAATTAAGGGTGAAGTAGAGAGAGGTATAGTAGAGGTAGAGTCGAGTAGAGTAGAGGGAGGTATAGTTGAGGTAAGAAACCTCAAACCTCTTGATAATAGCCATTAAATTGATGTAAAGACAATCCCTTGATAAAACAAAATAATGCCCAAAACGTTTTGGCCCCATTCTACATTGGGCCCTCAGGAGCCTGGGCCGTCCCTCAGTGACTTGTCTTCTTCAGGGACTTCATGGTGCTACACAAAACCACCAAACCTACGAAGGAAACTCTACAAGATTACTTAGTGTTTGAGATCCACAAGGACCTGCAAATATATGAAGAAGCCTCCGATGTTCAGAGGAACCCAGTACAAACTCCTCACATGAGCCTCCATTAAAGCCAAATCTCAACATGATGAAGAGGTGAAACATCCCAAAGTCAAGCCCAGCCTCCGACAACACAACACGTGTCCTCGCCTGCCCCGGATCAGCGTTTCATTCCTAGAAAAACTAATAAACACAGCAGAAGATTAAAAGTATTATTTGGCAGCAGGGTAAGCACCATAGTTGATGATATTCCCAAATACATCCTCCACGTTCACTATCTTAATTCTTTTACTTTTTTAATTCTTTGACTTTAATTCTTTGACTTTCTTAATTCTTTGACTTTCTTAATTGCCACATCCAACGTGAGGAACGGCAACAAACCACCATACGATTATCAACAACTATTTAAAATGGCTCGTGCCGAGGTCAAAGCTTCGGCCTCAAAGCAGGTTCATTTCGGGTTTCCCCACTCGACTCGACGCTTGTAAAACCATTTCCAGCGAACGAATGAGTCTTTCCGTACGAGACGCTGCGCGGCCGAGGTGGTGGAGGAACTGTTACACCACATGACAAACACCCCCCCGGACACACAGGGGTGAGAATCTAAAACACAACATCAGCTGCACAAACACAACAGAACTAAAACACCCCACCACGCCCCTCGCTGGTTGACATGAGGATGAAGAGGACGAAGAGGAGCGACAGGACACCTGCCGGACTGCAGAACCTACAACAACCAACCTCCACCCGCCGTGTCTAAGGCCCTGTGCAGGGAGACAGAGTTCTCTGCCAAGGCCCTCGTCCCCCTCCCTTCAGGAAAGAAACGTCCGTCCACACCAGAAGGACAAACGGATTCAAAACGCTGACGTAAGCGTTGGAGGGCCAGCAGGGGGCGATACTATCTCATAGAACTAGCTGTCAAACACCACGCCGGTGTGTTAGGAGCACACGGCGTCTTGAGCTTCCTCATAACATTCATACCAGACACTGTACGGGCGCAATTCCAAAAAATTGTAGAGACTTTGAAACTTTGAATGGCGACACAGAGGACAGCACGACGGGCAGGTTCCTGACGCCGGCGCTTTTTCAAGAAGTTCCATTTCACTTCCTCAAAACGAATACACAAAAACAGTTTTGGAAAAACCTCCAGCTCGGAAGGACTTTTCCAAAAGCTTTGTGTCCGGTTCCTAAAACACCGTTTTTTGGTTGTGGATGGGCCCAAAAGGCAGAGATAATACTGAGTTTGGAAATATATATCACTCACAGAGAAACAACAGAGCAAAACAAAGACGTGTTGAGGACAGGAAGTAAACATCACAGCGGTGTTCTCAGCCCCTTGTTGTGAACTACCCACCGCCTTGTAAACCTCCACCCTCCGAGGTTCACACAGTTCTTCACTGTATCGCTGCAAAAAAAGATATAAATAACAAAATGAAACTTTGCACGATGCATAATAAAGGTTGCCCAGTTGCCCCCGACGACCATCTCATGCGGTCTGGTAAACCTCCGTATGTTTAGAACCTCCACCATGGAAAATTACTTTTCCTGTCGCGCTGCCTCGGCCAAAAACGGTGAAGCAGCGACAACACTGAAATATGGATTCAATAGATTCAAATGGACTCAATAATGAAAAATAAAAAGTCTTGGCACCCACAGCCGATGCACGGCTGCCAACTCGACCACCGCTTGGAAAAGTAGGTTTCGGACCGCGTTTGGGTAAAAGGTTCAAGTTTTCCAAAAGTTATTTCTTCATTTGAAGTACACTGCCTACGTCAGGTGAGTCCACACCAAACTCCAAAAGCAAGGCGACTCATCAAAACTAAATATATAAACACACACAGCGTGTTGCCGGGCTCCTCTACGAGTGCAAAATCAATAACCAAGCGGTTAATATGTCCACCCCCTACAGCACCAAATACCAATCAATAACAATTACAGACATGGCCATCTGACTCGGGATCGGGGGAAGCCGAGGAATGTGAATAAAAACGGGGGAATCTCTCGGGACGTCGACGAGGTGAACCTTGTCACCGAGCGCTGGTCTTACCGGTGCCGGTGCTCGTCGTGGCCCTGGCCGTGGATCACCGCCTGCCCGACGGCGTGCTTCCCGGCCTTGGGAGGGTCGATGTGGGGGATGAGCACGTCCTCCAGGCCCAGGTCGAAGCGCTTGTGCTTGGAGTTGTCCGGGAGGAAGAAGAAGGCTCCGAAGCACAGCGTGATGAAGGCACTGAGGATGAGCAGGAGGATGAACTTCTCGGAGAGCCGCAGCGTGGCCCGGTGGTGCGGGAAGGACGAGGCGCCCGGCGACAGGGTGGGTATCCTGCGCCCCGACAGCGGAAGCAGCGCAGGCGTGGTCATGGTTACACCGCGGTGCGGGGAGGCGGGGGGTAGGGGTGAGGGTAGGAGGGCTGGGACGGGTGGGGGAGGAAGAGGGGCGGTCTGGGTTCACTGGTGCCACGGACCTTGGCGTAGCAGCATGCACCGGCCGGCTCGACTCTTATTATCTCATCCCAGCAGCGACGGGTCCAGAGACTGAGCCGGGAGGCGGGGCCTCAGCGGTGGTGAGGCCGGTCGCCACGGAAACGGTCATGACGATTCTGAAAGGGAACATCGCAAGTTACTACTGAGAGCCATTGTTTATTATTGTAGAACCAATGTTCCTCTCAGGGGGCAGTATAAAACCACAGTGTACATGTAAACATCCCATCATTTCTGGACACCCCTCCAACGTGGTGAAATGTCCAAGACACTAATGGCTGCTAACTTCCCCAAATGTGTCTACGGACGTGGGATCACACACACGCCGGCTGGTTGTCCTTAGATCCCGGGGGGTGATGCATAAGTTATTATTATTATTATCATTAATAATAATAATAACAATAATTATTATTATTATAACCATAACAACAATTATAATACCATGTCTCTGTGCTATTGTGAATTCTTCAACCTTGAGTTAAATTTGAAAAAGTTTGATTTGCCTTTCCAGCAGCGGAAAAGCCTCCATCACCAAACCGGCCTCCAGTGGGAATAAACACAGCGACGCTCTGACTAAGCTTCCTACTTCCCAGCTTCACCTGATGTCGCCACGGTAGCAGATTAGCCGCATTTCAGGTCACATAAATGAAATGTATTTAAAATAAATAAATAAATAAAACAAGAAAAATAGATCACTCGAAACGGGGGCGAGATAAATCCACACAGCGAGCAAATCCTTTTAACATTCAGCTCCACCATGTGGAGCTGGAGCCGGAGTGAACGGGGCGGCTCTCTGAGCTGATCCAATGATTCGGGTTTTTCTAGTGATTCGATGGAGAACTTGAGGTGCATTGAACCCTAATACTGCCATTCCCTCTGGATCCTACCGTACAATATCTATATTTAAACCTACAGCCAGTTCCAGAGCCCACATTGCCACTTTGCCCCGGCCACAGCCTTCCATTTGCCCCTCACAGCGCGTTCCGTCTGTCCTCTACACGTTGTTCTGAATTTATTTTTGTTTTTGACTCTTTCGCTTTTTTTTTTTTTCGTGGTAACTGTCTGTACAACAATGCAGCAACCTTCAGGGAGACAAAACGCTTGTGTATAGAAACCTACTGATTCTGATCCACGGTGTTGGGGCTGAATTCACAATAGATAGATACAGAGGAATGGGTGTATAGATGTATAGATAAATAGATAAATAGATGGATAGATCCCAATGAAGAATAAACCTCAGTATCAACAATTCACTATCAAAAATAGGAAACTGTGCAAGTATATTATCGATATTCTACATGACCTGTTATCTATATGACGATGATGATTATCTTCAACTATCACTGGACTAATTCACTCTGACAGCTTCATAATCTCCCAATAAAAGCAGAAAGATGCATTTTTCCACAAGCGACGTCCTTCATAAAACACATGAAACATGTTATTTATTCGAAGGCAGGATGGACGGATGGACGGATGGACGGCAGCCTCCTCCCGTACCACGCAGCGGTACACTTGATTCTGGCGCCGCCCCGGTGCCCCGGTCCCCCCGCAGGGCTCCGGGCCTGATGCCGCTCCTCCGCGGGCCCGAGCGGCCGCTGCTCCGCACCGACAACCAGCCACGGACGGTTCGACTCGTTTTGAGACTCGACTAACGCGGCCAAAAAACGAAAAAAAATGAAAAATAATATTAAAAAGAATAAAGAGTCGTTCGATTTTCCGACTATTCGTTCGTTCGATTTCATCCCACAGGACGCTTCATTCGGGCGGAGAAGTCACGATCACACGAGTCAGAAAATCTTTTTAAATAGTTTATTTTGATATTTTATATCTAAAACTGTAATTTATGGGATTTTATAATCATTGGATCTTAATGTTCACATTATGTTTTATTCCTTTTTATTTTATTAGTGTTTTTGGTGGAGCGTGAACGTGTTACTCCCTCACATTCCACGCCGCCTGGATCTTCTTTGCCTTGGACGTCCTCGGTGAATAGTTCCAGTGAGTGACCGGAACATTCCGACTCGTTAAAGACAATCGTTCGCTAGGAATGAATCGTCCGTGGGGTAGCCCGCTAGCTAACGAGCGGCTAAAGGTCTAACGCAGCGGGACGTCGGGGCGGACATTACCACAGAAAACACCGTTTAAAACACAACAGATAGTAGGAGCGGAGTATTGAACCACCCGTCCCCGGCCGGACTGAGCCCGCGTACGGCCCGCGTACAGCCCGTCGCCCGCTCCATCCTGACGCTGCGGTGCTAGCTGAGTGCTACGCGGCTAACGCTAACGGAGTGTGCGCGGCGCCGCGCTGCGCCGCGCTGCGCTGCTTCACCTCTCCGCTCGTCCGCTGCTCCAAAGCCCGGTGCCGGATACAGGTCCTCGGTCCTTATTCACCGCCACACGTCCCCATGTCCACGGAACTGAAATGACACGTTACGCCGCCATAGGCAGTTCCCCCGGTTGGGCTTGCTGTCCCGGCTGCCGGTGGAGGCTGTGGGCGCTCCGTCACACCGCAGGACTGATCTGCCGCTGCTGCCGCTCGGCTGCCGCTCGGCTCCGCTTAGGGAGCGTCTGACAACTCACAGCGACGGAAACACAAGGAGCGTCCGCGCGTCCCGCAGCTGAAAGAAGAACAATATGACGTTTGACGTGTGTGTCGTCATCTGGTACAACACACATGACGACGTAAGTGATTGGACTGGAATATACTACACTATGATCATACAATTAATCACACTTAGGTCAACTTGAATACAATTCAATTTAATAAAATATAAAAATAAAATATAATATGATATCATATAATATAATATAAAACAATACAATATAATATAATATATAATATAATATAATATAATACAATATGATATAATATATGATATAACATAATATCATATAATATAATATAATATAATATATAATATAGTATAATATAATACAATATAATATAATATAATATAATATAATATAATACAATATGATATAATATATGATATAACATAATATAATATAATATAATATAATATAATACCATATACTATAATATAATATAATATAATATAATATAATACCATATACTATAATATAATATAATATAATATAATATAATACAATATGATATAATATATGATATAACATAATATGATATAATATAATATAATATAATATAATACCATATACTATAATATAATATAATATAATATAATATAATACCATATACTATAATATAATATAATATAATATAATATAAAATAATACCATATACTATAATATAATATAATATAATATAATATAATATAATACCATATACTATAATATAATATAATATAATATATGATATAACATAATATGATATTATATAATATAATATAATATAATAAAAAATAATACCATATTCTATAATATAATATAATACAATATGATATAATATAATATAATACAATATGATATAATATAATATGAGATAATAAAAAAACTGACTGTCTGTCTCTCTGCCAGTCTGTCCATCCATTGTGTACCTGGTTCTATCTATTTTAATGCGTAGGACCAGTGTCACCATAGGACCAGCCATTACACCCGGTGTCTGATGAAGATGTATCATCCACAGGGAAAGGAGACACTGGCATTAAAACAAAATGGCCTTTCCTCTATTGTTTGGTTTCCTTTTCGTTCTCATACAATTAACATAATAACACTAAGCATGTGTGCACTGTGCAAAGCGGTTTGGCACGCGATTATTAGTGGACAGATAAAGTTTAATTGTGCAGAAATCCGTGTTGCAGAAATAAAACCTGCCATTCAGCAGATTAATATGTGATTTAATGAGGGTCCATTCCAAACCACAAACTGTAATCTCACACCAATCAGCTTCGTACCAAGAACAGTCAAGAAAGCACGCTTCACACCGAATCCGTAATCGCATCCAACAGTGGGATCCTCCCCCAAGTGGCCGTCGGATGAAGTGCATCTGAGTTTCACGTCACAAGGAACGTAAATAGAAACGGGAGAATGCGGAAATCATGCACTGTGGAGGGGCGGGGCTTATCGCTGGGGGCGGGGCTTATCGCTTAAAAACACTCCATAACTTTTCAGCGCGGGATCCGAGGGAAGGAATGGACGACCGGATTGTTCTCGTCGATTGTCTGATTCGGTGTGAAGCCGCTTTAGACACGGAAGTACGGTCCTGTTTGCCAAGAAGGAGCCAGTTTATCATGTTCCTCCTCTGGTTTGAACTGACGCCTGGCTGCTCCTTTTCATTTTCAGTCTTCCAGGAGGGTGGTGGTGTGATTTAAGCAGCCACACCTGTATAGGGTCTAGTCAATGGGGCCCTGGGATCAGGGGTGGCTGTACAGCTGTTGCTCGCCAGAGCGCTCGCTGAGCCCGGGTTAAATCACCCGTCCCCCCACACACAGAAAGATTGTTTGAGAAAGGTGGATTTGATAAAGGTGGAGTTTCATTAAGGTGGAGTTTAATAAAGGTGTTGTTTGAGAAAGGTGGAGTTTGATAAAGGTGGAGTTTAATAAAGATGTTGTTTGAGAAAGGTGGATTTGATAAAGGTGGAGTTTCATAAAGGTGGAGTTTATAAAGGTGTTGTTTGATAAAGGTGGAGTTTAATCAAGGTGTTGTTTGATAAAGGTGGATTTGATAAAGGTGGAGTTTCATAAAGGTGGAGTTTGATAAAGGTGGAGTTTAATAAAGGTGTTGTTTGATAAAGGTGTTGTTTGATAAAGGTGGAGTTTCATAAAGGTGGAGTTTATAAAGGTGTTGATTGATAAAGGTGGAGTTTAATCAAAGTGTTATTTAATAAAGGTGTTGTTTGAGAAAGGTGGAGTTTGATAAAGGTGGAGTTTAATAAAGATGTTGTTTGAGAAAGGTGGATTTGATAAAGGTGGAGTTTCATAAAGGTGGAGTTTATAAAGGTGTTGTTTGATAAAGGTGGAGTTTAATCAAGGTGTTGTTTGATAAAGGTGGATTTGATAAAGGTGGAGTTTCATAAAGGTGGAGTTTCATAAAGGTGGAATATAATAAAGGTGTTGTTTGATAAAGGTGGATTTGATAAAGGTTTTGTTTTATAAAGGTGGAGTTAAAAAAGGTGGATTTGATAAAGGTGGAGTTTCATAACTGTGTTGTTTGATAAAGGTGTTGTTTGAGAAAGGTGGATTTGATAAAGGTGTTGTTTGATAAAGGTGGAGTTTAATAAAGGTGGAGTTTCATAAAGGTGGAGAGGAGAGTACAGGCAGGGTGGAGTGGGTGGAGAGGAGAGTACAGGTAGGGTGGAGTGGGTGGAGAAGAGAGTACAGGCAGGGTGGAGTGGGCGGAGTGATGTGTGACAGAAGGGTTCCAGCCAGAGTGAAGGGGAAGGTGTACAGGACGGTAGTGAGTGCAGCCATGTTGTAGGGTTAAAAGGTGGTGGCACCAACTAAAAGGCAGGTGGATGAGGTGGAGGTGGCAGAGTTGAGGATGTGGAGGTTTTCATTGGGAGGGACAAGGATGGACAGGATGAAGAAGGAGGACGTTAGAGGGACAGCTCAGGTTGGACAGTGAGAGAGGCCAGGTTGAGATGGTTGGGACACGTGTGGAGGAGACATGAGAGTTGTGTTGGGAGGAGGAGGCTGAGGGTGGAGCTGCCAGGCAAGAGGAAAAGAGGAAGCCAAAGAGAAGCTTGATGGAGGTGCTGATGGAGGACATGCAGGAAGGTGGTGTCAGGGAGGAAGATGCACAGAACACAAGGTGTTGGAGGCAGATGATCTGCTGTGGCCATCCTGTCCATCCATCAGTTAATCCATCCATCTGTCCGTTCATCCATCCATCCATCCATCCATCCACCTATCCATCCATCCATCCATTCATTCATCCAGCCATCCAGACATCCACCCACCCATCCATCCACCTATCTGACCGTAAGTCCATCCATCCACCCATCCACCCCTCAATCCATCCACCCATCATCCATCCATCCACCCATCATCCATCCATCCATCCATCCATCCACCCCTCCATCCATCCACCCCTCCATCCATCCACCATTCCCAGTGTGTCTGCTGAGTGCAGGGACATCCAGCTCCACTCGCTCCATCAGTAGGTCCTTGAGGTGACACCGTCTCCGGTTCGGGGCCTCGTTTTATGCAGCGCCAACTGATTTACAGGACGGCCCTCAGCGGGTGAGTTAGTGTCCGCGTGAGGTGAGGGGTGGGGGTGGGGGTGAGGGTGGTGCAGAGTCACTCTCCGCCCGGCATATGTGAGGCCATCGCAGGTGAAACATCTGACGTAGACACACAGGAAAGAAAAGAGCTGAGAAAAGAGGAAAAGGGTGAAGGTCCCAAAGCACCGCCATGTGGGGGAGGAGGGAGGAGGGAGGGAGGGAGGAGGGAAGGAGGGAAGGGAGAGAGGGAGGGAAGGAGGGAAGGAAGAGAGGGAGGAAGGGAGGGAAGGAGGGAGGGAGGGAGGAGGGAAAGATGGAGGGAGGGAGAGAAGGAGGGAAGGAGGGAGAGAGGGAGGGAGGGAGGAGGGAAGGAGGGAAGGAAGAGAGGGAGGGAGGGAGGGAGGAGGGAAGGGGGGAGGGGAGGAGGGAAGGAGGGAGAGAGGGAGGGGAGGGAGGAGGGAAGGAGGGAAGGAAGAGAGGGAGGGAGGGAGGGAGGGAGGAGGGAAGGAGGGAGGGGAGGAGGGAAGGAGGGAGAGAGGGAGGGGAGGAGGGAGGGAAGGAGGGAAGGAAGAGAGGGAGGAAGGGAGGGAAGGAGGGAAGGAGGGAGAAGGGAAAGATGGAGGGAGGGAGAGAAGGAGGGAAGGAGGGAGAGAGGGAGGGAGGGAAGGAAGAGAGGGAGGAAGGGAGGGAAGGAGGGAGGGAGGGAGGAGGGAAAGATGGAGGGAGGGAGAGAAGGAGGGAAGGAGGGAGAGAGGGAGGGAGGGAGGGAGGAGGGAAGGAGGGAGAGAGGGAGGGGAGGAGGGAAGGAGGGAGAGAGGGAGGGAAGGAGGGAGGAGGGAAAGATGGAGGGAGGGAGGGAGGAGGGAAGGAGGGAGAGAGGGAGGGAGGAGGGAAGGAGGGAGAGAGGGAGGGAAGGAGGGAAGGAAGGAGGGAAGGAAGAGAGGGAGGGAGGGAGGGAGGAGGGAAGGAGGGAGGGGAGGAGGGAAGGAGGGAGGGGAGGAGGGAAGGAGGGAGAGAGGGAGGGAGGAGGGAGGGAGGAGGGAAGGAAGGAGGAGGGAGGAGGGAGGAAGCACCACCCAGCGCTCCGTCACCTCAGGGGAACGACGCTGCACAAACAAAAGCTTGGAAAACAAAACTTTTGATGTTTGTGACGTTGCAGCGTCTTCAAGATGAAACGTTTACAATAGAAAAGAAAAAAGCCAAACGCTCCACCAGCCACGCCCTGTTTGCTGGAGCAGGTGGAGGAAAAGGCAGCGCCCCGTTCCTCCACCTGCTCCACCAGCCACGCCCTGTTTGCTGGAGCAGGTGGAGGAAAAGGCAGCGCCCCGTTCCTCCACCTGCTCCACCAGCCACGCCCTGTTTGCTGGAGCAGGTGGAGGAAAAGGCAGCGCCCCGTTCCTCCACCTGCTCCAGCAGCCACGCCCTGTTTGCTGGAGCAGGTGGGGGAAAAGGCAGCGCCCCGTTCCTCCACCTGCTCCACCAGCCGCTCCACCAGCCACGCCCTGTTTGCTGGAGCAGGTGGAGGAAAAGGCAGCGCCCCGTTCCTCCACCTGCTCCACCAGCCACGCCCTGTTTGCTGGAGCAGGTGGAGGAAAAGGCAGCGCCCCGTTCCTCCACCTGCTCCACCAGCCGCTCCACCAGCCACGCCCTGTTTGCTGGAGCAGGTGGAGGAAAAGGCAGCGCCCCGTTCCTCCACCTGCTCCACCAGCCACGCCCTGTTTGCTGGAGCAGGTGGAGGAAAAGGCAGCGCCCCGTTCCTCCACCTGCTCCACCAGCCACGCCCTGTTTGCTGGAGCAGGTGGAGGAAAAGGCAGCGCCCCGTTCCTCCACCTGCTCCACTAGCCACGCCCTGTTTGCTGGAGCAGGTGGAGGAAAAGGCAGCGTCCCGTTCCTCTATATACTGTACTATATACTATACTATAGAGCAGGACCAGACAATACTATATACTATATACTATATACTGTACTATATACTATATACTATATACAATACTATATACTATACTATATACTATATACTGTACTATATACTATATACTATATACTATATACAATACTATATACTATACTATATACTATATACTATAAACTATATACAATACTATATACTATATACTATATACTATACTATATACTATATACTATATACAATACTATATACTATACTATATACTATATACTATATATTATATACTATATACTATATACTATATACAATACTATATACTTTATACTATATATTATATACTATATACTATATACTATATACTATACTATATACTATATACTATTATATATGTATATATATATATATACATATATATATTATATATGTATATGTATATGTATAATATATTATATATGTATATATATACATATACATATATATATTATATATGTATATGTATATGTATAATATATTATATATGTATATGTATATATATATATACATATATAATATATATATGTATATATATATACATATATATATTATATATGTATATGTATAATATATTATATATGTATATATATACATATACATATACATATATATATTATATATGTATATGTATATGTATATATATACATATATAATATATATATGTATATATATATACATATATAATATATATATATATGTATATATATATACATATATAATATATATATGTATATATATACATATATAATATATATGTATATATATATATACATATATATATTATATATGTATATGTATATGTATAATATATTATATATGTATATATATACATATACATATACATATATAATATATATATGTTTATGTATATGTATAATATATATATGTATATATACATATACATATATATATTATATATGTATATGTATATGTATAATATATATACATATATAATATGATGTGTGTGAACAAGCAGAGCGATGACGCAGTGAAGTAACGCGCTGTAAACATTATACATAGTGACTCTCTGCCCCCTGGTGGTCCGACCGTGGAACTGCAAAACAAAAATAATTCGATGTGTATTATTTTATTTTGGGGTCTGAAATGTCCCATTTCTTGAACAAATACTGCAGTTTGGTTTCTTTGGAGGGGGTTCACTTGTTATAGTAGTAGTAGTTTGTAGTAGTTTTCGTCGCATGATTTATTTTTTGTCAGAATGTGAATTGTTGATACAGAGGTTTATAAAGACATAAGATGTATCTCTTAAATTACTCAGCTTCTGAGACGCTGGAAGGTGTATGTCCCCTTATTTCCCAGGAGCTAGGCTAGCTGATCCCATCTGCAGCCATGCATTGAGCTAACACAGTTAGCGTGCAGACGTGGAGTATGAAAGTTTCCCGTTTCAATGACATTTTCAGACATTTACTGTTGCTATTTGAATTCCTTCTATTAATGTAAAGCACGTTGAGCTGCATGTGGTGGATGAAAGGTGCTTGATAAATAAAGCTTGTTATTATTATTACATGACAATTATTTGACTGTACGACTATGATCAGCACTTTGGAAAAAGCAAGTACATGTGCAAACAATCCAATGTTTAAAAATGTAATTCATGCAATGATAAGGAGTTGAAACTGCACTAATGTTTTATTTGGTTTGGAGAGAATTCTACATTTACAAACTGAGTTCCAGGTGGAATGACGACGTTTTGGTGTTTGTACCGTGTCAAAAATGTAAAACCATAAAAAAAAAACATTAAACCATATAAAAAAGGGAAAAAAGCTGCTTTCATTAAGGTTGAAGTGACTCAAAAATGACAAATAAAAATGTGTTTATTTCATCGTAAAGGCACAAATAACAAGTTTTAATTAAGAAAATAAGAGCGGGAAACACCAACGCTCCGGTTCAAATTACAACATTGTTTTTAACCTCGGTGTCGGTGGAAGTTTGGAGTCTTTACATCCTGCAGCTGCAGGGTCACGTGCACGCGCACAGGGAGGCGCGTGCACGTGACGCAGGCGCAATTCCATGAAGGACAGAATATCAACGTGTGGTGAAATACAGATTAAAAAAAGATTATTCACAGTATATTTGCTCCCAAACACATTCATGTGATTATTTCTGCTGTTTGTCAAACCTTTAGCTACATATTTATTGTTTATCATTAGGTTGTTATTCATTATTTATTGATCATTTTTGTTCATCGTTCATGATTCGTTTATTATTATTAATAATTCCATGGTTTATTGGTGACTATTGTTCAGCTAATTATACGTTCATCACATTTTCCTAATTTATGAAGAATTAAAAAATTTGATTTTTATTTCGTAAAATGTATATTTTTCTACTTCTATCAATCTATGAGGACAACCTGCTGATACATCCACACACTGACCCCACCTCTGCATACAGGAGGTCAGAATGCACCGAGTATCGCCATGGAGACAGATTTTAACCTTCAAGTCAAACAACAGGACAGAGACACGTCGTGGAGGAGGAGGAACAGAATCTGCTCCTTCACGTCACACGTCTCCAAAGCACATCCGCAGGTTCCCCGTGAGCGTCGCCGCCTTGCACCACACACACACACACACACACACACACACACACACACACACACACACACACACACACACACACACACACACACACACACTTTTAAAAGCCTGAGGTTTGGGTGGAGGATCGTGCAGAAGACAGAGCAGTACGTCTGCGGAACATGATCCGTTTCTCTGTAAAATAAGTTCTTTACGTGGACGTTAAATCAGCAGCAAGGTCCTAAAAATAAACATCACATATAACCAACAGATGTAACGACAACAGTCTGGAGACTTCCCCAACTCATCAGGACTCCATGTGTTACAAAAAAAATAAAACAGAATTTTAATATTTGAAAGGGGATCAGTTATGTTTTCCTTATCTTCTGTCATATATAAAATGTTCCAATGTGGGGACGTTCATATCAGACGAGGCCAAGAGTCAAACAATGAGGTCAACTAATGACAACGTAATGGCTGTGGACAAAACGCTCAGGATTCCCACCGCCCTGAACGCACCGTTTCCAGAGGTTTTTTCTGACGTCAGCTGGTCACGGATGTCCTTATATGGTCGTCTGCTCGGGCGGAGCAGGGACACGCCCGTCGCTCCCGCTCAGTCCGTCTCAGAAGTTGTTCGATCGCTCTGCTCAGTATCATTCGATCATTTCAGGCTCGGTTTGGAATCCGAAATCGGAAAATAAGAAAAACGGGCGTTTTTTTTCGGGCTGTGGCCGACTCTTATTTTGTCAGTGGAATCTGATTCGACTTTTCAATGTAAATATTCCACAACCCGTCGGGACGGGGGTGGTGTTAGGGAGCGTGGTGTGGATAAGCTCCGACGTTACCGGTATAGGGAGAATTTAAGAAAATACATTTTATATTTTGGCTGTACAACCTGTGGGGTCCGTCCGGCCAATCAGAAGAAGGAGGCGGGGCTTAAAGAGACAGGCGCCAACAAGGCTTGTTTTTGAAAAAAGGCGTAAGACAAACAATGTGTTGTTATCAACTGTGAATCTTACAGAGCTTCTCTACTGGAGTCCCCAAATAAAAATAAAGACGCTGGAAATGAGCGCGACTCGTCCGCTTTAAAGGACATAAAAGGATAAAAGGAGAATCATCGAGTCCGTCGTGGCCATCGCCCCGTGGGGCTGATCAGTTCTCCGACACCGGATCAAGATAAAACATTCAGATCAAACCCAATGATCGGAAAATAAAGTTCAGCTAAAAAAAAGCGAGACGACGAGGGGCGGCACGGCGGTCAGCTGCCCGCAGCCGCTCCAGGAGGAGATGGTGCCGACACGTTCCAAACCGTTCCCTCAAACCGTCGTCGTTGTCGTCGTCGTCGTTCCCGCGGCGTGGTCCGCCGCCTCAGAGCTCCACGGTGCGGAGGTGGCCGTGGGGGGACACGGCGGCCGCGATGCCGGGGGGGAGGCACTCGGAGCGCTCGGCCGTGCTGCCGCAGCACGACCAGTGGGGCTTCCCGGGGTGGCCCTTGTGGCCGTGGCCGCAGCCCCGGAAGCCGCCTGCGGGGGTGGGGGGGGGGGGGGGGGCGACAAACACAGGGTGAGGCAGTGAAGGAAGGTGGGGTGCGGCTCTGCTTCCTGACACGCGGGTGGTGCTGCGGCTTCTGTTGCGACGCGTGCGACTGCAACAGCCTCCGCCGCCTCCAGAGCACGGCTGCCCCGCCTCCGTACATCCACAAAAAAAGACTGAGCCTCACGCATGCGGTGCCCCCGTGTTCCAGGATAAAATCTGAATTCTGGCTCCGTCAGGCGCCATCTATTCATTTATATATGTATATTTATTTATTGCTTTGATTATATATTTCAGGATTTATTTCATAGGCATATTTATTTTAATAAAAGGTTATTCAGGTCATTTACCAGGAACTATGTGTGAAAGGGGCAACAGAGATAAATACATAAAAATGGATGTGGTGGTAGAGGTGGATGTGGTGGTAGTTGTACTTGTAGAGGTGGATGTGGTGGTAGTTGTAGAGGTGGATGTGGCGGTAGTGGTAGAGGTGGATGTGGTGGTAGTGGTAGAGGTGGATGTGGTGGTTGTTGTAGTTGTAGAGGTGGATGTGGTGGTAGAGGTGGATGTGGTGGTATTTGTAGTGGTGGATGTGGTAGTAGTTGTAGTTGTAGAGGTGGATGTGGTGGTAGTGGTAGTGATAGAGGTGGATGTGGTGGTAGAGGTGGATGTGGTGGTAGTTGTAGAGGTGGATGTGGTGGTAGTTGTAGAGGTGGATGTGGTGGTAGTTGTAGCTGTAGAGGTGGATGTGGTGGTAGTGGTAGTTGTAGAGGTGGATGTGGTGGTAGTTGTAGCTGTAGAGGTGGATGTGGTGGTAGTTGTAGCTGTAGAGGTGGATGTGGTGGTAGTGGTAGTTGTAGAGGTGGATGTGGTGGTAGTTGTAGCTGTAGAGGTGGATGTGGTGGTAGTGGTAGTTGTAGAGGTGGATGTGGTGGTAGTTGTAGTTGTAGAGGTGGATGTGGTGGTAGTTGTAGTTGTAGAGGTGGAAGTGGTGGTAGTTGTAGAGGTGGAAGTGGTGGTAGTTGTAGAGGTGGATGTGGTGGTAGTTGTAGCTGTAGAGGTGGATGTGGTGGTAGTTGTAGTTGTAGAGGTGGATGTGGTGGTAGTTGTAGTTGTAGAGGTGGATGTGGTGGTAGTTGTAGTTGTAGAGGTGGAAGTGGTGGTAGTTGTAGAGGTGGATGTGGTGGTAGTTGTAGCTGTAGAGGTGGATGTGGTGGTAGTTGTAGTTGTAGAGGTGGATGTGGTGGTAGTTGTAGTTGTAGAGGTGGATGTGGTGGTAGTTGTAGTTGTAGAGGTGGAAGTGGTGGTAGTTGTAGAGGTGGATGTGGTGGTAGTTGTAGCTGTAGAGGTGGATGTGGTGGTAGTTGTAGTTGTAGAGGTGGATGTGAGTCTAAATGTGTTGGACAGACAGGAAGTTGGAGACCACCAGGTGGAGCCAAACCTCCGACAGGACACGTGTTCACAGGACGAGAGGTGTTGAATTTTCAGACTTTAAACTGGAAAATTGTTCTTCATGCAAAGTAAAGTATTGGAAACAGATGCCACTAAATAATAACATTTGACTGAAATCACACTTTCTTTGTTTGGATTCTACATTCATCTGGTGATTTCGTTGTTGATTCTCTGTTTAAATAAACAATCACTGGTGGTGAATTCTGCGGTAAATCAGTGACATTTCTTATTCATTATTATTGTGCTTAACGGCTCCGCGGGCCCCGCGTTGACGCACGTCAACGGCGCGGAGGGCAGCCCCTGCCGGACCCCCCTGGCCGGACCCCCCTGGCCGGATGCCCCCCGCCGGACGCCCCCGGCCGGACCCCCCTGGCCGGACGCCCCCGGCCGGACCCCCCTGGCCGGACCCCCCTGGCCGGACGCCCCCGGCCGGACCCCCCCCCGCCGGACGCCCCCCGCCAGACCCCCCCGGCCGGACGCCCCCCGCCGGACCCCCCCCCGCCGGTCGCCCCCCGCCGGACGCCCCCCGCCGGACGCCCCCCGCAGGACGCCCCCCGCCGGACGCCCCCCGCCGGACCCCCCCGGCTGGACCCCCCCCGCCGGACGCCCCCCGCCGGACGCCCGCCCCTACCCGGCATGGTCCCGGTGCAGCCGCAGATGGCCTCCTTAGCGCCCCCGCTGGAGCAGAAGGTGCAGCAGTGGAAGGTCCCGCGGTGACGCCTCAACTTCCTGGTCACGGTCAGCACGAACGGAGAGCCCTGCGGGGGCGGGGACAGGGGCAGCCAATCAAAGGGACGTTTCTTTCAATTGTTTAAAGTCGTTTTGTAAAAAAAAAAAAAGGTTTTAATGTGTTTAATCGAGCTGGAGGATCCTTCAGGAAATTCAGTTTTTTGTTTTCTTTCCCCAATAACTTATTGCCTGATCTTGTTTTCTGGACGTCAAATCACCTTGACGTGCTGCGTTCTGAGGCAGACCCAGACGGAGTAGGAGCCCGCCTCCCTGGGGGTGTAGGCCACGCTGTAGGTGCCGTCGCAGTGGTCCACCACCGCCGTCTCCACCGTGCTGCGGGCGGGAGGGAGTGATGTGTGTGCACAGTAAACATGAAAAACATGTGCTGAACAAATCTGGATTTGTTCAAGTACTTATTTTCACACGCCCTCTGCAGGACACAGGGGAGAACTACAACGACCACCACATCCACCTCTGCAGGACACATCCTGGGGCCGCAAGTCATGCAGCGCCCTCCCTCCATCTCGTACCAGTTCTTCTTCTCCCGGTGCACGACGCTGGCCACCACGTGCTCGCCCCCGCGGCCCAAGGGCTCCCCGGCAGAGTCCCTGCACACCAGGGTGAAGAGGCCCCGCTGGCCCACCACGCACCGCCGCACACCTAGAGGGGCCACAGGGGTCCCCAGAAAACAACTTTTAAACACCCATTTTACGAGGGTTGACTCGTCCAACTGTGTTCTCTCCTGGATCCTTGAAGAGCAACTATCAGGTTTTTTTTAATTCATTGACAACCTTGGTTTTTATGGTGAAGATGGTTTGAAAAAAGTAATACGAAAAAAAAAATTTTTAGGGAAAAACACAGAAATAATGTTGCCAATTTAGGTTCGCGGGTACATTTTTTTACATGTGGCTCAGGTGATGTCACAGAGGGCGTGGTCCTGTCTCATCAGTCACTGTCACTTAGGTTCACAGATATTTAGGATGGTGAAGTACTGTGTTTTGGATTTAAAATATAGAAGTAAAGAGTATTCACACAAAACAAAAAAATCCATTTCCGTCAACAAAATAAAAGTCTCATCCGGACGGTGACGTGGCGCGGGTTCTGTTTCGTTTTTGGTGGGACAAACGAATAAATCTGAATGTAAAACAAAATCACTGAGCGTCTCGCTGCGGCGCCCGCTCCGTGTTTTTGAGGTGGGCGTGGCTTCCCGCGTAACCAAAATGAGCCCAGCTGAAGTGAAGAAATGAGAAATAATTCTTCCGTGGGACTGGCTGCGTCGTTGGCTGACTGGCTCTGACAAGCTGCAAGCTCCTCTTTAAAGGGGCCACATGACAACGACTCCAGGACATTTGGACTTTGCATCACATCTGTAACGCACCTGGAAAGGTGTTTCCATCAGTGTCAGACACACAACGCTCAGGGGGAGGAGCTAAGATACGTAGCCACCACCCCTCCCCCAAAACTCATTACAAATCTGATTTGATACCAAATACTGTTCTCTAGACTGGATTAGAAAGAACACACACACACACACACACACACACACACACACACACACACACACACAGATGCCTCTGAGGGGGGGGGGCATGTCCCACAATGCACTGGGGCACCAGACAGGAATGCTGTTCTCAGCCCCAGACCTCGTCCCAACACGTCAGGAGGAATGTGCTGCTGCTTAGCGCCACAGAGGAAACAATAAATACTAAACATAAACAATAAATACTAAACATAAAACTATAATAAATACTAAACATAAAATAATAATAAATACTAAACATTAAACAATAATAAATAATGAACATTAAATAATAATAAATACTAAACATTAATTAATAATAAATACATGTTTTTTAAATCAACCACGTGAACAGATCTGCGCTTCGCTGGTTGATCCGTCTGGATTTAAAGGAGCTGAATCAGATCTTTTTTAGATTAAAAGCAAAGCATCAAATCCTACGGTGCTACACGGAGGAACCGCGGGAAAGTGGGATTGTGACCCCTCGGGGCCCGGCACAAGGACTCCCAAAGCGGTCGGCGAGTTGCCAAACATGCAACAGCTGTTGGTTGTCGAATGGTAATCATTTTGTCACTGAGTGACATCAATAGATCGATAGATCGATGGGTAGATTATTAAAGAGACGATGAAGTGTTTCCATGCCTACAACCAACCACCCCCTACAAGATGGCCGACACCCCTATTTATCACCATGGAAACGTGGCCCCTCCCACTCCTTCAGGCTTCATCTCGAGGCAAAAGAGAATTATTCTCTTTGCAAGTTGAATCATATTTTGTGAATTTTGTTCCTCCGCACAGGGAACAATAAAGTTATTATAAGTTATAAATAAAGTTCCTCATCCCCACAGGCATGGATCAGGTTATGAACAAAGGCACAGAGGTGATGATATAGAGATGAATTTAAAGACAGTTTTTAACTCCACATGAGGTTCATTTAAGTATTATTGTTATAAATACAAGTCACAAATAGAATTATGAAAAAAAGTAAGGAATAAATGTATGAATAAAGTTATGAAACAAGTTGTGAATAGAATTATAAAAAAGTTATGAATAAAGTTATGGATAAACTTATGAATAAAGTTATGAATAACATTATTAATAAATATATGAATACAGTTATGAAAAAAGTTATGAATAAAGTCATGAATAAAGTCATGAATAAAGCTATGAAAAGCTTTGCATAAAGTTATGAATAAAGTGCTTCTTATTCCAAGTCAGCATCTCCCATAGCGGTCCAGCGTGCGGGCCTGGACCACGCCCACCAGCGGGAACCCGTCCACGTCGCCCGCCGGCTCCGCGGGCGCGAAGCGGATGGCGGCGGCGTCGTCGTCGGGGGCGACGGCGGCCGGGGCGGGGTCGTAGCCGCACTCCGCCAGCTGGCCGAGCCGACGCAGGGCCACGCCCTTGGCGCTCAGGATCTGGGCGTCGGAGCCGAGGGTCAGCAGCCGCTCGGCAAACTCCGCCCCTCCGCGGGCGTCTGACAGGGCCTGACGCAGCTGCGCCCCCTGCAGGTGGAGCTGGTTCCTGCAGGACGGAGGCAGCGGGAACGACTTTTATTTAAGGGGCCTCATCAGGACACTAAACACCCATTAGGAGTACTGAATACTACCTAGGAGTACTAAACCCCACCTAGGAGTACTTAACACTACCTTGGCATACTTATCCCTACCTAGAAGTAGTAATCCCAACCTAGGAGTAGTAAACACTACCTAGGAGTAGTAAACACTACCTAGGAGTAGTAAATACTACCTTGGCGTACTAAACACACAGTGTGCTAGTTTGCCACTTGGGTCTGACCTGCGCTGCACCCGCAGCTCCTCCAGGTGGCGCAGTAGAGCGGCGCAGTGCGTCTCCACAGCGCTGACGTAGCCTCGCGCAAATGCCCGAACCTCGTCAGCCGACGCCTCCACCTGCTCCTGCAAGGTCTGCTGGGAAATCTCCACCTGGGGGGCGGGGGGACAAGACATCCCATAAGAACTCTTTGTACAGCCGACATGGACATAGAGTACTTCCTCCTGGATATTTGTTGAATAGTGAGATCACTTTGACCACATTTTATTATTATTATTATTATTATTATTATTCTTATTCTTCACTGCTTTGTTTGGACATAATTGGGCAGCCATGTTGATGTTTTTCTATGTTTTCACTACTGACGGACACGTGCAGAACAGGATCACATCAAATGTTTCTGTTTGTCTGAGCTGCCAGATTAAAAAAGCAGAGCTGTCAACCGCTTCAAATGTTTGATCAGCATTGAGGGCATGATTGGTCATAGTTAATGGTGATTAATTGCAAATTAATGGCACATTTCTAATCAGTTTAAAACGCACCTTGATGGGATATCTTTCTGTGTTTAATACTCCTATCGACATGGGAGTGGACAAAAACGCTTAATTTATGCAAATGTATGTTTATTGGAAATCAATTAACCGCCAAAAACAACGACACATATTCTCCCGGAACCCTGCGTCTGTCTGAGCTGCAGGGCGGTGCAGGGAGCAGCTCCACCGTCCGCCTCACTCCACCGGGGCACTGTGCTGGCGTTTACACCGGAGCGGAGGACCGTCCCCGGCCGCTCACAGCACGGACTCCCGCTAAATCCACGTCGGGGTCCGGGGTGTTGCCCGTGGGCGTGACTCCCTCCCCGTGGATCTCCCGGCTCCCCCCCAGGGCAGCCGGCTCCACCGCCCTGGTGTCGGGGCTCTCTCTGGATCTGCATCCATCTCAACTCTCTGCACCTTTCCTTCTTAAAATTCCAAAAGTGTCATAATCTGCGTCACGGCGACTGAAATAAAACACAATGACCGTTTTGGTTTTTTTGGTTGTTGTTTTGGTCAGATCTCTCGAGCTTGGTTCCAGCTGCGTCCGCGTCACCTTGCACAGCGCCTCCTCCAGGCACTGCAGGCGCGGCCGGAGCCTCCCGGCGACCAGCTCCCGGATGCGGTTGCCGTGGCGGTGGGCCGCGCTGTGGGCGGGGCAGCAGCGGTGGTCCCGGTGCGAGGTGGCGGCGCACTCCAGGCAGACGGGCCGGTCGCACGGCTCGCAGAACAGACGCAGCTCCTGCGCCGGGTGCAGCGCGCACAGCACCGGGCGGGGCACGCGGCCCTGCGCCCGCAGCTCCCGCAGGCAGCGCACGCTGTGGGACGCCGTGCGCTTCTGTCGCCTGCAGGTCACGGGGGGGGGGCAACATGGAAAATATAAAACATGGATCATAACACCAACTGTTAGAGGTGGTTGCAAAGTTTGAGGCCATGCATCAGCTGCCAGTTGTAAAGATGAAACTTTATCAATTTATATCTGAGTTATATAGACAAACCATAGATGGATGATAGACAGACAGATAGATGTAATAAATATTTTCAAATAAAAATGAAATATCCAATAAAGCTAAGAACTTGCTGAAAAGTTGGCCACAGACCTGGAGATCAACTCCAAGATGAACGAATTGGAAACATGGAAACAAACATCAAACATCCATCGTCATCGCTCGGCATTGAAGGGACATTTGTCCTTTTCTCTCGGGTTCAGCTTATTTGCTGCAGCTCGGTGAGCATATTGAACCTTGGAGGCCCCCGGGGGGCCCCTGGAGCCCTGGACCCCGAGGCAGCCTGGAAATTCCAGGCCTGGCCCCCTGAGCTGCCGGACAGCTGGGGGCCCCGCTAAGAGGCCATAAAAGCCCAAGGTGTTAACTAATGGTCCAGGACCAGTCAGACACTTCACAGCAGAAATTCTGCTTCGTCGGGATGATTAATGAAGTTAAAGAGGTTTCAAATGTCTCGCACATTCTGTATTTTATGATCAAAGCAGCTTCAGTGTTTCTCAGGTTCACATGCAGATGGAACTTAACTTTAACCACTCACTGGTGTTTTAAAAGTAAGAGAACTTTCAAACGATGTGACTTTTCTTCCCCAAAACCATCTCTACCACTTCAAAGTTTGAGACCAAGTTGTGGAACTTCCAGGACATCCCAGAGTGCCCTGCCCTCACCGGTGGGCCTGGCTGCAGAACTCGCACAGGTTGACGCCGCACACCTCGCACCGCAGCTCGGCCTGGCCGTGGCTGCACAGGTCGCAGGGCACGGAGCCTCCGGAGCTCAGGCTGCGCTGGAACACCGCGTCCAGGGCCAGGTGGTCCGGGCTCAGCGCGGCGGCCCCCGCCGCAGGGAGCTCCACCTCGGTGTCGCACACCGGGCACAGCACGGTGCAGGCCGCGCCGGAGCCCCGGTCCTCCGGGTCCCCGGGGTCGTCCGGGTCCTCCGGGCCCCGGGGGTCCTCCTGCTCCGGGAGGCAGAGCGGCTCCAGCCGCTCCACGCAGGCCGCGCACAGGCTGTGCAGGCAGGGCAGCAGGCGCGGGTCCCGGAACAGACGCTCACACGCCGGACACACACACCGGGAGTCCGCGGCGGAAGAGCCTCCGCTGGACACATCGGAAGGAGCCTCCGGGCGGCCCGACATGATGATGATGACGGTAATGCGGATTATTTGGATAAAAGTCACCCCCGTCACCCCCCGCTGCTCCTGTTCAGATCCTCTTCAGGGAACTCCAACCTCGGCTCCTCGTCCCGGTCCCCAGCGAGAACAAAACTTTTCCTCCGGGAAGTAGAACTGGTTGAACTGGGAACTGCTGTGGGTGGAGCTGCTCCACCCCCTGGAGAGGGGGGTCCACCACCACCCCCTGGAGGAGCTCCACCCACACAGGGACCAATAGAAAACCCGCATGCGCCGCGAACAGAAGAATCATTTGCACAATTTAAGATGAATTAAGATGAACTTTATATGAACCTCTGGAGGTAAATCCAGGTGTTAGGAGCAAAAACAGTGTCAGAGAAAAATGTAAATAAATGAAAATAACACATATGTACACATCTATAACAGGTATTTTTCCATATTTTATATTATGTATTTTTGTATTACGTATTTTATTTCATATTTGAAATGTATTTTATACGATTATTTTATATATAATTTAAATCGTTTCTAGACTATATTGTGCTATTATTCAAATATTTTTGTTGTTGTTATTATTAAGAAGCCTCCTCGAGTCAAAGTTGTAATGGAGAGAAACAGTTTTCAGTTTTTATAATTCTCTGAATTGCAGTGGATGACAAGATGTTTCTGGAGATTTATCACCTTTAAGTATTTGGCCACATCCTGCATAATACAGAGGCTTGACGGAAAAAGAATACACATAAGGCGGTTAGACTGTGAGTCGTGAGTAGGATAGTCAGTTAGTCAGTCAGTCGGTCAGTCGGTCGGTCGGTCGGTCAGTCGGTCAGTCGGTCAGTCGGTCAGTCGGTCAGTCGGTCAATCGGTCAATCGGTCGGTCGGTCGGTCGGTCGGTCGGTCGGTCGGTCAATCGGTCGGTCGGTCAGTCAATCAGTCAATCGGTCAGTCAGTCAGTCGGTCAGTCGGTCGGTCAGTCAGTCAATCGGTCAGTCAGTCGGTCGGTCGGAGTCAGTCGGTCGGTCAGTCAGTCAATCGGTCAGTCAGTCGGTCGGTCAGTCAGTCGGTCGGATCAGTCACGTCAGTCAGTCAGTCAGTCAGTCGTCAGTCGGTCGGGTCGGTCGGTCGGTCGGTTTCGGTCGGTCGGTCGGTCTCGATCGTTCGGTCGGTGATCGGCTTCGGTCGGTCGTCGGTCGGTCGGTTCGGTCGGTAGTCGGTCGGATCGGTCGGTCGGTCGGCGTCGGTATCGTCGGATCGGTCGAGTCGGTCGGTCAGGTCGGTCGTTCGGTCGGTCGGTCGGTCAGTCGGTCGGTCAGTCAGTCAATCGGTCAGTCAGTCGGTCGGTCGGTCAGTCAGTCAGTCAATCGGTCAGTCAGTCGGTCGGTCAGTCAGTCAGTCAGTCAGTCAGTCGGTCGGTCGGTCGGTCGGTCGGTCGGTCGGTCGGTCGGTCGGTCGGTCGGTCGGTCGGTCGGTCGGTCAGTCAGTCAATCGGTCAGTCAGTCGGTCGGTCGGTCAGTCAGTCAGTCAATCGGTCAGTCAGTCGGTCGGTCAGTCAGTCAGTCAGTCAGTCAGTCGGTCGGTCGGTCGGTCGGTCGGTCGGTCGGTCGGTCGGTCGGTCGGTCGGTCGGTCGGTCAGTCGGTCGGTCAGTCAGTCAATCGGTCAGTCAGTCAGTCGGTCGGTCGGTCGGTCGGTCAGTCAGTCGGTCGGTCAGTCAGTCAATCGGTCAGTCAGTCGGTCGGTCAGTCAGTCGGTCGGTCGGTCAGCCGGTCGGTCGGTCGGTCGGTCGGTCGGTCGGTCGGTCGGTCAGTCAGTCAGTCGGTCGGTCGGTCGGTCAGTCAGTCAGTCGGTCGGTCGGTCGGTCGGTCGGTCAGTCAGTCAATCGGTCAGTCAGTCAATCGGTCAGTCAGTCAGTCGGTCGGTCGGTCAGTCAGTCGGTCGGTCAGTCAGTCAATCGGTCAGTCAGTCGGTCGGTCAGTCAGTCAATCGGTCAGTCAGTCGGTCAGTCGGTCAGTCAGTCGGTCGGTCAGTCAGTCAGTCGGTCGGTCGGTCAGTCAGTCGGTCGGTCAGTCAGTCAATCGGTCAGTCAGTCAGTCGGTCGGTCGGTCAGTCAGTCGGTCGGTCAGTCAGTCAATCGGTCAGTCAGTTAGGTCGATGGAGTAAAGAGATTGACATGATGAAGAATCATGAGGTCACACGGCGTCTGGCTGGTTGTGATTGTTGCCGATGGTTTTTGTGAATGAATGATAAGATCCATGATGTTTTATTTCATCATTTTGTTTGATATTGTCTCCGAAACAGAAACATTTTACACAGAACTTCCATGTCAACAACCAGAGTCAATATTATATTTTAAATTGTGCTTAAAGTACACACCCAAAAAACTGTTGTTTAACTGGTTTTCCCTTTCTTCCTTTTTTAAGACAGACAGACAGACAGACACACACACAGAAAGACAGACAGACAGACAGACAGACAGGCAGATAGATGATAGATAGATGGACGAATGAACAGATATATAGATGGATGGACAGACAGACAGACAGACAGACAGACAGACAGACAGACAGACAGATGGATAGATTAAATGAAAAGTTAAATAAACACTTCATGAGATCCATGTTGGACGTACAAAGTTTAAATTCCAAACACGACAACGTATCATTAATTAGTCAAAAAAACACCTTTTTGGTAGATATACAGCCACAATCAGAAATACATAGATATAATATTATCATATAGATTATACACAAGTGACAATTATAGACAATATTATAAATAATATTAGACATGAATAAATATATATACAGTACAAACAGTACATATAATATATATATTTATATCTACATATATGACTGTCACTTGTGTGTGTGCTGAAGAGAATATGTGTGTGTGTGTGTGTGTGTGTGTGTGTCTATGGGAGCAGGTAATGGATCCCCAGCTTAACACTGGACGTAATTATCAGGTTTTTCAGCGGCAAGATGGACGACGCGGCGCTGAAGGTGAAGAAGGTATTGTCAGTGACGCCCGAATCTGAAAAGTACAACATATATAATTTATATATTCATATACATACATATATATTATTTATTTATATACGTACAAGCATTTGTATACAACACATACATGTAACACTGCACATGAATCACTTTCAGGGCGTGTCGCTGTCAAATTGAGTTTTAAGGCAACTTTACACCTAGTGCGTAAGCGCGTACGACGCTCAGATTCTCCCCCTGGTGGAACATGGGACATGGGAGAACCTGTCTTCTGCAGAACATCAGTGCGTAGCAGTTTGCTCAGCTGGACATTGACCATGTTCCATGAATGAGACTTTAAACCTTCCTTTATAAAGTATGTCAAAATATGGATAATTCGCTCATATAAAAATTGATTTTTAATAATATATTTTTTTTGACGGTGAAGATGGTGACATCCATCATTAACGTTAATTACGTCATTATTTTGTATATATACATATATATATATATACATATATATATATATTTTATATATAATTTATTTTCTTAGATTTAAGTCCAGTTCACATTTTAAAAAACATCCTTGACTGATGTCACTTGCGGTCGCGGTGTGTGACAGAAAGCTGTGTAAAGCCTCCGGAACCGATTCAATCCCGCACCGCGGAGGGGGCGGGGCTAATACCGGAGGGGGCGTGGTTTATTAAAGTGATGATTTTGGTTTGTTCTTCTCATTTGTTATTTGAAGACAATTTGCATTTAAAAAAAAGCTCGAAAATCTGCCTGAAAAACACAAAATAATAAAAGACAATAAAAGATAGAATAAATTAGAAATTAAAAAAAATCGAATAAAATTTAAAAAAGCCCTATTTCCACAATTAGCCAAAAAAAACCCATTTAAAAAATCCTTAATAAATTATATTAAAAAAGCCAAAATAATGATATTCATAATAAATTATTAATAAAATGTGCACATTTTTGAGGAGATGAAAATTGAAATAATAATAATTAGCGGCGTTTACCGGTGATGGTAGCAGTGGCCACCGCGCTGACCAGCTGGTTCTGGATGGTGCAGATGTAGGAGTTCTGGGTGCTGACCCCCTGCAGGGTGCTCAGCAGGTGGTAGGTGCCTGTTGAGTTTTGGGACAGCTGGGTGACGGTGCCGTTCAGCACGTTGCCGTTCAGGTCCGACCACGTCACGTTGGGTTTGGGAAACCAGCGCTGGGCCTCGGCCACCAGGCTGCGCTGTGACCGGGTGAAGGCTGGGGCCGAGTAGGCTGCAGGGAGGAATACAGGCACCCAATCCAACAAATGACAAGAACAAACCGGAAATACATCTAGCCCCACCCTTCAGTGATATGCCCCACCCCTCAGGGTTGTGCCCCGCCCCTCAGGGCTTAGCACAGGGCCCAAAACTCCCTTGGTGATGTGATCTCCAGCCGTGGCTTTCCCCTCTCGGAAACACATATGGAAAGCCGCATCTCTGCACGTCTTTGAGAGATGAGCACCACCCGAAGCTCCACCTCCACCAGACGGAGCCCCTCCTTCCCCCTGGGGAAGATTGCCCTCACACGGACGTCTCGGTCACTGTTCGAGAACACCGAGGTATCTCCATCTCAGACGGCCAAGAGCCCTGCGGTAATCCTGGACGACCGACTCTCCTGCCCCGCCCGCATCACCATGACGACAGGGTCTCCTGCTCCGTCCTCTCTATCCTCCATCCTGCAACACTCCATCCTTCAATGCTCTATCCTCCATCCTGCAACGCTCCATCCTCCATCCTGCAACACTCCATCCTCCAACTACAACGCTCCATCCTCCAACTGCAACGCTCCCTCCTCCAACTACAACACTCCATCCCATCTACCCTCTCACGTCGCTCCCCTGCCTCCATCACTTCCCTGCTTCCCATCTCTGCTGCTCCACCTTCCCCTGGTGGTGGAGCAGCTGAATCGCTTCCCATCCCTCGCCAGAGACTGGAGACCCATCTCTTCAGACGGCACCAGGACTGACTTGTGCACGTCACCACCATCTCTATTTCCACCCGTGACACTTATTCCCATAAAAAAGCGTCTGGCTGCGACGTCCTGGCCTCCACCCTGTGACAAGGTGTCCTCATCCTACGTCTCTTTGGACAAGATTGCAATGTCATGAACTATTGTAAAAATAGGTTCTCCCCCTCCCCTGCATCTCCAACCGATCTGAAGGAATCTCCACCAAAGTGGACAGGGTGGGGCCGGTACCTGCCACTCTGAGGTGGATGCTGACGTCCCCGCCTCCGCCTGAACTGCCGATGGCGCAGCCGTACACCCCGGCGTCGCTCATCCGGACCCTCCTCAGCAGCAGGGAGGCGTTCCCGTTGGCGATGGCGTCCGGGAAGATCTCCGTCCTCATTTTGAAGGCCTCGTTCTGGTCCCGCAGGTCCGCGGCGCCGTCCGTGTACCTGTAGACCAGGCCGCCGAGCCCCTCCTTGGTCCAGGTGACCGACACCCGGCCGACGGAGGTGCCGGCCTGGCTGTCCGAGGGCAGGAAGCAGCTGAGCACGATGTCCTCCCTCAGGTTGGCCACCGGGGACTTATTGCTGCTCTCGGCGCCGAGCGGGGAACCTGGCGCGGGGGGGAAGCGCCCGGGTCAGGCGCGGCACTCGGAGGGAGCCACGGCGCCGCGGCTGTTTCCCTGCGTGGAAGCTCTTGAACCAGACACACTGGTCGTAGAATGATTTAAAATCAACATGTTGTGTCAACGTGCGAATGTGTTCAGTGAGTAGTGTGTGATGAGCAGGGCCACGTGCAGCCGGACGGTGGTTATCGCCAAATAGCGTCCAGCGTTCAGAGCTCGGAGGGAAACCAGAGCCGATACAAGACCCCGTCGAGGTGTTTCACCATAATAATAATAACTGTCATTATCGCTCTACCACACGACAGACAGACAGACAGACAAACAGACCGATAGACGTACACACCATGTGCATGTGTATACATGCACATGGTGTGTACACACCCAGGGGTGTGGCCCCGTGTCAGCTTGTTTACACAGGCCCGGACGGCTCCTACCTGTCAGCGCCAGGGTGAGGCACAGGACGATGATCGCGGCAAAAAGAACGATCAGCACGATCATGCTGCCCCCCCGATGAAAACAACACAGAGAGGGAGAAAACCCGGTTAGTTCACCGCACAACATGCCCCGGTCAATCCCCCCCCCGCCCCCCCCGGCACCTCCAGAAGATGATCCGTCCCATCGTGGCCATGGCTCCGCTCGGATCCGGGTGTCGCTGCCTCCTCCTCAGCCCATCCTCCTCTCGCTCCGGGTCCCGACTGAACGAGCTGCTGCCGCCGAGCGCCGCGCCTTGAGTCAACACCGCCTGGCGGGCGTGGACGCCGGAGCTGGGAGGAGCCGGGAGGTTCCACTCGGCGGTCGGACCACGTTCGAATCACTCTGTGGAGGGGGGGTCGTTCCATTGGTCCGACTCCCCTCGGTGAGGTTCTGTGGAGCAGGGGCTGGCGAGGGAGGACTTCTTGTCACCTGAGGGAGAAGTGAGACTTTTCGTTTGATCAAAATGAACAACGCAAAGCGTGGATCTCAAAATAGTTCTGGCCTCATTCTCTCCAAACGCTTGACTTGAGTCAGGAAGGTTTCTCCGGGTGGAATGCCGAGTGTGAGTCAGTCTCATTCAACGTTCATCTCACACGTTCCTTCACGTCATTCCTCGTGTTTACTTCCTGTTTGTGAGTCGAGCGTTCAGACTGAACCCAAACTCCAGGATCCGCTCCTGCCGTTGGACTCTGGGATGGGCCCGCGTGCCCGGCTGCGGGGAGCAGGTCCATGGAAACGAAAACAAACTGTCCCTCCAAACTGTTTCCTCCTTTTCTTGGCGGTGGCGCAGCCGACAAACGCAAGCGTGCAACCAAGGCACAGTCCCAGCACGGGGTGGCAGGTGGGGAGGGCAGAGGTTTGGTGGATGGGGCGGGTCAAGGTCAAGGTCAGGGTTAGGGTTAGGGGGGGGCGCACAGTGGAGGCCGGGTCATGGGGCACTAATGGTCCTGCAACTCTCACACGCCGGAGAGTTGGCAGGGCACTCTGGGATGTCCTGGAAGTTCCACAACTTGGTCTCAAACTTTGAAGTGGTAGAGATGGTTTTGGGGAAGAAAAGTCACATCGTTTGAAAGTTCTCTTACTTTTAAAACACCAGTGAGTGGTTAAAGTTAAGTTATGGTCCTGCAACTGCAATAGTTCAACTCAAACCAACCCAGGAAGGTGACCGCCGACGGCTGAGTCACTTCCTGGACGCGTTCATGAGGAACGGCTCGTTCACGCGCTGTGTTGTCTGGGCTTGACCTTTGACCTGAGTTTTTATTTAAACTGGGGAAATGTTGACGTTGAGACGAGAGCGACTGTGAAGAGCAAACAGCAGGAAGGAGAAGCTCTGTTTGCCACCGCGGGGGGCGGAAGACAAACCAACCCAGAAGAAAACTGTTTCAGAACTTTGATTTCCCCGCAGAGAAGGACTGTGCTTTCAATTCAATTCAATTCAATTCAATTCAATTCAATTCAATTCAATTCAATTCAATTCAATAAACCTTGTGCTTTGTGCTTTGCCGACACGGCAACGTTCGAAAACTTAAGGGCAATTGGAAGCTGAGTGACGTCACACAACGTCCTGTCCACGTGCAGGCTGTGCTTGTCAACGTCCATGGGAACGTGTCCAGTGCACGGTGCAGAGCGGCTCCCTCTGCAGTGGGTGGAGGTGACACAGCAGGGTGGCAGTGGGTGGAGGTGTCACAGCAGGGTGGCAGTGGGTGGAGGTGACACAGCAGGGTGGCAGTGGGTGGAGGTGACACAGCAGGGTGCAGTGGGTGGAGGTGACACAGCAGGGTGCAGTGGGTGGAGGTGTCACAGCAGGGTGGCAGTGGGTGGAGGTGACACAGCAGGGTGCAGTGGGTGGAGGTGTCACAGCAGGGTGCAGTGGGTGCTGATGTACTTTCTGAGCTGCTTGATGTTTGTGGGATGTTCCTTTGATGTTTGATCTCTTTGCTCTTTTTGGAAATGAGGACACTGTTGTGATGCAGCGCTGTGTACTCCTTAATTTTCCCGAAAAGGAACAGCGCTAAAATAGAAGATCGGCGAGTTCATATTCACAGAACAAATTTGGAAAAATAGTCTCCTGAAAAAATTATAATCACGTAAAACGTCAACGTGCTTTCCTTGGTAAACTTCCATAAATACGTCATTATTTCCCCGCACAAGACCAAATTTCAACTCCCGTCACCGTGACTACAGATCTCTTCACCAACACGGTGAGAACAAGGTTTGGTTTAACAGTAAAAATAGACGAAAAAATAAAAATAAAAATAATAATCATATACATGCCCTAACCCATTCAAATGTTTACCAAGATTCAATTACTTCCAATCGCTATAATGTAAAACTAATTTACATGGATGGATCAATACAGAAAACCTTGAAAAACCTCCAAAATGTAATTTGTCACTAGACTGGACCCTATGTACTGCTGCCTGCAGCTTTTATTATTTACTATTATTATTATTATTATTGTTGTTGTTGTTATTATTATTAATATTATTGTTGTTATTATTATTATTATTATTATTATTATTATTATTGTTGTTGTTGTTGTTATTATTAATATTATTGTTATTATTATTATTGTTATGGATACACACGCAGTGGCCTCTCGGCAGCTGCTTGTACGCTTACAGTATCTGGCATTCAAATTGTATTGAAGTAATATATTGATTTCTATTTGTATAATAATATAATATAATAATTGTATCATGTATCATATGAAAACACTGAGGAGTTTGATTCCATCTTTATCAATCATTCAAAACCAGAACAAATCTATTTCCCTCAAGGTTTTTCTGAGGTAAACGTAGAAAAACAAGAGTGTGTACGACCCCAAAGCCCGGCCTCAGAGGAGGTCCCCAAATGAAAGACTCCAGATTCAGTTTTCCAATGTATGCTTGATTATTATGGTTTGCAAGAAGGAGTGCAGCCCAGTCAACTCAACCCAGTCTACATCTCATGCAGGATGAGTTGAACCAGGTTTAAGGATTTGGATTGTTCTCTCTCATGGATTAGCAAAGTGTAAACAGCACCAATACAATTAAAATGACCAATAACAATGTTACAGAATGACATTTGTTCCATTTATATATTCTAATCAAAGACTAAAACGTGTCGTTGCTTCCAAAACTCGTTGATGATTAAAACCCAAACAAGTGTCTAAACGATGGAGAGCGCTCTGTGGTGCTGGAGGCTGACCGCGCCTCCGAGGGGACCCCGCCCCACCCTCCGGGGGCTCCAGGGGGTCCCGGGGGTCCTCCACCCTCCCGGGGCGTCCGGGCCCAGGATGTAGCGCGTCCAGGCCTCCCAGCTGAGGCCGAACTCCAGGCGGCTGTAGATGCTGGGGTACTGGGCGTCGGCCCAGCGCGCCCAACGCACGGCGGCCTGCACCGCCCGCCAGCGCTGCGACCTGAGGAGGGGGCGGGGCTTAGTTTAGAGGTACGTCACAACGGCTGGAATGCATCATCTGAGTGGTGTTTTCAGCAATTTTCTTTGTTGCTGGAACCTGAGGGACAGCTTGTGGGGACCTCAGAGACTTCTATTCAATTGTTGAAAAGGAGCTTCACAGGTTCCTCTCAGAGTTTCATTCATCGCTATGTTCATAATAAAACACTGACTAGTAAATGTCTTTGACAGCGTCGTCCGATGGCTTTGAGTTTTTTCCCGTGGTTGGAGAAGTGTCATGTTGTGATCATTTGGTGTCATTGGGTTTATCTGCTGTACGTCAATAACAAACACATCATGTGACCTGATCAGGCTCACGTGATTGGACAGCTGCACATACAGACTCCACCGCAGGTTCCACTGACTACTGTAGTGACGTTGATGACTTGAACACTGTGTGTTTATGATTGTTCTTTATTCACGATGGATCAATAACAGAACATGAAACTGTCCCTGAGTTCCAATTCAATAAAATACAAACATGGAACGGTCACTGAGCTCCAATAAAATAGAATAAGGGACGGTCACCAAGTTTCAGTAGAATTCAACCTGTAGAACTAAGATGGACAAATATACCTTTCTATTGTATTGATGTGGTACCTGCCAGCCCATAATGAACTGCAGTCACTGCAAAAAAAGAGGAATCTTAATAAATGAGTCTTCTCAGTGAAGTCGTCCGTCGCTCTGTGTCATCAAACCAAACCCAGTGAACGACTCCTTTCACTCAGTGACTCGTCATGCAGACCTGGACATCATATCTTCATTCACACTTTATATCTTATATTGATGTCATAGCAAACAGACCTGCAGGGCGTGTGCATCGTGTGTGTACCTGGGCGGGGCTCCCTCCTCCAGGTGGAACAGGCTCTGCAGCAATCTACCTTCCTCCACCTCCTCCACCCGCAGCAGCTGCAGCACCAGCAGCGTGGCCACCAGTTGCAGGATGTCTGCGTGCGCACGTGCACCTACAGCAGACGCGCGCGCACACACACACACACACACACACACACACACACACACACACACACACACACACACACAAGTAAAAAGTTATTGAAGTTATAAAGCATAAAAAACTAAGGAAGAACCCCAAAAAGCCCCAGAAGTGTATAATAATATAATATAATAATAATAATAATAATAATAATAATAATAATAATAATAATAATAATAATATCTTATTATTATCAATACCAATACTATTGAATATAATTATGATAATACAATAATGACAACAATAATATTAAAACAAATAATGACAATTATTATACTGATACGTATTTTTAACAATTCTAATACTAATAATATTATTATATCGTGTATTGCAGCTATATTTATTACTATTATTATAGATACACACACACACACTTGTATACAAACACACATGCACCCACAGTCCAGTACACACATTAACACACACACACACACACACACACGCACCCAGTGAGCAGATGCCCTTGTCTTTCAGGAAGTCGTTGGCGAAGGCGTCGATCTGAACCTTGAGGAGTCTCCCCAGTTCAGCCGTGCACGACCAGTACCCGTCCTGCAACACACACCAACACACTCTGTTACACAACACACACACACACACACACACACACACACACACACACACACACAGACACAGAAGATAGCCAGCCACCAGGGGGCGACACTCACAGAATGCTGCAGCTGGAAGATCTTCATCCACTTGTGTTTTGAGTCTTTATGAGAAGGTGTCGGCACCACGCAGGTCTCCTCGTCCTCCTCCTCCTCCTCCTCACTGCTGTCCACCTCCTCCACCTCCACCTCCTCCTCCTTCTCCTCCTCCTCCTCCTCCTCCTCACTGCTGTCCACCTCCTCCACCTCCACCTCCTCCTCCTCCTCCTCCACCTCCTCCTCACTACTGTCCACCTCCTTCACCTCCTCCTCACTACTGTCCACCTCCTCCATCTCCTCCTCACTGCTGTCCTCCCCCTCCTCAGTGCTGTCCTCCTCCTCTTCCTCATGCTCCTCATCGGCCACCTCCACTCTACTGAAAAAAACGAGTGATCACACACTGAAACTTCCAGAAAACCAGACATGTTTTCAAGAGAGAGACAAGAGAAATCTCTGAAAATAAATAAACCAAGCAATAAACCAGAAAAGAATCCTAAATTTGAACTTTTTTCTATTTTTATTTCTATTTCTTTGGCTGTACCGAATAATTCCAAACGCCTCCACCTCTCGAGAGGCCTTCAGAGCTGGAGGCCTCCTTCCTGGAGTTTAAAAAGGTGCGTTCTTGCCGGGAGTGGCGGACCCCCCCACCAGAACAGAAATTAGAGGAGCATGTGCAGAAGGAACGTACAACTGTTTCAAAACAGGGCCCGGCAATAACGGTTGCCCAGTTGACCCAGGCCGTTGTCCAACCATTTTTCTGGTTCATTGTAATTGTTAATATTTTGGTTTATTGTATATAATTTCTTCTTTTTTTATTGTTATTGCTTCATTATTATTGACTGTTGTTTTGATGTCCATCTATAAAAGGATCAAATACTAACCTTTGGCACAAAAAGCGGCCGGACACCGACCTGATGACGGGGGGCAGAGCTTTCTTCTTCAGCGTGCACCCGTGAAGCTCCTCCTCCGTCCCCACCATCCCCATGCCGCAGAAATGGGAGCGCCTCCAGCCCCGCTGTTCTCGCCGGTCCTCGACTGAGAACACCGCGGACGTTGGTATGTAACTCAATCGCCTCCAAGCGCTGCCGAGCGCCTGAACCTCGACCTCGTCCCGATGGACGAGGTCTGGGGGGGAGGGGGCACGAGCTTGTTGGTCAAATCCACATGCAGACATCAGAGGACCGCTAGTTGGAGTCGCAGGTGAACGGGCCTTGAACCTCCACCCTCCAGGTGACTGAGCAGGACCCCTGGCACTCTCAGAAACTCCTCCAAAACCAGGCAGAAAGAGAGGAGGAGGAGGTGGGGCTGGAGACATGAAGGGAGGAGGAGGAGGTGGGGCTGGAGACATGAAGGGAGGAGGAGGAGGAGGTGGGGCTGGAGACATGAAGGGAGGAGGAGGAGGAGGTGGGGCTGGAGACATGAAGGGAGGAGGAGGAGGTGGGGCTGGAGACATGAAGGGAGGAGGAGGAGGTGGGGCTGGAGACATGAAGGGAGGAGGAGGAGGAGGTGGGGCTGGAGACATGAAGAGAGGAGGAGGTGGGGCTGCAGACTTGATTATAGGGGCGTGAGGCTGAGCATTGGCTTGGAAACAGGCCTCCACACTCCACCCTTTCCGTACCGGAGAATGACCCCTGTAGCTCACAGAACCTTGAGGCGCCCACTGAGGCGTCCTGGCTAGGAACCCTTTGTTGAGGGTGGGTGGTGCAGCACCAGGCGAAGCAATCGCAGTGGCTTGAGGAGCCGCGAAAGCAGCCGAGGTGAAGGGGCAAACGGGCGGCTGGAGTCCCAGGGGAGCAGCGGGTGGAGAGGCATAGTACCCGTAAAGCTCCTCCTTGGCTGGCACCAACAGCTCCACCATGGAGCTGTCATTACACAGGGAGTGAAAGCACCACGAGCTCCCTGAATCCTGTGTGGCCAGACAAATTGAAAATATTATTATTATTATTATTATTATTATACATACAGAAACTTTAATAACAATAACAGAGGGGAAACGGAAGGTAAATGGAAGCCTAGTATAGTTAGTACTGTTAATAAAATACCATTATTATTAGTGGTACTACTGCTATTACTACTGTACTATTAACATCATTAACAGTATCCATATTAATATTACTGTTGTTGATGGTATTATTAAAATGCTATGATGATTATGTATTGTCAATAATATATTATTCAATGTAATTCACTTACACACACATATATATATACATACATACGCACGCACACACAATAAATACATATATAATATATATATATATATATTAAAAAAAAAAAGAAAAAAGAAAGTGCAATCCCTGATTTGCAATGTGTCAAGACATGTGCAATACACCGAGCACCATCTGGTTCCTATTTATGGTGGCTTATTTATTTGTATGTTTCTATATATTTTATATTGTTTATAGTGTGTACTTGATATGTTCTTTATTTTCTGCTGTCCCCTCTTTGCTGATGGAACGATGTCAATTTCCCCGTTGTGGGACTAATAAAGGTTTATCTTATCTCATCTATATATATACACACAGCTCTATTTTTCCTCTTAGCTTAGCTACTGTTACTGTTACCTATTTTATTGAATTTCTTCCAAACTTTTAATTCCCTGTCCAAAACCTACAAGCGACGCCATCTGCACATCCTCCTCCTCCTCCTCGTCCTCCTCCTCCCAGCCGACGTAGGGCAGGAAGTCCACGTCTTCTTCTGCCAGCAGCTCAGCCACATCCGTCCCCTGCTCTGCCGCAGAGTCTCCTGGATCCTGAGAACAGTTGGACCCTCCTATCAGCCCTCCACGCCTACGTGCTGATGCTAACACCGGTGAGTGGCGCCATCCGGTGGCACCAGATAGAAACTACAGTGGACGACTTCAAGACACAAACGAGGACATCAATATCACAACCCCCGCCCCATCCATCCATCCATCCATCTCTCTATCATACATCCACCCCTCTACCCATTCATCCATCCATCCATCATCTCTCTACCATTCATCCATAAATCCATCTCATCCATCCATCCCTCCATCTTTTACCCTCTCCTCGATGGCCACAAAGCTGGTGAACTGGGACAAGATGGAGAATTCTTTGCTCAGTTCGATGATGAAGGACTTGAGCTCTGCCTTCCTGCCCTGAAAGACACGAATACAAACGTCATCACGATCGTGCGCGCACACACACACACACACACACACACACACACACACACACACACACACACACACACACACACACACACACACACACACACACACACACACACACACACACACACACACACACACACACACACACACCTCATGTTCAGCTTCGTTGAGATGCAGGTTTCCGTCCTCATAATCCCTGATGACTGCCCTCGCTGTGAGCTTGTGGAGAAACTACACACACACACACACACACACACACACACACACACACACACACACACACACACACACACACACACACACACACACACACACACACACACACACACACACACACACACACACAAAAACATACAATGTTTTTGTACGTGTAATGTACGTGTGTGTGTGTGTGTGTGTGTGTGTGTGTGTGTGTGTGCGTGGCAGTGTTTACATACAGTATGTTGTGTATCACACCTTCAACCTGGACTGAACTGAACTCTTTCAGCCTTGGTTTAAAACATGGGATTTCCAGGAGGAAGATTAGAGCTGATCTAGGTCTCAGAGAATCTTAAATTCTACCTTTGGTCTGACGGGCGTGGCCTCCAGGTTGACCTTGACTATCAGGATGAAGACCAGAAGGATCTGACTCGTCCTTCGTCGCCTCAGTCTAGGGCTTCCTTGTCCACGACTAATTCATCTTAAATTAAGCAACGTCTCAGAAAAGCTTTTTACCGTGCCCGTGGTCTTCTGCAGCTCGCTGGTGCTCACCACCACGTCCACTTCCTGTCCGCTCAGGCTGCCCCGCAGAGTTGCCTGAGCAGAAACACCCACACGTCAACCACCTTCAAACGGCAACTACCACCCCAGAGCAACTGTGCGCCTTCCAAGAACAACTATCGGGTTGATTTTATTCTTCAATTTACCATTTGGGGCAATTTATTTATTAATTTATTTTTTAAAACCTTTTTACAGGCAACAAGAGCAAGAACACAGAATAACGGAGGCACTTTTGATCTTGCGGGTAAAAAAGGCCATTTGTTTTACATCTGGGCGGTGATGTCACATCCGCTCCGTCATCCCGCCCCGCAGCCACGGGAGGTCGTTCTGTTTACGTTTTTCGTGACATACAAGTAGGAAACTGGCAAATACATCTAAATCTCAAGTCGTTAAAATAAAAATACTGAGCGGTTCTTGCCAAGTTGCCGTCCACTAGCTCGTCACCGACGTTTCCAGTCAACGGGAAATGTGATTTAAAGGTGGGCGTGGCTAATGCCTGACAAAAATTGAGTTGAGCCGTAATTCTAAGTAAAAAAGAAAGAAAACTCTTAAATCTAATTTCTGCATCATTTCCCCACAGAGTGAGTTGCTGGGGATGCCAATCTGCAAGTTGCCCTTGAAGGTAAGTTCAAGTTAAATACCAGTATTTTTCAACCGAAGGCCTTAAAAAAATAAGCCTTTTTAAAAATTTCAGTTTTTCTTCAAATGCAGTACAAAGAACATTGAGGGAGGCAATAACACGTTGTGTCCTTTAAATTAACGTATACCATATTGTATATTGTCAATTTTACTATAACTATGCACTATATACTACGACCTTAAAATACAGCCAATTCAGACAAAAATGAGCATGCACTGCTCATACACCAAATACATCAAAAGATAAGTATTGCATATGTTAAATAAGAATCTCTTAAGATTTATGGGGAAAAGGTTGGGAACACCTGGTTTAGGGTGTTTTCATGCCATGTCACCAGGCAGGATCCAGTGATTTGGGCGTGGCCGGCGTACCTGCGTGCAGTGCGGCACGAAGCCGTACACCAGGGCATGGCAGCCGCTGAACAAGGCGTGCAGCTGGTGCGGAGCCTGGACAGCAGGGGGCGCCGCAGGGTTAAACTGCTGCCACTTGACGGCCAGAGAGGTGCAGCCCGGAGACGCCATGCGCCCAACCTGAGACGCAACCTAAAGGCGGGCGGAGACACAGGTACCAGGACAAACTGGAGCAAGGGTGCTCAACACAGGGTCCGGGGACTCTCCAGGGGGTCCCCAGCAAAATGATTCATATTTAAACTTCAGTGTTATTTCATTTCCAGGACGTCGGGTCGGATGGGATCCTGAGACTAAATCCGATCAAATGAACGGCTTTGAAGCAAATCAGTGCCATAAGGTTTGGAATATTTAAAGACATTTTTTTTAATAATAGAATTTAAACTACTTTGAATTACATTACATTACATTTACATTTAGTCATTGATCAGACGCTTTTATCCAAAGCGACTTACAATTGTTCAAAGACCGACGGACGCAGCCATCAGGAGCAATTAGGGGTTAAGTGTCTTGCTCAAGGACACTACAGCATGCTAGCAGGAGGAGCCTTGGATCCAACCAGCAACCTTTAGATCACTAGACCACCAGCTCTACCTCCTGAGCTACCATCCCCATTCATGTCATTGAAACATTTAACTTTTAAAACAAGGTATCTGAATGAATTTGTTTCCACATTTCAAAAACTCAAGCAGTGATCTTAAAATCTTACTGATACGAGCTTTATTCTCACCTTCTCCACCCAGGTGTGTTTCTTTTTCAGGTCAAAGAATTCATAGGCTCCCCCCCCTTCTTGGGCCAGAGTTCGTAGCATGTGGCGATTGGCTGTGGAGCTGAGGGACACACACACACACACACACACACACACACACACACACACACACACACACACACACACACACACACACACACACACACACACACACACACACACACACACACTCTTAGAGCTATGCATTTACATTTCTTATTTGATTATAATGACATATTTGACCACTCTGTTACAAATGGACTTTTGACAGGATTGACTGTTCTATATAAGACCTTACATTTATTATTAACTTCACTTATGTATGTATTATTACGTTTAATAAATGCATAAATAAATATATTTAAATGTTTTCAATTAATAGTTACATACATTTAAATATATCAATAAAATCTATTTTATTTATATTTATTGGCAAGAGCACTTAATACAACTACCGATTATGAGAAAGTGTTTCAGGTAAAAAGGTGCCATTAAATAATATTATTTGATTTTAAATACACTCCATTTGTGTGGACTCTACATTAATTTGGAGATTCTATATTTAGATATTGATGATAACAAGTTTTAGGCTTAAGGCTTAAAAATGTTATTCATCGTGATTTATTGCAGCAAATGGTACTTTTAATCACTCAAACGTGTTTTCAAAAGAGTAAACCCTGCGCTGGGTCCTGACCCGAGGCCGCAGCTGAACAGGCGGGTGTGGCCCACGTGCTCCCTGAGCAGGCGCAGGGTCAGCTCGGGGTTCTGGATGTGGCCGTCCGACAGCAGCAGCAGGTTCCTCAGGCCCCGGGACGGCGGCAGCAGGCTGAGGGCCCGCAGAGGCCGCCACAGCTCCGTTCTGCCCCCGACCGGCCGCTGGGACTGGAGGGACGGGCAGGAGGTAAGATGATGAAGGACTCCATCAGAACTTTTATTAATTTCTCTGCAGCTGTTATAAAACAATCTGCATTTTTTTTTGGTGCAGAGGCAGAAGAATGATATCATTATTACTATTATTATTAATAACAACAACAACAAAAACAACAATAATAATATAGGTATAGCCGCAGGCAGCAATACAGAGGGTCCAGTGGACTGTTAGGAGTTTTAGGTCCTGTATGGATTACAGTTTTCCGGGTTCTGTGAAACACAGCACAGGCAAGTTACAAAAGTTCCAAACACCGTGGACTTACGTCCGGACCAATCCACGTGCACTTAAATCTCTGCACGTTGCTCTTCTGCCGTTCAGTTTAAATATCCCTGAAGAACTGTGTTTTAATAATTACGATGGTTCCTGGATGATGCAGTGGTTCCTCCAATGGTTCGTAGAACCCCCTGCGGTGTGAAAACGTCTTTTCTGGACGATCAGTTTCCGGGGTTTTGTAAAACGCAGCACGAGGTACAGTTTTCAGAGTTGTCACAGCTCCAGCTGTCTGTCAAGAACTGCTTTCACACGTGTGTCCGGATATTGTCCGAAAAATTGTATCGTCTATTTATTATTTTTGGAGCCGGACCGACGCAGATTTTGGAGAGTCCTAGCTCACCGATCAATGATATTGACCTATATTTTGTCAAAAAGTGCAAGAATTTTAAATCAATTAGAAAAACTTATTTTGTTAAAGTTTCTTTATTTGAGAACATTGAACTTATAACCAAACAACTATTATACTGATCAAACTCAAAAGACATCTGAATCGTACCGGTTCTAACGAGACCTCAACCATATCTGTGTGCTGCCATTGTCATGTCTGAGATACTTTTAGCCCGAAAAACATTTATTGGGCACAAAGTAAAATTGCTGCACAGACATGATTAAAAACAAATCTAATTAAAAAAGAGCAGCGTGGCAAGGAGTAGAGAAGTGGATTCATGAATAAATAAGCATGTAAGTAAGACGGTAAATCATAAGATATTTCTTGAACTGGACATGCGAGTAATAAAAATCATTTCAAATCAATATTCTGTGTCATTCCATTCTTTTATTTAGTAGTAGTCATGGAATAACTAAATAATCACTCTGTTGGCCACACTTTATCCCTCCCTTATCTTAACCCATCTTCTACGAATGTTTATAACTAATAAACAGATCATTGGTCATGACAGTGATTCCAGGTTTTTTTTTCCTGAATAATAAAAATCTCACCCGGATGAACTCTCGGGCCGCCTCCAGGTTCTCACCGAGCGTCTGGGCCGACAAAAACATCTCAGTGTGCTCTGACACGACAGGGAGACAAAATTAATCCAATAAAAGGCTTTATAACAACAACAACAACAACAACAACAACAACAACAAAAACAACACGAACAACTGATAGTAAACAGGTTAATGTGCAGTTTGAAGACCACAGCGGACCCACAGACCTGTTCCGAACCAAAGGACATTGGTCCTGGTGTCCGGGTCCAGGGATTTCAGGACCTGCAGGGCCAGGCTCCGGGCACTGAGGAGCTCCGATCCCATCATGGACTCAGAGGAATCCAAGAGAATCACCACCTCACCAGGACCAGAGTCAGAACCAGGACCAGGCTCAAAGTCTGGATAGAAAACCAGCATACAGGCCTGGAGGGAGGGAGGGAGGTGTGAGTAGGCTTAGAGAGAAGGATAGAAAGAGGGTCAGGAGAGAAAGACAGACAGACAGACAGCTACTGACCTGGCTGTCCTTGTCAGGGTGTCTCTCCACCCACATCCGGGGGAGGTGGAGGTGAGACAGGGTGATGGAGAGCTGGAAGCCGTCCACATCCATACCCTGCCCGGGTACGACACTCAGCACCGCCTTGCACTCTGTCTTCTACACACACACACACACACACACACACACACACACACACACACACACACACACACACACACACACACACACACACACACACACACACACACACACACACACACACACACACACACACACACACACAGTATGTTCTCACCCTAAGTGATGCATGCAAATGTACACACAAAAACATTATTAATAAAAATAATAATCATAATTGCTGCAATAAGGAGGTTACAGGAGCTCATTCCTGCCACCGGTACAGCAGCTACGATGACTCCGCCCTGTTCCAGCAGAGGAGCCTCCTCCGCCAAGCACAAGACACATGTTTACTTTACATTTAACTTCCACTTTTAAACTTTACTTAAATTCTATTTTATTTTGTTTATTATTATTATTATCATTTCTATTTTTATTTATTTATTTTATATGTATAGGAATAAGCACATATGTATATATATATACACATACTGTATGTATGTATGTATGTATGTATGTATATATATGTATATATATATATATATATATAGTAATCGTTTCAAAAACAAGGTGTGTTTTTCTAAATGATGTGTGTTTTGTCATGTATGTCATTGCTGCTGCAACACTGGAATTTCCCTTTGTGGATTAATAAAGTACCTTGATCCTATATTAATAATAACAACAACAATTATAACAGAGACAACAACAATAATAATAATAATAATAAAAACGACTTCTCCTCTGGGTTATTTTAGTTTTGGGATTCTTCCTGTTGACCGACCTTGACCTTGACCTTGTGAGTGGAACAGCTCAGTTCGCTGATCTCATAGGGCATCTCTACGGACATATCCAGGGTGAACTCACTGAGGACAGACAGACAGACAGACAGACAGAAGGACAGACAGACAGAGGGACACACAGAGGGCCACACAGACAGACAGACAGACAGACAGAGGGACAGACAGACAGAGGGACACACAGAGGGCCAAACAGACAGACAGACAGACAGACAGAGGGACAGACAGACAGAGGGACACACAGAGGGCCACACAGACAGACAGACAGACAGACAGACAGAGGGACAGACAGACAGAGGGACACACAGAGGGCCACACAGACAGACAGACAGACAGTTAGTAGCTGAACCACTCGTTTCTCATGTGAGTGAATGGAGCAGGTGTCCAACAACCTCGCATCTCGACGGCCGTGTCTCGCTCAAGGGCACGAAGGCAGGTTTATAATGTGTAAACGTAACTTTACTGATTTAACGAAGCAAATCAAACCACGAGGAATAAACAGATTCATAATTTAGAAGAAACTCACCCCAGGCCGGCCTCCAGCTCGCTCACGCAGACTTTGTCCACCGTGGTCTGTGGGGAGGGGGAGCAGTCACATGCCACGCTTATTATTTTTTCAGCAACCTAAATCGGTTGACGACCAGGTGAGATCTGGTTATCTGCTTATGATCTGGTTATTTGGCGTATCCATACCTTTGGGCTCTAAAGTGTTCAAGTTATGTTTGGAACAAAAATAAACATATTCTGTCCATGTGGTTCACTAGATGTAACTGCCCCCTAATGGACACCTGACGTTCTACACAAAATCCCTAGAAGTGTAAAGGCAAACAGCCACGCCCACGTCTCCGAACGACACCCGTGCGCGCCCATCTGTTCATTAGTAATAACAAAACTGTTTTGGGATCTTGAAATAATGCAGAGAGTGAAGCGCGAGGGAGTGGGCCCCACCTGCGTGGTCTGGTTGAGCGCCGCGCTCCGTTGCCATGGCGCCACGCTGCCGGGAAGAGAGAAGTCCACGCGCCCGTCCCTGACCACCAGCTCCGAGACAAAGGTGACCTTGATGAGGACGGTGGCGCCGGGCGGCAGGTTCCCCACGCTGATGGTGAACACGTCCTGCGGCGGGGGTGACCAAACACCACATCACACACAAATGCGCGACCCCCGACATGTGTGTGTTCTGTCATCCACTGTGACAGCCCCAGTGTGCTCCGAAAGGAATGGATGAATAATAGTTCATCATAACACCCTAAAAACAGTGTAATCAAAACATGTCGTGGAATATTAGATGAATAGTGATGGGTGGAGGGAGGGTGTGAGGGTGTAGCGGTACCGGGGCGTCCTGGTCCATAAGGTAGGCTCCGTGGCCGCTCCGCACCGCCTGCCGGTACTCCCTGCGGGCCTGTTCCTTCTCCTTCACCTGCCGGCACAACCACCCCCGTCACTGCTCCGTCACTGCCAACGTACAAGTGCGGCTCATTCTGTTCACCGAACGGAAATGAGCGCTTGTGTTTCAAGAACAAAATTGCAAGGCTGCTACTGATCAATCTCACTGATCAGTGGAATCGGTGGAATGAGAAGCGTCACATTTAATATGAACTAGAACAAATACTTCAATCTTTTCTTGCCTCTGACTTAATTCACTTCACTGAATTCACTCTCCCACTTCTCTGCCGGAGCGACTCCAGAATCCTGAATCATTTAAAGGATTTGCTCACTACGAATGAATCATCTCAGTCTTGCATCACGACTGCGCAGGCCATAATAATAAGCAAGTCTATGTTCCTATTCATTTGGTCTTCACTTTTGGGGAGGTTCAGCTTCGTACGCGGTTCCCGGCGGGAGCTCGGTGATGCTTGCGAGAGGAAAGCGATGATGGGATGTTAAGTCGCGTCGGGACTCACCTGTCCCACCACGTGCTTCCCGTTGATGAAGGCCTCGAAGCCGCACACGGCCGCGGCGTCGTCCAGAGGGAACACGTATTTGGCCTCGATGGGCGCGGCGCTCTGGTTGCGGTACCTCTGGAAGATGACCACCTGGGAGCCGGCGAGGGAGGAACAGGAAGTCAACACCCATCCAACGTGTTTGATACCAGAGAACCTTTTCAGTGGTGGGATAAAATTGTTTAACCCAAAGGTGAATCATAGTTATGAGCTGTATTTGATCAGATAGCCTGACTGGGATCAATACCTCTCATGTGGGAAACGTAATAACTAAATAACAGATGTTTGAAGATACAAACGTTAGCATTTAAAACTTTAAAATCTTCCCTGGCACTAACTTCCTGTTCCTTCCCCTATTTGGTATAAGGATGTCGTACAGAACAGGTCTTCTCACAAATCATTTAACCGTCCTGTAATCTGGTATCCAGGCAACTTTGATAACAAGTCCAAACTACACTAACTACGCTGTACATTCTTCAGATGTTCATTCATTTTTTAATTTTTATTATTTTTACCAATCTATTTTATTGAGATGTTTATTACTTTAAGTGTATGTGGTGGATTTTGGGTATATCCTCTCACTTTGAACTTCTATCTTATCCCATCGCTATACAAACGCAACATTATACAATAGATATACATATATACTACATACATTTCTCTGATAAATGATGAAATGTGAAGTGATGGTTCATCAGCGTGTGTTACCTGGGAGAGCAGATCCATCAGCTTGCACTTCACATGGACGGCCTGCAGGGGGAGCTGCTGCCCGGCGCCGTCGAGCAGCCCGGCCGCCACATCGTCCAGTGGGTTCCTCTGGTTCTCCAGCTCCATCACCTCAGAGGGGTGCCCTGACACGCACACACACACACACACACACACGCACGCACGCACGCACGCACGCACGCACGCACGCACGCACGCACGCACGCACGCACGCACGATGGAAAAGCCTATTCAAAAGTGTCCTGGCGTCCTCTAGTGGCTGCCGTCGGAACATCTCTTCATTCCTTTCATTGGAGCCAGGGCGACTGGCTGTTCCACCGGTTGTGTTATTTTTTATTGCTGCGACCAAAAATTATTTTTACAGTTATTCTCAAAACCCAAAGTGATTTTTTTTCGCAAGTAGAATCAAAAGGAATTAAAAGAAACACAGAAGCATTTTTTAACCTACTACCAATGAGGAAAGAGTCACATGCCATAACTTCCTGTCATAAAACACATTCTGCAGATCACAGAAACAACCGGAAATATTTTAGTCTCATCTCTTATATTTTCGGGGCATAATGAACCATGGGCTCACTGTGCTGATTTGGACGTTTAACATGGAATGGTTGCGGCATTTTTGCAAAATCACAGGCCGTATAGATGATATATATATATATATATATTGCCATTTCCTTTTTTATTGTTTTTATTTTATTATTTTTTTATTTTTTTTTATTTATTGCTTTGTTATTATTTTCTGTTTTTGGATGACAGCTGATGTGACACTGCAATTTACCACCAGTGATGAATTCACTGTCCATCGATCTGTCCGTCTGAGAGATTTGTTAAATTTGCATTAAACATTGGAAAGCTCGTGAAAATCTTTAAAATTCATGAACAGGATTTCCTCTAATATAAATATATATATATATATATATATAAATATATATATAAAATAACAAAAGAGTGCATTTCAGCGAGTTTGTAAGGAAAAGGAGAAAACAGACGTGAAAAGCGACACGTTTGCTCCCATGTAGCACTGAGATAAGACACGTTGTACATGTACGACACAGTATGGACATAGCACGTCATGTTTGGGAAGAAGGGTGCCAGCTCTACCTGGGTGAGTGAGGGGCGGAGGGGATAGCGGAATGGTGGAGGAATCAACCGCAGAGGTGGGGAACTGCTTCAGTCGGTCTCCTTCTGCGGTGAACTGCACCACGAAGCCGAGCATCACCTGATCAGAACTGTACACCACGTACTCATCATCCTGACACACACACACACACACACACACGTACACACACACACGTACACACACACACGTACACACACACACGTACACACACACACACACACACACACACACACACACACACACACACACACACACACACACACACACACACACACACACACACACACAATATAGCCAATTTTCTATTGTGCAATTTTAGATGTATTTTTTATTCTAAAATGTAAGATATATTGTTTATTTTGCATTTATTATTTATTCTCTCTTTCAGTCATTTTTTCAATTTGTATTCTTATTAATTTAAAATTTGCTGCTGTTACAATGCAATTACCCTCTGGGGATGCTTCTATCTATCTATCCACCCATCCATCTACCCATCTATGCGCTCTTCTTCCCGATCCATCCATCCATCCATCCACCTATCAACCTATCCATCCATCTACTCATCCATCCACCCATCCATCTATCTATCCGTCCTCCTATCTACTCATCCATCCATCTATAGTAGGATTTTAATAATAACCATAACAATAACCTGGTTTCCCACTTCTCCACCACAGCAGTTTATAAACCAGTGTTCACGCACGCTGGTGCTCCATCACGTGCACGCACCTGGAAGTCAGAGAGTGCGCTGGGCGTTTGGGGGACCCCGTGCACGCTGTGGAAGCCCTCCGGGGCCCGGGTCAGGGCGGGCATCTTACTGCGGAGCTCACTGCAGCGGCCCAGCGCCACCTGGCACAGCAGGAGGAGCCGAGAGCCGTCGGCCTCGGCAGGGCGAGAGTACTGCAGGCTGCAGCTGCACACCACGGAGGGAACAATGTGGAGATAGGACATAACAATATGCAGTGTAACATAACAACATGGAGATATAACATAACAATATACAGTGTAACATAACAACATGGAGATAGAACATAACAATATATGACATAACAGCATGGAGATATAACATTACAACATAATAACATGAGCGCTAACAACATTAAAATACAGTATAACATAACAATATATATCACAACAACATGAGCTATAAAAACATGGAGATATAAGATAACATGAGATATAACAACATGGAGGTATAACAGAGCAATAGATAACATAACATAGAGATATAACATAACAACATGGAGGTATAACAACATATAAATATATAGATGTTGTTATACACACACAACAGATGGGATGGTTTTATGAATATAAATTAGCCAACATAACTGAAGATTTGTTCCCAACATAATAAAAACCTGGGAACCTGCTTGGGATTTGAACTGGAACTGACCTCATGGAATCAGTGAAGTAGATCCCGCTGCCCAGGTTGCCGGCGTCGGTTCTTTCAATCCCATGATGCTCCACTCCAACATGAGGAAGCAGCAGGCCACTGGAGGTCAAACACAGGAAAGGAGCTGAGAGACGACGGTGAGCCGGCAGGCCCCTATGCCCACCAGAGCCCCGCGCAAGGGCGTGGCCCACCATAACGCCCCACCCGGCCACCAGCACCCAGCAGCCCCCCACGTGGCTGAGTGCACCAGGATGACAGCCCCCCTGCCGACGCCCGCAGACAGACATAAATGCCTCTAGCATGCTGTAGTGTCCTTGAGCAAGACACTTAACCCCTCATTGCTCCTGATGGCTGCGTCCGTCGGTGTTTGAATAATTGTAAGTCGCTTTGGATAAAAGCGTCTGATCAATGTAATGTAAAATGTAAATGTAAATTTCAACTGTGATTCACTTCACCACAAAATATGACGAAAATCCAGCTGTTGCTTTTGACAGACAGACAAAACCAACAGCTGTGTGTGTGTGTGTGTGTGTGTGTGTGATCTTACCGAGAGAGGATTCCCACAAAGTTGCTCGGCGCTGAGGAATGTAGGAGGAGCTTAATGTTCCCCAAGTCTTTTCTGAACATCTGTAGCTCCTCCCACCTGCTGACACGCATCACCTGCAGCACCTGCACCTCCCTGCAGGGGGTGGGGGGTAAAGACATCACTGAACAATCAACCAGCTCAGCTAAATGAGGCATTGAGCACTGTCGTCCTTTTTGTACACATCAGAGCTGATCAGAGGTGGAGACGATTAAAACCTGTGTTAGCGGGTTTAGGGTACAGTGGGGAAGCGGTACTTTCTTTTAACCTCACAATAACAGCTTCAGAAGCATTTTGATAGTACGCTGACTCGTGATATGGAGAATGGCACTTTTCATTTCACCCACCTGTTCCTGCACCACAAAACTTCTGTGTTTGGGTCGGAAACCGCGGGAAATTTTAGTTAGGCTTTAAAAGAAAAAAAAAAAAACAATTATAAATTCCATGGAGCTCGAAAACAGGTCATTCCGAGCAGGTGTTCCCCTCCTCCGTGCCAAATGTATTCTATTGGAACTGTTCGGCAGAACATGGAAAACTGCAGTGCCCGTATTTATCTACCCGTTTTGATTTCTAACGTCCGCAGACACCCAAACATAGCATGTACAGACATGTACAGTTGCTATCTCTGAACCGGAGTTTGGAGGGACCTTCTGGTCTGAGTCTGTGTGAGACAGACATCAAGTGTCCTGGCGTGCTACCTGTCGCCCAGCAGCGCCGTGACCATCTGGAAGTCGTCCGAGTGGCGGGGAACGTGTTCCACGCTGCACCTCAGGGCGCGGTACTTCCCCACCGAGAATGGGGAGGGATGCCTTGAGGTCATCTCACTGACGTTCAGCAGGTCCCGTATCAGCTGCAGCGAGAAATCACTTTCAAACCGTGTGGGACATATGCACGATTTAGTATGTTGTGCCTTTGTTTAAGATCGGTATATTATTCAATTGCGTTAATTTAAAAATGACTCAAAATACTGAGGCGACACAGAGAATGGATCTGGTTCGGCTGTGGTCACACCAACTGCAACAGATTAGAGTTGAATTCACCACAATGTGAATTTGTGCCGTCGACCAAATCGTAAAACTGCCGTTCTGCCTCCGAGCTGCCGAACAAACACACATTCACTGCGAGCGTCCGTGTTTTCCCAAAACAAAAGCTATGGAACACCTATAGCTTGGCGGTGGGGACCAGCCGCTTGGAATTATTCCTGATTCCCGAGTTCCACTGAATGCAGCATATGTGTGGATGTTTAAATCTGCGTGTGTGTGTGACCTGGCAGAGATCCAGCTTCTCAGAGACAAGCCTGGCGTCGATCAGGTCGGGGCAGCGCTCCCTGTGCGGCAGCAGGGTGTAGACCTCGGCTATGGCGGACCCCGCCTCGCTGCCTCCTCCGCCCTCCTTCAGCCTCCTCTGGGCCTGCAGCAGGAGGCCTTCAGCCCGGGTCACCTGGAGCCGGACGGTCATTATCACACAGTAACCTCCAAGGGGGGTTGCTGAGTGATAATGGCTGCACATTATCCTGCTCATTACACGGCTACTTGCTAAAAATGAATTAATACATTGACACAGAATATTGATTGGAAATGCACTAATGTCAGTACTTTGTTGTTGTACTTCAGTCCATGTTTCCAGTACCTGAACTTACTTAAGTTTCTTCAGTTTTGCAAAGAAAAAAAAAGGAAAAAATCAAGAACTTCTTATGCAACTCCATTTCTAACACAGTCACGGTCACTTAGTATGAATAGCATCAATAGTATGAAAAAGGCAGGCCAGGTCTAGTCACTGCCTTACGTCGTTGAGGCTGAGGCTGGTGACGGGAACCCGGAGGATGTTGCCAAGGCGACCGAGCGCCTCGGTCCAGAGCATCTCCACGAACACGCCCACTTCCTGCGACACACTTCCTGTGTTCAGCTTCTCCTCCAGCAGCAGCTGTTTAGCACACACAGCATAGAGTCCAGTCAGATGCACATAGAGAGACATGACGAAACATGACATTCAATATATATATTTTTGGGGACATCGCTTTTTATCAATTTTTTTTACCGTTTTCAACAAACAAATCAAATTCGTTAGTGTTAAATTCAGATTTGTTACAATGCAGCTCATTTCAATTATATCTTCAAATAAATAAAACATAATTAATCTTTTTTAATCATTAACAATTGTTTTTATGAATAAATATTTTATATATAAAACAATAAATGATATATAAATTAATAATATATAATAAATAATATAATAAATTAATAAAATTCAGGTGGCTCAAGCAGGACGGAGAGTATCATATACAAGACTTACAGAATTAAACACACAAATACAATAAATATATTCAATATTAAACAATAAAATAAAATGAAAAATAAAATAAAACACAATATATAACAGTTGTGAAGTTCTTATGGATATATTCTTACATTTTTAAATACCAACGCCAAAATATTCCTCGACTCTGATACTGGTTCCTTAAATTAAGCCCTTTTTTTTGTTTTTAAGTAGTGTGTAGAATTTCAAGGCATCGGGCAGTGAGGTTGCAGATCGCATTCCACAGAATACCCCTCCCTGTGGGGGTGCAACATGGCGGCCCCGTGGAAGAGACGGTGGCTGCCAAAGTCCCTTTCTAGAGCCAGTGTTTGGAAGCGTAGCCGCTTCCTATGCAGATAAAAAGAGCTCATTCTAAGGTAACAGTGACATTATTCTTTTTTTCATGGCATCATACACTAATTAATACATACTTATGAATATTACATTCCATTTCTGCCAAGTCCGATCCATAAATTCTACACACCGCACCTTAAAATATATACTGTTAACACTGTGGTAAATGTTCATATTCTGTTTTAAAATAACAAATAAAAAAAAACATTTCCGCCTTTTTTTTAATGCCCTTGACCAATTTAAAATGACAGGACACATTTATTGTTGAAATTTTGAATCCCTCCCAGAAGCAGACGTAGCACAGACATTCCACACAAGGAGGATATACAGTACTGTATCAAGATATTTTGGGACTGAATGTTCAGCCGGTTCATTCTCATAGAACACTTGACGGCGACCTGGTGCAGCGCGGCCGAGCCCAGACCCTGGCTGCGGGTCGGGAGCTGCTGCTGGGCCTCGAACCCCTGGTCCTGCAGCTGCTGCCGGAGCCGCTGGTAGACCTGCAGCGCCTCCTCCGAGGTGGCGGGGTACACCAGCCTGACCTGCAGGGCCTCCGCCTGGAAGGGCCAGCATTCAGTACATGACATTACCCCTTCAATAACTTTACATTAAATAATATTTTGTACACAATAAAATTATCTTACATTGTATTTTCCATTAGATTACACTACATTGCATGACTATCAATTCAATTACGTTACAATATATGTTCTATCGATTCAATTACCTTACATTATATTTCCCACTGTTATATCAGGGCATTGAGGGTGAAGTCGTTTTAAGGAGAAGTCGTTTGGATTTTGTTATTCTCAATTTTCATTTGAAATTCATTTTAGCTACAGTTAGTGGGATTTGACATAATAACAGAGACATTTCTATTTTACTTTCAGTTTTAGTTCTAAGAATACATTTGGGATATAAATTGCACCAACTTTTCCAGCAAAATTGTAGTATTATTTTCGCATCTGTGTGAACTTGTGTTAGATAGTGTTGGTATTATTTCACATCTCATTTAAATTTGTCTTCCCGGTCTGCATTCTTTTTGTGCCCCTCCGGGGATTAATAGTTACATAGTTACATTACATTTAGCAGATTAATGATGTCTTATCTCATCAAAAACATAAACGGAAAATAATTCCAAAACATTTTAGTTCAGAGGAAATAATTCAAGGTTTTTTTGTGTCGTTTTCGTATCTTACTTGACTTTGTGGTTTAGTTTGGGACCAGACCAGTCTGTAGCGTCCTCCTCCGCTCTGCAGCTCCAGCAACGACCACACGCCCCCTGCAGCCTGGAGAGTGTACATGTACACACACACACACGCGCACACACGCGCACACACGCGCACACGCACACACACACACACACACACACACACACACACACACACACACACAGGAGCGTGGGTGGTGTAAGTAGGTGGTGCTATTTGCCAAAGCTTTTTAATTGGTATATCCTGTATATTTGGATGATTTTTGCTCTACTTGGCAAAATGAACGGATTCTGAATGAATCGTAGCTTTACCTTCTTAAAGATGGAATACCTGGCCACTTGGAAGTCCTCCGGATATGCGGGAAGGTTTAAGTCATGCTCAGTGTAAATCCTGTGAATTAGGAAGTTGGCTTTACACTGAGTCCGACAAACGGCAAAAATAAAACCTCAGTCATTCATTCCCCTGGGGTTGGAATCCGCAGCGAAAAGTTGACACCCTGCGGTGCCGATGGAGGCTCCAGAATGCGTTCTAACTTTTCAAGCCTTACGAAGGTTTCGGACCAGCTGTACGCCCAGAAGCCACCGTTGCTAAGTAACTGCATAGCAGTGTTTTACTTTAAACTGCAAGTGACATATATAGAATTTATATGCGTATCTATATTTACCATTGGATGTTGCTATATTCACATGAATAAATCAGCTACTTCATGAATTAATTTTGCGTATAAATTATTATTATTTTTTTTTTAAATAAGAAAATATCAAAAACAATGTAAATACCGTTTTTGGAGCTTGTTTCAAACACTATTGTTTGAAAGAAGCTCCAAAACGGACGTGTTTTGACGGCCTGGCAAAGGCAAGTTTTGGAGAAAACAGAAAGAACAGATACAGTTTTGCGGCGGATCCGACAGGGAATCCGCTCGATGCAAAACACTCTTCATCCAGTGGCCACTAGGGGGCAGCACCCAAGTGTCTGATGCGTTTCTGGATTCAGTGTAAAGCCGGCTTTATATGACAGAATAGCTGAGTGGTATCTGGACATTGTGCTCTGCACTGCAGTACATGGGCGTTTGGGAATTTAAAAACTGCCCTCTAGTGGTGGAGGTGGATATTATTGTCTGTCGGGGAGGCTGTACTGCAGCAGCTCCTGTACCTGATTTTTCCGAAGAACTTTCCATTCGCTTCCTCGCTTCCTTTCCCTGTCTGAGGCTCCGCTCCAGGATCCAGAGCCTGGTTTTCAGCCTTCTGACTGACTGGCTTCTCCCACGTCACCACAGACACTAAAACAAACAGAAATGTATTTGACAAAGTACTTCTGCACCTACCAGGATTTGGACTTCATGAGCTAGTACCTCAAGTATATTATACAGGGCAACCACCTTGTGAGGTCTGGTTGCCCTGTTGTCAAGCACTTCAAAGTTAGTTTTAAAATCAAGAAAATAAGCACAGTAAACATCTATGTTTAGAAAGATGCCGCATTCATTGACTTCAATGAATGTCATTTGGAGAGAATCCAAATGATAAAAATCAGTTCAAATTTGGCAACCATTGTGTCAGTCTTGGCAACCTTGACGTATGAACCAAGAGTGGCAGCTTGTTTTTATTGTTGATTTTTTAGGTTTATTCTGTGTTCTATTTCCAAACATGAGCAACACATAGATTATCTGAGTAAATACGATCAATCACAGACAGACAGACAGACAGACAGACAGACAGACAGACAGACAGACAGACAGACAGACAGACAGACAGACAGACAGACAGACAGACAGACAGACAGACAGACACACACACACACACACACACACACAGGGGGGTTCTGGAGCAGATATAGGACCGTGGAAGTAGAAGTACAAAGTACCAAGTATATCTGACCAGTGGGGGGGAGTGGTTTGTACCTTGCTGAGTGGGTGGGCTCCCCCAGGAGGAGAGGGAGAGCAGGGGGCGAGGAAGGGAGGAGGCCAGGGGAGGCAGCTCCAGTGTGTGGCCCTCCAGGGGCAGCAGGGCATCCTCCTCCAGGCAGCGCTCCAAGTACCCGGCCCCCACCACGGGCGTGCCATGCTTCCGGATGCTCCGCAGCCTGCCAGGGCTCAGCGCTGCAATGCCGCTGGTGACCACCAGGGAGCACTGTGCAACATTACTTTACATCATGCCTTAAACTTTCTATAGGAGCAGCAGAGTAAGTTTTTATTTATGTTTTTCCTTTTGAAAGAGGAAGGTACAAAGTAAAGGTGAACAGGCACAAATATATCTTCATAAAAATGTCATAATAATAATAATAACAACAATAATAATAATAATAATAATATACACATGACACAATTCAGGCAGGCAGACTAATTGATTGAATGACAGACAGACAGACAGACAGACAGACAGACAGACAGGTGCAGCGGACAGACCTGCTGGTTGACCACGTAGCAGACGCAGCCTCCGTTCTCCGTCAGCGCAGAGTGAAGCCTCTTCTTCTCCTGGAACGGAAGTTTCTTCAGCTCCAGCAGCACGGAGCAGCCTGCAAACACTGGCATGCTGCAGAGAGACAGGCCGTCAGCTGTCTGTCTGTCTGCAAACAATGTTTTCTGGTTTGTTTGTATGTGTCGTCATTTTGTAATTGACTATGGGAGCCCCTTGAAAATGAAACGCTATCCTTTCAATAAATTCACATTAAATTCAATCTGCCTGTCTGTCTGTTTGTCGGTCTGCCTGCCTCCCTGTAATTCAATGTGTCTGTCTATTTACGTGACTACCTCCAAACCCACATTTCCGTTAGGATCTGACTTGACAGGCGAAACATTGGAGTTAATTTTCATAAATTCCTGCTCATTTAATGAGCCTGCTGCTCTCATTCCAACCTGGTGGAGGTGAGATGACGTGGGGTCATGACCCCCGTGACGCGCCTGCTCCTCTGTGGGAAGGTGAAGGAATAGAGTCGTGTAGACGTCTCCCTCTTGTGGTGTCTTGTGGTACTGCTCTCCAGTTTGGCGGCGCACTCTCCGCAGTCACAAGCTCACACTCATTTGGTGCTTTTCGAGTTGACCTGCTGCCATGACAAGGCTTTCATTTCCCTCGGGATGGATACTTTATTAAGTTGAACTCATTACATGTGTAATGAATTAAAACCACGACAGGTGAGAACGCCCTAACGTACTGTAATAAGAGAAGTTGGAACTAGGCAGATCCCGCCCTGTGCTGCAGCTTGGATGGTAGTCGTCGGCGGCGCAGGCCTGTTCGCGCTGCCAGGTTGACAACATCAGCACCGAATGTGAAAACCTCGGCACGTTAGAACTTCAGGAGCGTCAGTGGAGTCCAGGTGTCTTCTGCCAATGAGTCAGTTGCTATGAATAGATCCAGTCAGTCCAGTTCGATGGCCCAGGTATGTTGACACACACACAAGGAGCTCGACTCCCATTTCCAGCGACTCGGTCTCACAGAACATACGGCAAAAAGGCAGAAGAACGTTCACATGCGGTAAGTAGGATGTAATAAACCGTAATAACCAGTGTTGACAAGGTGTGCAACGGGCGAGCAGCCTGTCCAGAGAGGGGGAGACAATGACAAGTGAATATTGGGACATTGCACATTTACAGCGGGCGGAGGAAACGTTGCAGTGGCTGAAACGGAAACGTCTTTGCGGCCTCGAATCAGCCGCTGATACAAACATTGGAAAAGTGCGTCGGAGCGACATGTATTTATTTTTTTTAAAGAGGACAAATGACTTACGTGACTGTGTGGCTTCCCGTGGGAGTGGGTCAGAGGCGCAACGCTGCTTGTCCAGTTTTCATAGACGAACTCAAGAAACGTGAATCAACGTGAATCAACGTGAGTCAACGTGAGGAAACAGAAACAACAACACTGAGTCACTTCCTGGTTGACGCCGAGCGGACACGCCCACTCCGACCCAGGGGGCGTGTCCGCTCGAATGGCACAGCACTGCACAGGGGGCGGGGCTTGTGTCGAATTAATATTAGTTATTATTATTATTATTATTATTATATTATAAGTATAAACTAGAGATATAAACAGAAGAATAGAGATATACATTGCCATTTTCTTACCATTTTCTGATTTTCATATTTTCTTATATGGTGTTGTTATTACTGCCTATAGTTATCTGTTATCTATCTATCCATCCATATATCTATATGTCTATACATCTATAAATCCATCCATCCACCATCGATCCATCTATCTATATATCTATCGAATATGTATGCTGGTTGTTATAGACAGAGGGAGAGTATGACTGGAAAATAGGAATAGAAGTATTAAATATTTTAATATAAAATGTAGTTGTGCTGACAAATATGTACATTAAATTGATGTAATGTTCAATGAATCTACAAGGGACCAGAGCATTTGGTAGAATTGTTCATGTGTCATCATTATGGCCAGTCGCATATAATTGCAGGTTAAGGAGCCTGATGGCCTGGGGATCCAAGCCGTTTGTGAGTCTGGTAGTCTGTGCCCGAATGCTCCGGTGACATCTACCAGACAGCAGCAACGCAAACGGTCCATATCCTGGGTGGCTCTAGTCTTTTATGAGTTTCCGGGCTTTCCTCAGGCAGCTCCCCTTGCACAGAGGGGAGCTGGCAACCAATGATGTGATCCACTGTCTTGACCCTCTGGAGGGCCTTGCGGTCAGCCGCGGAGCAGCTGTCGTTCCGGGCAGTGATGCAGCCAGAGAGGATGCTCTCAATGGTGCATCTGTGGACGTTGGTGAGAGTTTTTGCAAACATGTCTCATGGTCATGCTCGGTGCAGAGGAGGTTAGGTTACCCATTCTCACCACCTGGGGTCTGTCCATCAGGAAGTCCAGGCTCCAGTTGCAAAAGGAGGCGTTAAGAAGCAGGATCCTGAGCTTAGCCAATGACCTTAGCGGGGACAATAGTGTTAAACGCTGAGCTGTAATCAACAAACAGCATCCTCATGTATGTGTTTCCCTTATCCGGGTGGGAGAGGACGCTGTGTACTGTCAGGGCCATGCCGTCGCCGTAGATCTTTTGGAGCGGTACGCAAATTGAAGTGGGTCCAAGGTGTCAGGACGGGTGGAGCAGATGTGGGTTTCTGAGTAGCCAATGGAAGCACTTCCTGAAGATGGAGGTCAGTGCTACAGGGTGGTAGTCATGCAGGCAGGTGATGGAAGGTTTCTTTGGTACGGGGACAATGGTAGTCTGTTTGAAGCAGGTGGGGACTGCAGACTGGTTCAGGGAGCGGTTGAATATAAAGGTGAATACCTCCGCTAGCAGGTCGGCGTACCCTCTGAGGACACGCCCTGGAATGCCATCTGGCCCGGGCGACTTCCGAGGGTTTACTCTTGTGAAAGCTTTCCTCAGGTCAGCCCTAGTTAGTGACACACTGCAGTCGTCCTGGTCCTCAGCTAGCTTCCCAGTAGGACTGGTGTTGCTCGCCTGAAACCGTTAACCATAATGCCGACCCCTCCACCGTGGTGATGGCAGATTCAAGCACCGTAGGGTCACCGTAGGAACGCCAGCTCGCAGCAGTTCCAATGTCCCACGAAAGTTAGTCTGTGCGTTTAGCGTTTATCCGAGATCGAGAACAGAAAAAATCCGTCCTTCAGCTCCTCTCAGAGCGTCACCTGGTCAAATTGAAGGGATATCATTTAAAGTATTGTAAGGTAAATAAAATTGAGTGTAGGTGCATTAAAACACTGTATCCATTGAACGTATATATTTTTTTATACAATCAAGGTTTATTTTGTGCAAAAATACAATTATGATGAGTTTGTTATGAATATTGATTATTCTGAATACTTTTGCTTTTCAATTTTTGTAGATGCTTGTAATGAGGCAAGGTGTCATTTCTATGGCTTCCTGTAGAGGGCACTGTGTTACTAGTTGGCCAGGTTACCGATTGCACTTTGTAATGCATAATAACTCGCCAAAAAGTAACAAATTTGAATTTGTTATGTAATAACATCCACATTTTGGAATAAACATATTGAACGCAAAATACAACATATTACATGTGGTTTTTTTCGACACATTAACGCACGTTCTGTTATGACCTCAGGATTTTTGAGGATTGAGGAAGTTTTAGGGGGGGTCCGCACAAAATCCTCGCTGTCTGATCTGTTTGTGGGTGTGTGTGTGTGTTCCCGATCAAGTCTGTTGTTGCCGTAACAAAGTGACCTATGAGGGGTGCGGGTGATTGGTTGTGTTGTTCAGTTTGCATCAACACAGACATGTCTTCCTGATAAACCCAATACAACAAACTTTCTCACACACGCACCCCCGGCCAATTCACACCGGACGCTCGTCATTACATTATATTACATTACATTTCATTGATCAGACGCTTTTATCCAAAGCGACTTACAATTGTTCAAACAGCGACGGACGCAGCCATCAGGAGCAATGAGGGGTTAAGTGTCTTGCTCAAGGACACTACAGCATGCAAGCAGGAGGAGCCTGGGATCCAACCAGCAACCTTTAGATCACTAGACCACCAGCTCTACCGCCTGAGCTACCACCCCCGTCAGAGTGGTGTCTGCAGAGAATACTCAAAATAAGCAGAAAAATGTACATTGTAGCCTGGCAACCAGAGCAACCTATAGCTCATGTTCCATCTGCTTGCCGAATATGTCTAGCCACCCTCCCATTCAAACACATTTCCGCCGACCGTGTCGGGATCGGGCCAATCACAACCGAGCATCTAATACGGGGCGGATTTGATACGATGATGATGCAGGGGAGAGCCGTTGAGGCACCTTACCAAGATGGCTGCTGCTGACGTGGAAAGGTCTGTTGAATCCACTACTGTGACAGTATTAAAAAAATGTTTTTTTAAATGTTTTTTTTAAATTAAAATGACTGTTTTTCTATAAAAGATCTTTTGTTGATGAGAAAGATGTGTATGGCGTACTTTAAAGGTTAAATTTACCAACTCACTCACTCAGCGCTATGTCGTGCAAACACAACTACGAACAAACAATTATACACTGATCAGCCACAACATTAAAATCAGTGACAGGGGAAGTCAATAACATTGCTCATCTCGTTCCAACAGCACCTGTCAAGGGGTGGGATATATTAGGCAGCAAGTGAAGTCAGTTGTTGAAGTCGATGTGTTGAAGCAGCGTAAGGATCTGAGCCACTTTGACAAGGAGCACATTGTGATGCTGGACGACTGGGTCAGAGCATCTCCACAAGCACAGGTCTTGTTGGTCAGGTTCCTGCTATGCAGTGGTTACTACCTACCAAAAGTGCTGTGCTACTGTAGCACAAAGTGGTAAAAAAGTGAATGTTGCTATGATAGAAAGGTGTAGAACACACAGTGCATGGCAGCTTGCTGCGTATGGGAGCTCACAGTGTCCATGCTGACCCCTGTCCACCCCTGAAAGCACCTACAATGGACATGTGAGTGTCACAACTGGACCTTGGAGGAATGGAAGAAGGTGGCCTGTTCTGTGAATCACATTTTCTTCTACATCGTGCGGATGGGCGGGGTAAGAGCCGGCCCTGGTTACACAGCTTCACTTTCAAACCATGCATCAGTATATGCAACACAACAAGTCTAATAGTGATCCAGACTCCTGACTGCTGGTTCTGGTAAATAATTAGGCTGAATTGTGAACAATAGTTCTCCACTTGTTTTGCTTGTTTGGAGGACAGAATGACGTCCTTTGCGGTCACATTCAAGATTCAAGAGGTTTATGCGTGCCATAGCATTGCTATATCTGTTCCCATTTAATTGGTCCTCTATACATTTTGGCATCTTAATAGCATATATAGGGACAACCCTATATTTGAGAAAATACTATTTTCAGTCATCTAAAAGTATGCAATATCAAACCGCTTTGGCTAAAGCTAGAATTGTGATTAAAAGCTATTTCAACTAGATTATTGTCAATAATAGTTCACTTCACAATTTATAGTTTTAATTGTGTGAATCTTTTATTGTTTTTATATGTATCACAATTTATTTTATTAATCATGGTATTTCATTCTGCAGTGCAAAGATGCCTCGTAAAGAGAGGTTAAAGCAAAAAGAAAAGGAGCTGCGTGAGGCCACTAAAAGCAGTGGATCCCTGACCAACTGGGGTTACAAAGAGCACAACAGGTAAGAATAACATTTGTACCAGTTGTTTACATTGCAACGGTATTCAATATATATAAACAACAACAATGATAAACACTTTATTGCAACGTATTTGTTCTTTAACATTTTCCATCACTAAGGGTGGGTTTATTATGGATTAGAGATCGATAAATTGGTCGGTACTTTATTGATCCCGATGGGAAATTAAGACATACAGCAGCTCACATCACAAACAACAAAATAAAGTGACAATCGAATAAAATAGACATCCGAAACATTATTTACAGTAAGAAGAAAAGTCCAGTATGATTAACATCCCCGCCTCACTGATCAGCCCGATCGAGCCAGCCGAAGGAGGACACGTACGGTCTTATTGCAAAAAGTAAAAAAGATCTCCAGACCTGGCAACCTAGGGAAAATACTGTGAGTACCACAATAGTGTAAGAGGGAGTCTCCGTGGGGTTTGAGTTACTGCAACTAAATGACTCCCATCAGTTATTCACACCGTAGCCGTCTTGTAACGAGGATAATCACATCCTATACGAGCTACTACGCTAACTATATACAGGTACTCTTCACTTAACAACCTACCTGTTGAACGACCGTTTGGACTTACGACCAGCTCTCGGACCAGTCTGTACTGTATGCTGCGAACAGTACCACAGCGTCTCAGCGTCAAGCATCTCATCACGCATCTCCCTTTCTAAGTCTCAGTCTCAGTCTCAGTCTCATTCCTGCAGTGGGTCAGTATTCACTACACTAGCGTACTATCTCCAAGGTAAGGGGGCGGGTTCTCGCTTAACAACCTTGTTGTAGGAATGGAACCTGGATGTTAAGTGAGGAGTACCTGTATAGTAATTTATCTCATGAGGATATACCCCTTGAAATGCATCATCTTGTATAGTTACTGAACATGTTTACCAATTGCAATTTTCGTGGCCGATTCCTATTTCAGATTTCTGAAGTCTGAACTGCCAATTCAGATTTCCGATCTGCTTTACGTCAATAACAAACACATCATGTGACCTGATCAGGCTCACGTGATTGGACAGCTGCACATAGACTCCACTGCAGGTTCCACTGACTACTGTAGTGACGTTGATGACTTGAACACTGTGTGTTTATGATTGTTCATTATTCACGATGGATCAATAACAGAACATGAAACTGTCCCTGAGTTCCAATTCAATAAAATACAAACATGGAACGGTCACTGAGCTCCAATAAAATTGAATAAGGGACGGTCACCAAGTTTCGGTAGAATTCAACCTGTAACTGGACACAACATAGAACTAAGATGGAAACGTCCAGTTCAAAGTGAAAGTCTTTTAAGTGCAAATATTATATTTATATGGCGAGGCTGTGCTTCAGGACGCACTCGCTGACGTAGACTGGGACATGTTCCAATCAAGTCCAAGTGACGTCAGCGAGTTTATGGACGTAGCGGTGGGCTTTGTGGCTATGGTAGCAGACAGCATCGTTCCCACGGTGAAAGTTCGGATGTTTCCAAACCAGAAACCGTGGGTTGATAAATCCATCCGCCGCGCTCTGAATGCTCGCACGGCCGCTTACAACGACGGTCTTGTATCCGGAAATATGGACAATTACAAAGGGGCGTCTTACAATCTGCGGAGGGCGGTGAGGGACGCCAAACGGACGTACAGGGAGACTGTGGAGCTACAGATGGAGCGGGGGGACACAAGACGCTTGTGGGAGGGGCTGCGGACGATAACAAACTACAAGAGCAGCTCCTCCCCAGCCACAAGTGTGGACGCCTCCCGAGCCAATGAACTGAACTCCTTTTATGTGCGGCTTTCAACACCATAGTCCCCACCAGACTGGCTGTCAAGCTGCGGGAGCTAGGACTGAGCACTCCACTGTGTGCCTGGATCCTGGACTTCCTCACAGCCCGGCCCCAGGTGGTTAGGGTGGGGAAGCACATGTCCAGCTCCCTCACCCTGAATACAGGATACCCCCAGGGCTGCGTCCTCAGCCCCTACTGTACTCCATGTACACACATGACTGTGTGGCCAGGTCCAGCTCCAACACATCATCAAGTTTGCTGACGACACCGTCGTGGGCCTGATCACCGACTGCGATGAGAAGGCCTACCACGAGGGGGTGACTGACCTTTCACTCTGGTGCCAGGACAACAGCCTCACCTGAACGTCAGCAAAACTACAATCGAGGACGCACGCGCCCTTGGTGATTAATGGGACTTCTGTCGCCGGGTGAGCAGCTTAAAGTACCTGGGAGTCCACATCACAGAGGACTTAACATGGACTTTACAAACACTGTGGTGAGAAAGTCGAGGCAGCGTCTTTACCACCTCAGACAGCTCAGGAAATTCCGGGTCTCGGTGAGGATCCTCAAGTCCTTCTACTGTGGAGCAGTGGAGAGCATCCTGACAGGAAACATCACTGCCTGCTTTGGGAACTGTACTGCTCAGGACAGGTGGGCCCTGCAGAGGGTGGTGCGTTCAGCTGAACATACCACTGGAACTACCCTCCCCTCCCTGCAGGACTTATACACCAGGAGGTGTAGTAGCAGAGCCTCAGGATCATGAAGGATCCTCATCACCCCAACAACGGACTGTTCCAGCTGCTGCCGTCAGGCAAGCGCCTCCGCAGTCACACAGCGAGAACAGACACTGAGACAGAGTTTTTTCCCGCAAGCCATAAGAACTGTCAATGCTGAACTCACCAGGGGTCCTCACTGAGCCACACACATAAGCTCAACTACCTTCTGTACTGTATGTACCATACTGTACCGCATACTGTGTCACTGTTCTGGGTTGTTCGGTGATACCGTATTGCTGCGCCGTACTGTTGTATACTGTGCTGTATTATCCCACAAACACTACCTCACCTTATTCACGTCACTTTAATGCACATATCTGTATATACATAATTGCCTATCCCATATACATAAGCCTATTCCCTTTATCTATTCCATTTTATTTATTCTATATATTTTTATTTTATTCTATTAGTATTCGACTTACCGTATTACGTTTTAGGAATCAGTTAGTTGGTCTAGTAGAAAGAAATTTTCCTCTGACATATTGTGTGTTATTACCGTGTGCGTTGCATTACATTTCACTGCATATATGTCTGAAAGTATGTATATGTATGTGATGAATAAACCTCTTGAATCTTGAAATCCAGTTCTGGATAACTGTCATTTGAGAATGTAGAGGGACTTTGTGTGGGGGGAAAAAAAAACATGGCTAGAGTATTCTCCTGGAAATTACGCCACATTTTGTTTCAGCTGCCGTCTTTTTTTAAATGACGAAAAATACAACAGCTGAAAAACATTCGGGTGAAATCGGCAGAGCTTGTCCAGTCACCTGCCCAATCTTCCCAGGCGACTGCAACTGCTTCTGATGGATTGCGACAGAAAGACATAGACCTGGCTGCAGCGTAGGAGACTGTAGATGGAGTTTTGCAGAGGTTGGCCCAGAGCAGATCAGAGGAAGAGTCTGAGGAAATTTATCAACAGGCCTGGACCCCTCATCTGAGGTCCTTGGACAAGCTAGGAGGAACGTGCCAGCACGTTCAAGTTCAATGCCACATCAGCTATTGCTGACCCTGTTTTGCCAACATTGCAAGAATAGTACCGTGCAAAAGTTCATTATGTTTTTTTGGACACAATGACACAAGAGCTTCAGAGACTCTCTAAAGGAAGATAATTCCACATGGGATCACTTGAATGCCTTCCATTGCCTCCCTGAGAACTGGAAAACAGCAAGAATTCCAACAGTTCTGCAAATTCCATAACATTGACAGAACTTGGTCTTTTGTACCTCATACTCCACGGGTCAATCTGACATCTGTGCTTCAGTTGTCAAAGAAAACAATGCACATCTGATGTCTCAACTGCCGAAGACATATGTCTTCATCATAAGACATAGTAAGTCTTCAGCAGAAGCGTGCCATATTATGGCATGCTTCCGGGGTCCACAGCAACTGTGGAACATTCCTTTCTCAAGACCAAAGCTTGAGAAAACCAAACTGTGAAGCCTTTAAAAAGACGAGAGGTTGTCAGAGCTTCTTTTGTTGGCAATTGAGAAGGATGTTCCAATCAACAATCGACGCCTGAAGACATTTGTCAGGACACGGCCAACAGAAGGTTGCTGTTATGAATGCAACCGAGTTATACAACTCAATCCAATCCACTCATTTATAAGACTCATTTTTTTCTGTGATGTGAAATAGGTGACAACAGAACACAGAACACTTATTTTATTAATTGTTTAATTATTTTTTACTTGAAAGTGGTTAGTTGTGGTTGTAAATATGTCACTATAGATGTTTAAATGATGAAAAGACTTTAATACTACAGTTCAAATAATGTTCTTTTTGTTATTATATTAGGTTGAACTAACAAGTTATGTTTATTTGATGCCCTTGTACTGGTGTATTTGTATTTTATAAATGTTAAGGTTAACAATATTGTTTAAAATTTTGTTCATTATTTATTTTGTTTTGTGTATGTTTAAATAAACTAGTGCTTAAATGTATTATTGTTCTGTATTGGCTTTATTATATATTAAATACATAGTGTATACAGTAGTACAGGCGTAGATGTTCATAACCAGTTCTATTGGTAGCCTTAGCCATGTCTTACTCCATAAGTGCTTTCTTGTAGTCCCACCAGCAGAGCCTGACAAGGAACAGCAACATCCCGGTACCCCAGCAGCTCCTGTCTTCTAAGGGCCTGAAAGAAGCTTGCAACTGAGTAACACTTGTTAAAAGGTTAAGGTCATCTTTAAAAAAAAAATGTGATGTCCGGTATTGTCATATGTCTTACTTTATGATATTTTTCCATGATATGCAATTTGACATCAAATGCCAATCTATTCTAAGGTATGACAAGCGAAATAGTAAACATCTTCCCCACCAATGAAGCAGTGCTACTCTTGGAAAACTCAGTGGCAAAACCACATGTATGGTGTTTTAAAATCTTGTTCCAAGTGCCCCTTTTTAATTTTGAGCACCTGCACCTTTAAAGGTCTCTGCACGGCCCTGGTGTCATCATGCTGGTTTTTATCAGCACATTTAAAAAAAAACTATAAATTAAACACTGTGTTTTTCTTTTGAGCGCCGTGATTGGCTCAGAGACAGAAAATTTCAGCGGGACTTCTGATGACGTACGCTCTACGTTCCCACTCGCCATTGGTTAAACCGTATCAAAGCAGTACCTTTGAGGGTTGCTGGACAACATTTGTCATTGTTTTGGGTTGTTAAGTGATTTCCAATAAACACATATTTGCATAAAGCAAGCATATTTTGTCCACTCCCATGTTGATAAGAGAAACACTTGCTAGCAATTTGTGATTAACTATGGACAATCATTCGATGAAATATTTTGATCGATTGACTGCCCTGGTTGTTAGACATTTTATACCCTCCGGCAGAACGCCCTGCTCCAGTGCTTTGGAGCCATTCCCGTCAGGTTATCCAAGCCACGCCACGTCAGCTTTACCAGTTCTGGTGAATTCTGGGGGGGGACATCAGTTGCGGTTACTACACATGCTACAGGTTCACCACAACCTGTTGGGTAGTGTTGTATGAAACACTGTTAAAATATGTTATGTTACGCGTTCCATCCACCACGGACTCTCGAGGTACATTACACTGACCGCAGACTGTACGCTGCACCAAATGGGACTCGCACCCTTGAAGAGCACAGCGCAGCGCTTCCTGAATGGTGATGTCAGAGGACGGTGGGTGTCGGCAGAATTGGAGTCAGTGAGTGTTTGGAGCAGGTAACTAAAGAACAGGTGCTTGTGAGGTCTCAGGTCTATTCTTTCCAACGACTCCTTCACTATTATAGAATGTGGTGGTTATTACGATTGTTACCACAAAGTAAAATGTTATTCAGTCCTAAGATTTGACACCTATATTCATGGAAACAGGCACTTCAGAGTGTTCAATATTTCAAAATATGTTGAATCATTACTTATTCATCATAGAAAGTTATAAGCACTGCATTAGTTAGTTAATTGGTCGGTCTCCCTTGTGTGTGTACGTAGATGTTTCTTGAGATTACTTGAATGAGTGTATCGCTTCCCACACTGTACACAGTTGTATGGTTTCTCTCCTGTGTGTATAAGCTGATGCCGTTTAAGACTATTTGATTGACTGAATCTGGTCCCACACTGCTCACAGTGGTAAGGTTTCTCCCCGGTGTGCGTAAGCTGATGTTGTTTGAGACTGTTTGACTGACTGAATCGCTTCCCACACTGTTCACAGTGGTACGGTTTCTCGCCCGTGTGCACACGCTGGTGTTCTTTGAGATGTCCTAATTGACTGAATCTCCTCCCACACTGTTCACACGGGTAAGGTTTCTCTCCTGTGTGTGTACGCTGATGCTTCTTGAGATTACCACTGTCATTAAAACACTTTCCACACTGTTCACAGTAGTAATGTTTCTCTCCTGTGTGTGTAAGCTGATGTCGTTTAAGATGTCCTAATTGACTGAATCTTTTCTGACACTGATCACAGTGATATGGCTCATCTCCTGTGTGAGTAAGCTGATGCCGTTTGAGACTTCCTAATTGACTGAATCTCTTCCCACACTGTTCACAGGGGTAAGGTTTCTCTCCTGTGTGTATGCGCTGATGAGTCTTGAGGTTGGCTGAATGACTGAATCTCTTCCCACACTCTTCACAGGGATAACGTTTCACTCCTGTGTGAATACACTGATGTACTTTCACTTCAGCCCTTGTCGTAAAGCTCTTCCCACACTGTTCACAGTTGTGTAGTTTCTTTCTTCTGTGAGTAGGATGATGTTTTGTGTGATAACCTAAGAGGGAAAGAAAGACAAGAGTGGATTATAAAACAAGTCAGAGAGGGCACTAAGAATTGGCTTTCAGCTGAAATTTCAGCTGATCACTGAAAAAGAGGGTTCATTTGCAATAATGACCGACTGGCTGCATTATGCCACTAGCTAGTATACCTAGCACAGCGGTGCGCTTGACAACTGCAAAGCTTCCACTGTTTAGCTTCCGCTAAGAAAAATAGTCCACAAGACCTGCCACAAGTGCGGTTCCAATTTTCCTGGATTAAGTTATGTAATTGTCGATGCATGTCATCTGTTGTTCCTATGTTCATGTTTTTCCATATACATGTTTGTTTCTATGTTTATTTGTCTCACCCACGGGGATTCTCCCCCTCTTGTAGTTGTAATGATGATTAGTTGTTTAAAGATCAAAACATGGTCAGATGGTTCTCCAAAGAGGGGGTTGGTGGTGCTTGTGTGCTCTGCTCGTCCTACAGCTCCTCACAGGACACACAGAAGTTGTTGCGGCAGTTTTTGATGATTGAAGAATGAATAAAGAGTGTCGTTGCAGGTTGAGGAGGTGAACTCCACTTGCAACTAACTCTGTCCTGGATGCAGTGGAACAAATACTCTGTGTTGTATGTCCAACATAATGACAGGAAGGGTTAAAAAAAAATTTTAAATAAGAAATGCGGCTCCGTGCAGCATTTCTCTACTTTTGCGCGGGTCTTTTCTTTTCAACTACACGTGGCCTTTTCCATAGAAACACAAGATAAAACTACATAGAAATGTTTTCAAATGATGTGTCATACATTGAAATCTGAATATAGTTTAAGAAGATATGCTTATTTGAATTTTGTTACACCCATAATCCTCTAGCCGAGAAAATCCCCCTGAAACATTCTGAACTTTTTCATACTTCAGAGGCAGGTAATGGGCGGGAACAATAGCTGTTAACTACGCCCTGTTTTTTTTGTTGTTTTTTTTTACGGTTGATTTCTAAACTTATTTGATCAAAACGGTCTCACATTCTGACTTGACATCTAGCGGAATATCGAACGATTATCTTCATCTGCATGTGTGCATCAAAGGAGCGGTAAGATCGCCGTTCGTGCTGTTGTTCAGAGTTTACCAATTGTTGAGTTCCTCAGAAAGCAATTTCCAAATTGCGAAGGCTGCGATAAAAAAAAAATAAAAATTGTTCTTGTTTTTTATGTTACACAATCTAACCAATAGGGCTGTCCAGGGCCAGCTCTTCCTATCGGCGAGGTAGACAGCCACCTATAGCGATTGTTTTAACGCTGTGCGTTAGCTGAGCTCGGAACACCTGTAGAGTTTGGACGGAGCCTCTTCCAGAAAAATTTGTTTTTTTTTACCTTTTCTTTTTTATTTAAGGAGAATATGTCTGTATGCGCGCATGCAGATTGAAGCTCAACCAATGAGTTAAAATTCTGCTGTAATTGAAGAATGTTCTTTAAGTATTTCAGCAGTTAAATAAAGATATGTTATTCACATCAATTCATCATAACATGTGGGCGTTGCCTACAGGAAAGAGCAGTTTATATGTTGACTGTCATACTATAGATAGATTTATTGCTTGTGTTAAGTGAATAATAACAAAGATCAGGAACTTAAAAAAAAACAAAAAATACAAAAAAAACAAAACATACTGAAACGCAAAAGAAGAAGAAAAAAAAATCGCAATTTGTTTATTTTCCCTAATCGTTCAACCCTACCTACATGTATCGTCAATGCCGGTCTTATTGCCTGATGCAAGGCTTACAATTACCCCGGCGTTCAGGTCTGCGGTCTCAACTTCTCTTTAGACACTCACTTCAACTCGCACCTGGCGCTCGCCCCCTTCCCTCTCTATCCCTATCCTTCTGCACTGACTCTCCACTGGGAAGCCAGCCCCTAGACACCTGGGCCTATTACCTACTATCCTGGACACCTCCCCTCCAATAACATGAACTGTGCAATTTATAATAGGCCATCAATAAACTTTAACCCCCCCGTCTCCTCCCTCCCAGTTTCCCACAGCGTTAAACTATTAAAAGTTATGTATGGCAGACATTTTTTTATACCTTTTAACTTTCATTCTTTTTTTTCTTAAATATAAAGATATCGAAATAATATTGTTACAGTGGCCCGAAAACCAAGATACATACCAAACCGTAAATGCACTGTACGTACCGTTGCAAAACTATTGCTGACAGGGAAGACCACCCCAACGGAAAAGTTTTTGAATACCGCTTTTCCACTTCTGTACTCTCAATGCCGCGAGGAGATAGAGGATAATTAAGACATGGATTTTTTTTCCCAAAACAATTGAGTTATGGTCGCAGCATCCTGGAATTATGGAGGTTGACAAATAGGTGCAGTTCTGTGTCATCAACATAGCAGTGAGACACTAAAACTGAATATAATACAACCCAGGGAAAGCAATTACAGAGAATAAACTTGGACCAAGAACTGAACCTTGGGGGACCCCACATGTAACAGCAGCTGCTGAAGACAGTCACTAGTTTAAACAGTAAAACAGACAGATGTGAGGTAAACCACCCAAAGCTGTGACACAAATTTTCAATCCTTGAATCTATTCAATATCATTGTGAGTCGGCCAAATAGACTTTGTACTAAAATCAGCATAGAAAAATAATGTTTTGGAGCACAGAGATTTCTGGGCTGCTTTAAAAAAACTTGTCTGAAACGTATCAAAGATATTGTTAAATAGGTTCCAGACGACAACTTGGCTGAAAAGCGTAGATGGGTCTTTAAAGTGTATTATAGCTGTCGGACGGTGCATTGCACGTCAACACAATAAATATTAGAGGAGATAACGGTTTACAGGTGAAGGGATGTAGAGAATAAGGGCCCAATCAGTCCTGACCAGTGAATTCAATTGCTGATACCTTTCCTAGTCGTGGTTCTATCCGCTAAATTTTATTTTCATTTCCAACCCGCCTCCCGACAGAGTGACAAAGGAGTGCTTATAGCGCTGGAGCCTACAGTGGGGGACCCTGAAACGTCTGCCTGACGGTAGCAGCTGGGACTCAAAGTGGAGGACACGTGTAGGGTCTGAATTTAGGCTCTGTGCCTGTCTGACAAAAAAAGATCCGTATGAACCCAGATACCTCAAGAATTTCTTTATGGTAGAAAGCGGAGGTAAACTCATGTCAATAAAGTTGAACTAGTATTATGAATATCTGTCGTGCTTATATCTTTTTGCTTATTTATATTAAATGGGGAATCAACAGTTCATGAAGTTATTACCTGCTGACATCCATCTGGTCAACAGCTTGGTAGGAGAAATAATAAAAACATACCTGACGGAGGTTGTCTGGTCGCCTTCCAATCTTCATCACTGTCTTCAGTCTCAGTTTCAGAAGAGTGTGAAGAGAAGAGCTGCTCAGCACCAGCTGGTTCTAAAGCAGCAGCTGAATCTGAGCTAATGGCTGCTTCTGACACTCCCCAGTCCTCTCCATCAGCTTCTGTTTCCATCTGTTCAGTTGAGGTGCTGGCTACAGGTTCTGCCCCTCTCTTCTCCTCAGTTTGGCTTTGATGAAGCTGGGACCACTGAGCGCACTCTTCATCATGTTCAGTCTTCACAGTTACAGGAGAGAAGGGGAAATGGATGATACCAGCCTCCTGACTGACACAGAGTTCCTCCTCTTCCTCTTTAATTTGTGGTGGCCCTGGCTCCTCCTGGCCAAGACTGGGGCTCCACTCGTGCTGCTCAGGGGGAAGCTCCTCTTTACAGACAGAGAGCTGCTGGAGCTCTGGAGGCAACACTGAAAAACAGACACAGAGAAAGATGTGTGAAACCTCACTATTGGAGAATTATAGTATGTATACTTTGCATTGAGTGTTATCATCCTCAAATCTAATTTGAGTTAACAATAGTATGAATATGTGAGTTTAATCTCAGTGAATTCCCATGTATCTGTAACAGCTCACCTGTCCTATGGTCATGGATTGCCACTGGCGAGTGGTCAACAATGGATTTGGGGTCAAACACTATCTTCTGTTTTATTAACGTTGAGGGTGAGAAAGTGTTCACCAGACCACTGAACAAAGCTCTGGATCATAGATTTATGAGGTTGACTACCAGAGTAGTTCAACTTGAGACCTCCGATAGTTTTATTATCTGAGAACTTCACCATGTAATTGTGAGCACTTTGCGTCATCCAGCAAAGTCCTGTATCCATTAAACACACACACACACACACACACACACACACACACACACACACACACACACACACACACACACACACACACACACACACACACACACACACACACACACACACACACACACACACACACACGTTGGTAGCTTAACAGCTCATTGAAACAATGCTTCATTCCTCCTGAAAAGGTATGAAATTAAAAGCAATTTACGTACTGCCCACTGTCAGAAAGCTCTGTCTCAGTCGCAGGTCATGGGTCCTCCAACAGGATAATGACCCAAAACACACAGCTAAAAGCACCAAGAATGGATAAGAACAAAACATTGGACTATTCTGAAGTGGCCTTCTATGAGCCCTGATCTGAATCCAATCGAACATCTATAGAAAGAGCTGTAACATGCAGTCTGGAGAAGGCACCCTTCAAACCTGGGACAGCTGGAGCAGTTTGCTCAGGAAGAGTGGGCCAAACTACCTGTTGACAGGTGCACAAGTCCCATTGAAAGCTAAAGAAAACGCTTGACTGCAGTGATTGTCTCTAAAGGTTGTGCAACAAAATATTAGGGTAAGGGTCCCATCATTTTTCTCCAGGCCATTTTCGAATATAATTGATCACTTTAGAAATAATTGATCTCTTTTCACAGTTTCTTTGCTTTATTCTATGACATACCAAAGGCATCCAGGTACACATGAGAAAATTGCTTTTAATTCCATCACTTTTCAGGAGGAAAGAAGCATTGTTTCAATGTGCCCTATGGGTACCAACAAATTTGTCCATGTATTTGTTTTTTAATAAATCTCAAATCGGTTCCTGTTACATTTCAGACTAACTGAATAAAGAATCTGTATGAACCCAGATACCTTGACAATTTTTCTTGTAGTAGAACGTAGAAATGAAACCCTTCTATAAGACAAGGCTTTAATAAACACTCAATGATTTGACCAAACTATAAATGTCAATAAAGTTTAATTAGTATTGTGATTATCTGTCGTGTTCATATAATTTTGCTTATTTTTATTAAATGGGGAATCAACAATTGTTTACATTTTTACCTGCTGACATTCATCTTGTCAAGAGCTTGGTAGGAGAAATAATAAAAACTTACCGGACGGAGGTTGTCTGGTCTCCTTCCAATCTTCATCACTGTCTTCAGTCTCAGTTTCAGAAGAGTGTGAAGAGAAGAGCTGCTCAGCACCAGCTGGTTCTAAAGCAGAAGCTGGATATGAGCTAATGGCTGCTTCTGACACTCCCCAGTCCTCTCCATCAGCTTCTGTTGTCTGTTCAGTTGAGGTGCTGGCTACAGGTTCTGCCTCTCTCTTCTGCTCAGTTTGGCTTTGATGAAGCTGGGACAACTGAGTGCACTCTTCATGTTCAGTCTTAACAGTTACAGGTGAGAAGGGGAACTGGATGATCCCAGCCTCCTGACTGACACAGAGTTCCTCCTCTTCCTCTTTAATGTGTGGGGGCCCTGGCTCCTCCTGGCCCAGACTGGGGCTCCACTCCTGCTGCTCAGGAGGAAGGTCCTCTTTACAGACAGAGAGCTGCTGGAGCTCTGGAGGCAACACTAAAAAACAGGCACACAGAAAGATGTGTGAGACCTCACGAGTGGCGCATTCTACTAGATACACTTTGCATTGAGTTTTCTAGTCCTCGGATCTAATCAAAGTTTACAATAATATGAAATATGCGATTTTAATATCAGTGAACGGCCATGTATCTGTAAGAGCTCACCTGTCCTATCGTCTGGTCACGGATTATCACTGGCTAGTGGTCACCAATGGCTTTGGGGTCAAACACTATCCCCTGTTTTATTAATGTTTTGGGTGAGAAAGTGTTCACCACACCAGTGAACAAAGCTCTGGATCATAGACTTATGGGGTTGACTACCAGAGTAGTTCAACTCGAGACCTAGGGTGGCTTTATCATCTGAGAAATTCACCAAGTTATTGTGTGCACTTTGCATCATTCAGTTAATTCCTGTCAGTCGGAAACCCATCAGTCAACTGGAGATTCTTCAAGTCGAACGGTACTTTTTTTTGTTTTTTGTTTTTCAAGTCAGTATGCATTACCGATTACAGGATAAAACAGATAGAAGCCTATAAAATGCACAGGGATAACATTTAAATGAGGAATTATATATATATATATTTTTTTATTGGTGAATTGTTCGCACCCGAACCCTGAAACGGCTCTCTGTGTACCCTGATGGTCGAGGGCGACACAGGAGCCGTGCCCCATTCCTCCAAATAAAACAACTAAAAACAGTGTGGGGCGGGGCACGGAGGAGCAGGGCCCGACTCGTATACTACCATTATGTACGGTTTTGTTTCGTATGGAGATAAAGAATAAAAATACGCTGTTTTGGCGTGCCGATTGCAGGCACTGCATCGCGGAGGCGCACATCATGAGCATGCTAATCATCTGTACCGTCGGGGAGGGAGCCAGGTGCGCAAAATGTGCCCTGATTGCTCCCTCTCTGCACCGCCTCATGATGGCGCCCGCCTAGCTTGGCTATAGGAAGAGCCGAGCTGCTGCCCCTTCCCCGGCGGCTCGCCAAATATTCGCATTGAACAGCCGAATCCAATTGTCAAAATTCTTGGGTCACACACACACAGACGCACACACACACACACACACACACAAAATAACGTTGCTCATCTCTTTCCAATAGCACCTGTCAAGGGGTTGGATATTATTGGATATTATTATATGAGGCATCAAGTGAAGAGTCAGGAGTTGAAGTTGATGTGTTGAAGCAGCGTAAGGATCTGAGCCACTTTGACAAGGAGCACATTGTGATGCTGGATGACTGGGGGTCAGAGCATCTCCAAAACCACAGGTCTATGCTATCGCTACCGCTATGTAGTGGTATCTACCTAGGAAAAGTGCTCCAAGGAAGGACAACCGGTGAACCAGGGACAGGGTCATGGGGCCCAAGGCTCATTGACCGTGTGGGGAGTGAAGTCTAGCCCGTCTGGTTTGATGCCACAGAAGAACTACTGTAGCACAAAGTGGAGAAACAGTGAATGTTGCTATGATAGAAAGGTGTAGAACACACAGTGCATGGCAGCTTGCTGCGTATGGGAGCACTCACAGTGTCCATGCTGACCCCTGTCCACCCCTGAAAGCACCTACAATGGATGAGTGAGCGTCACAACTGGACCCTGGAGCAATGGAAGAAGGTGGAGGTCTGAGGAATCACCTTTTCTTCTACATCATGTGTATGGCCAGGTGTGTGTATGCGTTGTTTACCTGGGGAAGAGATGCCACCAGGATGCACCATGGGAAGAAGATAAGCGGCAGTGTGATGCTATGGGCAATGTTCTGCTGTGAAACCTTGGGTCCTGGCATTCATGTGGATGTTACTTTGACTCGTACCTATCTAAACATTGTGGCAGTCAAAGTATACATCTTCATGGCAATGGTATTCCCTGATGGCAGTGACCTCTTTCAGCAAGATAATGTGCCCCGCCACATTGCAAAATTTATTCAGGAAAGGTTTGAGGAACATGATAAAGAGTTCAAGGTTTGACTTGGCCTCCAAATTCCCCAGATCTCAATCCGATGCAGTATCTGTGGGATGTGCTGGAACAACAAGCCAAATCCATGGAGGCCCCACCTCACAACTTCCAGGACTTAAAGGATCTGCTGCTAACGTCTTGGTGCCAGATACACACAGGACACCTTCAGAGTCTGGTGGTGTCCATGCCTCTACGTCACAGCTGTTTTGGCGACACAATTGGGACCTACATAATATTAGGCATGTGTTTTTAATGTTGTGGCTGATCGGTGTATATAGTGTTGTCGCCTGCTGACATTCATCTGGTCAACAGCTTGGGAGGAGAAATAATAAAAACTTACCTGACGGAGGTTGTCTGGTCGCCTTCCAATCTTCATCACTGTCTTCAGTCTCAGTTTCAGAAGAGTGTGAAGAGAAGAGCTGCTCAGCACCAGCAGCTGGATCTGAGCTACTGGCTGCTTCTGACACTCCCCAGTCCTCTCCATCAGCTTCTGTTTCCATCTGATCAGTTGAGGTGCTGGCTACAGGTTCTGCCTCTCTCTTCTCCTCAGTTTGGCTTTGATGAAGTTGGGACCACTGAGCGTACTCTTCATCATGTTCAGTCTTTACAGGGACAGGAGAGAAGGGGAACTGGATGATACCAGCCTCCTGACTGACACAGAGTTCCTCCTCTTCCTCTTTAATGTGTCGGGGCCCTGGCTCCTCCTGGCCCAGACTGGGGCTCCACTCCTGCTGCTCAGGGGGAAGCTCTTCTTTACAGAAAGAGCTTTGGCGGCAACACTGAAATACAGACAGATAGAAAGTTGTGTCAAACCTCAAGATTGGTGCATTCTACTTTACTAGTAACCTGTCCTTTCAAAATGTAAGCCTTTCTAAGACATTTTGATATCAGTTTAACAAAATGTCAATGATTCGGTCCTGTGTTCTACAATGGAAGATGAAACTGCTAAGTCAAACACTGGGAAAAGACTCTTTGTGACTCAGTCGCAGAGCCCTGAGGCCCTGCCCCCATTGGCCCGCTGTTTAATCATATAATACACGTGTCATTATTAATAGAATACACATGTCAAATTTGGTGCAATTTTGTTGCATGTCCAAATCACACCAATTTGACACTGCAAGTCCTTGGGTCCCCAGCTATACGCCTGCCAAGTGTGAAGTAGATATCATGAACGGTTGTCGAGATAATCATACACGGAGCATACACAGAGCTGCCCTCTGTGTTTGTGCTCAACATTTTAATAAATATCTTAATATATTTCGGCTGAAACACTGCATATTTTTGGAATGTTCATTTTCAGATATGAACAATTACAAGGCTTGAAGTTAAAACAGTCATCAATACTCTCTGATTAAAGGTTTTTCTTTTCAGGTTTTTCTTAACTCTCCGCAACCCCCCTAGATTATTCATTTTAATAAATTAATATTTTAATATATATTTTACGTCTGTTTATGGAACGGAACATGTGCATAATGGGGACACTTTCTTTGTGACTTTCTCACCAATCACCCCTCTCCATGTGTAATGTGCAGAAAAATAATCGTTAAGAATCTGCGAGTTACCCGTTCCTCTGTGCCCCGCCCCCACGGTGTTTTTAGTCATTTTATTTGGTAGAACGCGGCACGTTGATAATGGCGCACGGAGACCAATGTTTGATTCACACATATAAAAATATATTTATAATTCCACTTATTTATAATTCCCAATTGAAATGTTATCCCTCTGCATTTTGTACGGTTCTGCTGTATGATTTATTTTATCCTGTTATTTTAATGCACACTAAAAAAAAAAATAAAGCGCTGCCTGACTTTAAGAATCTCAGTCGACTGACTGGTTTCCGACTGATTCAAGATTCAAGAGGTTTATTTGTCGATTCTAATCGGTGACTTTCCGGGGGCAGCCCTAAAGCAATTATTCTTTCTTTGGATTCTGCTAAATGTTATTTTTGTTTCAAACCCACCTCCTGACAGGAAGTTGGACAATGCAATTAGTCAGCTTGTTTGAGATTTAGGAGGTGTCTCCCGCAGCGTATTGCAAGTCTGGCGGCCCGCCGGGCTTAAGTTGACCCCCTGCTGGGTGTAAGCATCAGCATGTATTTATTTTTTTATGTATTGTGTTATATATGTTATGTATGTATTTTTTAAGGTTGTTGTTTCTTTCATCAAAATACCAACATTGACCATTGATATATTATCTGTGATGCACACAGTTAATATATGCAGCAAAACAGACAACATGCATACTAGACCCACTCCCTGGAAAACTCGTCAAAGAGCTGTTTTCAATTCTAGGGCCCTCTACTCTTAACATTATTAATCAAGCCTTCTCCTCTGGCACTATACCTTTGGCTTTTAAGACAGCCATCATTAGACCCTCTACCTGCAGCACTCATACTGTCTAGCGTTGACATTGCATTGTATAGAAGTACAATATCCTATAATTTGTCATATTATATTATTATTGCTTCGCATTTTTGTTTAGTTCTGTTCAGATCTAACCCGGTGCAGTGTACCTCCTGCAGCATTCACACGCAAACTGCAAACTGCATGCATGGTATGTTACGTCCGTTTGAATGGAACATTGTTTTTGGAAACTTCCACATGGAGTGATTTCCTACCAGAGACACTGTGAGGCAGGTCTCTGTGGACTACAGGCAGTAGACAGCCACCTTCTAATTTTTAGGATAAAGCCATTACACGCAACAAGTGTTTGACTTGTATTCTGCGTGTCACCAGAACTCTGAAAACTTGCGTCATTACATGAGTCCATGCTACGTTCATTCGAAATTAGGAAAATTTAACTCCCTTTCGATATAATGCTGATATAAAGAGGAGCGACAGCACAAACTACGTTCCATAGGAACCAGAGTGTCCGTGAGAGAAAAATTGGTGCCGGTCCAAACGTCCTGGAACATTTCAATGTGCCTGAGATACTGGTCAAATATTATCAGTTTCTTGAGCTGAAAAACAATTGAAAGGTAGCCTATATAAAGAATGACAGCATGAAGGCATGTCGATTTATGATATATTTTATTGAATACAGGTACCCCTCACTTAACAGCCTACATGTTTAACGACCGTTTGAACTTACGACCAGCTCTCGGACGAGTCTGTATCGTACGCTGCATACAATACCACGGCGTCTCAGCGTCAAGCATCTCATCGTGCATCACCCTTTATATACTATATACAGACTATATATACTATATACACACAATATGTACTATATAAACACTATATACACTGTATACATATCATCTCATCAACGTTCTCAGTCTCGTTCCCGCAGTCTCTCAGTATTCACTAAACTAGCGTTTGCAAACACCACGCCCCCTTACTGTCAAATAACACGGGTCCTCGCTTATCGACCAATTCGCTTAACGACCTGGTCCTAGGAAAGGAGCTCAGTTATTAAGTGAAAAGTACCTGTACATAAAATAAAGTCCCGTCAGTTAAGCTATTTTAAAAATAAATATTATCAAGATTACGACTTGAAACAAATCATTTCTATTTGTGAACAATAAGTAACAAGTGCAGCTGCTTTAATTAACATAAATACATTTTTGATATAATCAAATACATACATATACATACGCTCATACATATAATTGATATAACTTCTTACCTGGTAGATGTCAGTAAATCTGTTAGATTGATATTTTAAATCCGTGGTCCACATGACTTCGCCGGATTAATGAAATATAGAATAAAAAGTAGTCCTTAAAAATTTGTAAGTGCGTCCACTCGACATCACTGAAATGTGCGACTGAGTCGTGCGTTCAAAATCCAACGAGACGTGTCGGAAAAATAGAAGCCGTGCAATGTTAAATTAGTCACAGAAATATCACAAAATTTTTCATATTTCATGGAAATGTAACTTACTGAAAATGTAATCCAAGGAAAAAAAACTCACGGCACCATATGGTCACCAAGAGTGCAGCTTCAAGGACCCCGAGGCGGGCAGGTAAGATGGTGGCGTACCCCTCCCACCCAGGACACAAACTCTTTGAAGCACTTCCTCTGGCAGGAGGCTGCTCCAACGAGGCCAAAACCTCTCGCCACAACAAAAGTTTCTTCCCGTCTGCAACTGGCCTCATCAGCAAGGCCCCCACCCCCACTACGCCTTCAACGAAATGAGTACTGAATAAGTACTGAATAAGTACTGTACGTCAATGAGTTACATCAACGCACATTCCTCCTTCTCTGGACTTTATCCGTGAACACCGCACATAGTGCACTTACAACCCTTTATACTGAACATTTGCACATTCCTGCACAAACTGGACAGCTTTGTTAAAAAAAAACAGCTTATATATTTCACCAATATTTTACAATATTTTGTTTTACATTTATGTTTCATGTACGCACTGAACACCAAGATAAATTCCTGGTTTGTGTAAACTTATTTGGCAATAAAGACTATTCTGATTCTGATTCTGAAGACAGGAGGGTTTCGCTGTGTAGACCACATAGTGGTTGATCCGCGAGACGGGCAACCAGGAGACGACAGACCGCGGGAGCACATGCTGCGTTCAAGTAAACTCTAAAAATCGTGCTGCGTTTCAGAGAACCCGGGAAACTGTAAAACGCACACCCAACATGACTAAACTGGACCCTGTGAATTGCTGCGTGCAGCTTATTTATTGTTATTACTATTATGATTATTATTATTATTATATGTCATAATAGTGGCATATTATTTTATGCCGCTATTGTAGTGGAATAATATGAACAAAAAAGACAATTCAATTGTTAATTGCAATTATTTATATGACAATTAAATTTCATGATGTACAATATTGTCACAGGGATTTAAATGCCTTATTTTACTTACTTGAATTAAAAAGTGAACAAACAAAATATAAAATTCAACTGTACCTTTCCTGTTAGAACAGTGGGGAACTCTGTATCAAATTTGTTGCGTAATCCAAACCTGTAAAAAAACATTTTTTATTGATTAATAGTGAATTCTGGATCACCTCATACACAATTCTACAAGATATTGTATATCACACATCTCTACATGAATTTAAAATCCGATATGAAATAATCCAAATCAAAACAGACGATATCAGACTAAAACTACAGTTTTCAAGTAAAAATAAGATATTTTACATCTCACATGCGTATCAGTGTCATTATCTTTCATTTATGCTACAAAATAGTGTATTCCAGTATCCAAATCTTTAAATGATGACACCACTGAAAGACGATGAACAATAATAGAAGTAATAATATCGTCATATAATTATACATCCTCCTTTTGTGATATATTTGACATTGTAAATTAGCCATGATGAGAAGATACAAGCTAAAAGCCTCACGTATTTTAGGTGTTTTCATTTGAAAACAAAGGTTTTAGTTGGGTATCACGCTTGCATAACCATGTATTTCGTTGTAATTTAACAAGGGATGTGGAACAAGAAATGTCTAAATTACTTAAACAATTTTCTATATCATCTGGCCCTACCTTGAAATAAAGTTCTGAGACAATCACATGAGTGATTATATTGAGACTGACCTTGTACAGGACGTTTATTTGAAATGTACTTGATTTTGAAATGGTAAAAATAATATATAAATATATAATATATAAAATAATAATATACCATATTTGTATTTATATCCAGGCAATACTTGCATCCTTACGGGCACTTGTGCCCTGCCATAACCTTTTTTATGTTCTCTTTCTCTGTAAAGAGCACATCTTGTTTATTATAAGTGTATTGTATGTGTATTTTGCTTTCTGTTAAAACTTTTAGACTGAAACTTTTTACTTTGTCTGTCTGGAATACAATGCACAAACCCATACCAAGACAAATTCCTTGTAAATGAAAATGTACTCTACCAAATAAACAGATTCTGATTCTAAAACAGAAAGTGTTCACATCTCAATCAACAAAACTCAGGATCAGTTCCAGAATGTGTCTATGGGGTAGTTCTGTGTGTTGTGTTATTCAAAGGTAAAAGTGAAAAATAGAAAAAACTTTTTGTGACAGAAAAAAGGTGAAAGCTAGGCCTTTTGTAAGGCAAATGCTAACGTGAATGCTACCGTGAGAGATGCCAAATAATGTATTGAAAAATAAAAGATTGTTTTGCAATCCGTCCAGAAAATAGCAAAATATCAGTGGGATGTTCAGTGTGTTTTTGGGATGACGTGTTTTAGATGTAAAACATGGGTTTACTGTTGCATCCTGTGGCAGGAGCTTCATGGCCGACGGTCACTTGCAAACCACCATAAATCATATGAAGAAGCCTTGCGTGTGGCCAGCGTGAAACACTGCAGCGCTCCATCACACTGACCCCCTAGGTCACACCGGGAGCAACACCGTCAGCGTAACGTTCAACTGTTTTGTACCCAGATCTAGAAAAAAAAAAATAAAGACTATTTGTGTGGTTTAGGTTTTATCATCGCAAGCGTTGTTCAATTTAATGTGATGTGTGATTGGCTCGCGGCCGTAGCAGCAGCTACAAAAGTCTGTTAAAGGCCAGATTCATCTTAAAACAACAGTCTGTTAAATGACAGATTCATCCTAAAACAACAGTCTGTTAAAGGCCAGATTCATCTTAAAACAACAGTCTGTTAAATGACAGATTCATCTTAAAACAACAGTCTGTTAAAGGCCAGATTCATCTTAAAACAACAGTCTGTTAAAGGCCAGATTCATCTTAAAACAAGTCTGTTAAAGGCCAGATTCATCTTAAAACAAGTCTGTTAAAGGACAGAATCATCCTACAACAACAGTCTGTTAAAGGACAGATTCATCCTACAACAACAGTATATAGATTCATCTTATAACGACAGTCGGGTGTCCATATCAACAGAAAAGGAGGTTTTCCTCGCTGTCATCATTTCTCCTGTATTGGCTATCTGTTTAAAATGACACTGCCCAAATACTTCATTGTACCGTTCAGTAAAGTTATTTAATAAATATTTCAATGGTTTGAACACTTTCAAGATGTAGTGGAGTAAAGTCATTTGGTTGGGTTGGAGTGGTGGCATTTTAAGAAACTCAACGCTTCCATTCACATGATGGGTATCGAATAAAGCGATGGCACAGGAATCACTTTAATGGTACTGATGTTGGTGCTGGTATCGTAAACACCCAGCCCTAGCAGTCAACGTGGCTCATCGCTGTCAGGTGGACGTGCGTTTACAGAGTGAAAGTGACAGCAAAGTGAAAAAGCACGTTTCAAAACAAAATGGCGAGTCGGTGTGATGACGTTAGCCGCCAAGCTAGCATGAGGCTAGGCGGTCCGAGTGGGAACGAGCGAAGCCGATAAATACGAGCTAATAATGTGTTGTCGCTTACTGTACAGCGATGTGCCCAGCTCCTCTCATAACCACGGGCTGTGGACAGTATCTGGATAAGAGCTCCTCACTCACTACGTGCTCTTCCACCTCGTCTTCCAGCTCAAAGTCCGCCATGTTGGATCCTCACAGGCCCCGCCGGTGCACGACTCGTGAACGACTCGGGCGTAGCGAACGATTATTTTAAACGAGTCGGGAGTCCCTCCGGCAAAGGAGTCGTTTGTTCGTTCGTTGCATTCTTCTTCCGCTCGTATCGATCATTTGGACAGAATCAAAATGTGTTTTGGTGAGAATTCCGTGTCCAATGGAGTCGAACCGACTCTTATGACTCTGGTTAGCTGTTGACATGAGAATCCCGACCGACTCGTTTTACTGAGTCACTCGTCAGGAACCAAATCTTTACAAATGATCGAAGCTTCCATCACGGAGCGTCCGGCTGCGCATGCGCCGCTGTGTCCTGTACTTCAGTATGGACTTGTACTGAGAATCTCTTTATTCATCATTTCATAATTATTTGAAGAGCAGATTGATGTTTTTTTTAAGATCTAGTTTGTCCTTAAACGTGGGGCGCCTGCTATTCACTTTGTATCTGGACTATCAGTCAGTCTGACCTCTGACCTTGTGCAGCTTGAATGAAGCTGCTCGGCCTGAAGCAGGTTGGAGCTGAGGACCTATGGCTGGTTTGGGTCACAGTAGTTATTTTACACAACATTCTGCCTGCGAATTTGGAATCAAGTCGGAGTCACAACCAATTGTATTTGCAGTGTAGGCCGACGCGTGTGGCCGTCGACTCCGCACAGTAAATAAAGGCAAAAGACCTTCCAGACCTGTACTCCGCAAGCTGTAGTACGAGTGGACAAAAAAATAAAATGGCTAGAAAACAGAAACAAATAAAGGCAGGTGTGATCGACCGTGACACATGGACATTGAGCGGGACGTGGTTTTTCAAAAACAATAATAGAGTAGAGTGTTTCTGGGAGGAAGACATGAGCGCAGAAAAACTCAAAAAACAGACAAACATCGAGCTATAGCTGGATTATGTATCTCGTGGATTATTCCTCAAATACTGTATCTATGTAGCATCAATGAGAGATTCAGCAGCAGCTTCCCTCTCAGTCGTCTCCCAAGAATATTCATGGTGGAAGGTTTGTCAATGGAACGAGCGGTTATCTGACGTTTGAATTTCGTGACGGGACAACGCGAACGTGGCCCTGACACCCTGGAGCCTCTGCTGCTCCCAGCTCCGTCTGGGTCCCAGAGGTCACTGCCAGACTCCCGGTGAGGACGACCACGCCTCCTCAGCGCCAAATATCACAAGGTAACGTGGACCTAGTTTGTTGTTTGACCTTGTTTCATGCCGACACCTCGACTATGACTCATCGCATTACACTTAACTACTACTACTACTACTACTACTACTACTACTACTACTACTACTAATAATAATAATAATGATAATAATATAATTAATAATAATTATTTTTATTAACATTATTATAATAATAAATTATAATAATAATTATTATAATTGTAACTATTATTATTATATAATTATAATACTAATACGAAAAGTATTAATTATAATCGTTATAATAATAATTATTATTATTAATAATTATTAACACATACATTTTCTACCAAATCTAACCAAGGTCATGCATCATACTCATGCAAACCTTCGACTAACAGCCCATGGTGTCGTGACACAATAACAAGGACATTTTTAAAAGCAGTGAAGCTGAGTACAAAGAAAACACTGTCCCCCAGTAAACCAAGAGCTCTTTGAGGACAGACGGGGACACGCACACAGAGAATGACTTGTTTTTCTCTTTTTTTTTGAGTTCACTGAGGAGCCAGTCTCCACATGGTGCTGCAGGAACATTATTGGCTGCAAAACACGTGCGGAGCAGCGGCAGGAGACCTCTGTGCACTGCGCCCAAACGTAGAGGGAACACCACGAGCAACAGCATATCTGATGTGAATCACAATGAGTCAGAGGCGTTTTCGGTTCCTGGGCTCCCTCTTTGAAGGGGAGCAACATTTTGCACTTTTACACTCAAGGCATGTTGTGTTTGAGTTTGTTTCATCGATTCAAATATTTGGCTCAGATTTCTTGTACGACCTTGACATCAGTTTTATTGATAATAACATTTGTCTTTTCCAAACACCCGCCGCCACCAATGAATCTTTCTTGTTGCTGATTTACATTCTGCAAGTTCAAATCACACATTGCATTGAGTTGTGGTTATGAGATAGAGCGACGCCTGTTTGTATGGCGCAAAGTCATTGTCCGTTGCTCTGGAGAACAAGTCTGAAACGTCAGAATATTTCCCTGGGAATTGTAAACGTTGTCTGCTTCAAGTGAATGAGGCAACAGCTCCCGTGGGAATTTTTGGGACACCCGCTCTCTCGGTATACCTTTACCTGTGAAATAATTAACGGTGCTGTTGGTCTTAAAACAGATGAACGCCTGTTGTTAATATTTTCATCTCTGCAACACTGATTTCTTTCACCTGGTAATCGCTGAGCATTCCATGACTCCACCAGCCTCAGACCTCAGAGAATTCCGGCACAACTGGCCAGTCGGGTTGGAAACAGATTCCCACAATTTGTTCTGGTTTGTTAATGAAAAATATATTATGCTGAATTCCCAGTTCAGACAAAACACAGCCTCCATCAGCGTTTGTTCATCATGGACAGATCACACTTTACACTTCATTTTGGTTCCCACCTCCCACAGTCTTGTCCCAACTATTGGATTCATTTGAAACAAACGTCAGCCCTTACACTCTGCACTCCATATATACTGCCATTTCTTCATGTTTTTTTTTTTTTTTAAATATGCCTTTGACCTAACTTTTACTGATGTTTACTTGGGGGAGGCAGGGGGACTGAAGTGGAAGAGATGAGCCGAAAAAAGTATCCGCCATCAGGTTAGGGAGTCTGTTCTGTGCTGTTATTGAAAAGAAACTGAGCTGATCAAAATAATTTAGTGTTCAGTGAAAAAATGGTTTGTATTTTTTTTCTTCATCTTATCATTATTGTTATTATTATTATTATTATTATTATTATTATTATTATTATTATTATTTGTTTTACTTTTTTTCAAGCAGGGTAACGTTGGTACCAACTCCAACACACTGGGTGGCGGTAATGCACCATAATGCTGGTGCCACCCGTCATTAAACGACAAACGGCGACAAGGAAGAAGAGCTTTCGCCGGTGTTGCCAGGTCTGCGGATTTCCCGCTTTTGTCACACATACCTGGCAACCCCTTGTCTCTGGCAACATGGAGTCCGCAGCGGAGCTGCTCCGACGTCTCGCTGTTTGGGTACAAGAGCGAATGGTCGCTGCGGTCGAAGAGGTTTTATTTGTCCACGCCAAGATGGAAGTGGGCGAAGAAGTGAGATAACAGAAACACATTCCCCCTCAATGTCCGCCGCCATTTTGTTCACCTCTCCTTCACCAACACGTATGAAATTAAACATCGTTAGTCATTTTTAATGTCTCCTCTTTTCTATCCAGAGTGTTGCTGCGGGGCTCCGAGCTTCCTTCCACCCCAAACTAATCCGCGTAAAGTGACGATATAGAAGTGACGAGTGATGGATGTCAGCAGGTAATAACTTCATGAACTGTTGATTCCCCATTTAATATAAATAAGCAAAAAGATATAAGCACGACAGATATTCATAATACTAGTTCAACTTTATTGACATGAGTTTACCTCCGCTTTCTACCATAAAGAAATTCTTGAGGTATCTGGGTTCATACGGATCTTTTTTTGTCAGACAGGCACAGAGCCTAAATTCAGACCCTACACGTGTCCTCCACTTTGAGTCCCAGCTGCTACCGTCAGGCAGACGTTTCAGGGTCCCCCACTGTAGGCTCCAGCGCTATAAGCACTCCTTTGTCACTCTGTCGGGAGGCGGGTTGGAAATGAAAATAAAATTTAGCGGATAGAACCACGACTAGGAAAGGTATCAGCAATTGAATTCGCTGGTCAGGACTGATTGGGCCCTTATTCTCTACATCCCTTCACCTGTAAACCGTTATCTCCTCTAATATTTATTGTGTTGACGTGCAATGCACCGTCCGACAGCTATAATACACTTTAAAGACCCATCTACGCTTTGCAGCCAAGTTGTCGTCTGGAATCTATTTAACAATATCTTTGATACGTTTCAGACAGGTTTTTTAAAGCAGCCCAGAAACCTCTGTGCTCCAAAACATTATTTTCTATGCTGATTTTAGTACACAGTCTATTTGGCCGACTCACAATGATATTGAATAGATTCAAGGATTGAGAATTTGTGTCACAGCTTTGGGTGGTTTACCTCAGTTTACCCCTGTCAGGGTGGTCTTCCCCGGCGGCAATATTGTATATCTCTTCAAGTTAATGTTAGATATCATCTAATTTCACATTAACTGTCAACGGGTTGGGTTATATTCTTTGTTGGTCAAAGAGTTTGTTATGTAGTTGCAGTGTTAACTACATTGTTGTGGACTTTTTTCTTAGTGGAAGCTAAACAGCGGAAGCTCTGCAGTTGTCGAGTGCATCGCTGTGCTAGGTATACTAGCTATGAAAGTAGGCATACTAGTTATGAAATAATTTCATATCAGTAAGTGGGATAGTGGCATAATGCAGCCAGTCGGTCATTATTGCAAATTAACCCTCTTTTTCAGTGATCAGCTGAAATTTCAGCTAAAAGCCAATTCTTAGTGCCCTCTCTGACTTGTTTTATAATCTACTCTTGTCTTTCCATCTGATATACTATGAACAGTGTGGGAAGAGTTTTACAACAGGGGCTGAAGTGAAAGTACATCAGTGTATTCACACAGAAGTGAAACCTTACCCATGTGAACAGTGTGGGAAGAGGTTCAGTCGGGGAGGACATCGCAAAGAACACTGGCTTATGCACACAAGGGAGAAACCTTACAACTGCGAGGAGTGTGGGAAGCGATTCAGTCCATCAAACAAGCTCAAAATTCATCAGTGCACACACACACACACACGAGAGAAACCTTACCGCTGTGAACAGTGTAGGAAGAGTTTCCACTACTTGGGGCATTTCAAACATAACTGTACACACACGAGAGAGAAACCTTACCAGTGTGAACAGTGTGCCAAGAGCTTTGACAGAAAGGGTGAAGTACAAAGACATCAGTGTATGCACACAGGAGAGAAACTGTTCAACTGTGAACAGTGTGGGAAGAGATTCAGTCACGCAAACAATCTCAAGATTCATCAGTGTACACACACAGGAGAGAAACCTTACACCTGTGAACAGTGTGGGAAGAGATTCAGTTAATCAACCCATCTCAAAAACACCAGCATACACACACAGGAGAGACCAACCAACCAACACGGAATAACCACAACATATGATAACTTATCAAATGTCTAATGTCACCCAGGTTAATTAATCAATGAACGTAAAATGTAACCTGAATATGAAAAGGTGTTACATCAAAATCTGTCTGTTAAATCATTTTTAAAAAATGTACTGAAAATAACCTGTCAGTATAAAAAATAAGAGATGCAGATATGTGATAGATGCAGTTTGAGGAAAAATAAACAGACAACTGATTCTGAAAAGATAAACGATTGTTTTCCTTTATTTGTGTTCACTTCGGGGTGGTTTCAAACATTCTAAGAGGCTCGCTCAGCCGGCCATTCAAGTATCAATTTCCACCATGTGACCTGACAAAGCCGATGTACAAGGAGTTTCACTTCCTTTTGAGCCACAGCAGGGAAGACAGTAGCCACTGTGACGAGCGGTAACCATTAACCTTGGATAAAAAGCGATAGAAGTGAATGAACGACCCTACGACGGGAGGATCCCGTCGACGCTGGTTGCAGAGAAATACCCGCATTGGTCAGATTTTTTGGACCTATCTGGAGTTTGAGCCTGGATACCATTGGATGTTTGATGGCGAGCTACGGCCCAACGGAGCGGAACTAGAAACCTAGTTGCACGCAGAAGACGGAAACTGACTTCAAGGACTTTGTCTCTACACACACACAACCAACACATTCTATTGTGCAGTAGGACAAACAATTGCCATTTCCACAGTGGTACGAGCAGAACTATCAGTAAGTTTTGGATGATATGTGTTGGACACAAAGACTGAGTTCATATCAGTGACTAAAGTGGCTGAAAGTACATTGGGACCTAATTGAATCTAGAGACTTATTGGTCAGTTTGAATTGTATTAGATTTTTTTAATTACCCGGGTAATCGTGTTTTATATGAAGCTTTTACTTTTCTACTCCTCCTCACAACTTTTCATTAAAAGCAGTTGTTCTTCCAAAAGGAGATAGTGTGTCAGTGTTGATCCTGGGGTATTGTTTGGTCCATCCAGGCTTCTCTACAACTGTTATTACATTTTATAACATATGGTAAAAAGGGGCTACACTAACAACACATGGAATATGTTATATTTAGCATTTCAACATGTTTATTACAAAATGTGGGTGTGATTACATGACAAAGGTTATTTCCTTTACATTTTGGTGAGTTATTATGCATTACAAGGCGCAATCAGTAACATGGCCAATTAGTGACAAACAGCACCCCCTACAGGAAGTGCTAGAAACTACATCTTGCCTCATAAACATCTACAAAAATAGAAAAGCAAAAGTATTCAGAATAATGAGTATTCATAATAAATCCATCAGAATCGCCTTGATTATATAAAAATACGTGCAATGAATACAGTGTTTTAACGCACCTACTCTGTAAGCTTTATTTACCTTACAATACTTTAAATGATATCTCTTCAATTTGACCAGGTGACGCTCTGAGAGGAGCTGAAGGACGGATGTTTGTGATGGAATACTTACAATAAGTTTGTAAAAAATATATTTGAAAACAGTATGGATTAGGAAAGGATGTCATTCTGTCAAGACTGTGATTTTGAATCTGGAATACATTAGCACAGGACTGCATTGTATAGGTTTGAAGCAATTCTCGTGCCACGCCACCTAACTGGCTTTTCCTGGACTCCCCGACACAGAGACACAGGTAAGGATGTGAACAACATGAGACAGCTGTAACATGACAACATGAGCAGATGTAATGATGTCATGACAAACGCTCCCCTCCCAAGTGTGTGTGGGGATGGGCGATTTAACCAGTGCTCATCGATTGCTCTGATGAGCAACAAGCGTACAGCCACCCCTGACCCTGGGCCCAATTAACTAGACCCAAGACAGGTGTGACTGCTTAAATCACACCACCCCCACATCACAATGTTATTATATGAAAAAATTTGATTATAGTAAATAACATATTTAATATCCCTCGTGGGATTGAGACAGCTGGATGATGAAGTAGCAGGCCTATAGGAGAGATGGGGGAGGGAGAGGGGGCATTATAAAAATGAAATTCAAGGACTTTCAAGCACTATTTTTCATCTTCAAGGACTTCACGTAAAACAAATATAAGCACTGGGTACAAGAAGAGGGGGAACAGGTCGTCCATGGACAGCAGCAAATGAGTGCCGTCCATCTGAGCCGAAGACAACAGGAAGAAAACAAGAAGAAAACAGGAAGACAACAAGAAGAAAACAGGAAGACAACAAGAAGAAAACAGGAAGACAACAAGAAGACAACAGGAAGAAAACAAGAAGAAAACAGGAAGACAACAAGAAGAAAACAGGAAGACAACAAGAAGAAAACAGGAAGACAACAAGAAGAAAACAGGAAGACTGCAGGAAGACAACATGGAAACAACAGGAAGAAAACAAGAAGACAAGTAGAAAACAGGAAGACAACAAGAAGAAAACAGGAAGACAACAAGAAGAAAACAGGAAGACTGCAGGAAGACAACATGGAAACAACAGGAAGAAAACAAGAAGACAAGTAGAAAACAGGAAGACTGCAGGAAGACAACATGGAAACAACAGGAAGAAAACAGGGAGACAACATGGGGATTGGGGAATTTGAAAAGATTTGCCACCCCTTTATTTCCTATCTTCAGAGAGATTGGCACCAACAATCAATTCCCCGTCTGCAACTTGGCAGCGCTCGCAGGGAGGGTTAGGGGTGGGAAGGGAGATGTGTCTGAGGTTGCAGATATTTAGGGGGTCCAGTCTGAAGGGTGGAAACCCTACTGTTTTTGTTCGGATTTGTATTATTATTCTCCAAGCAATTATCCCCGGTCAAAGTGTCTGGTGCTCAGGAACCTTCAAACCCACGCACAGGAATGAATGAGATTTGTATATGGGGCAGTTCACATGCTTCCTGGTCCAAGTCTGATCCACATCGGACTTTATCTGTCGTAGTAGTTATCAAAAAACGGTGTTACTGTCACCGCCGTCAAGGTACCAAAAACACTGCAGACTACTGATTGGTCGCAGAGATTAGTCACTGCGTCATCATTGCGTGACACGGCACATCCGGAGCCAACTCGCATCATGTGCAGCGGCTGTGTGCCGATCAGCTACTGGATGCGGAAAGAAAGCACAGGGACTATCTAGTTATCGTCCTCTGGGTCTTTAAGGGTATTTAAGACACAAACTCCCGAAATACAAGCAGTTTATTGACTGTCCGAGCAGAGAGGAGAAGGCGCTGGATAATGCTCCACCACCGCCCAAGACGTAATCACAGTCTGGATGAATACACTGGGAGGTCATGTATCAGGTTCTGAGAGGACAGCTGTATACCGACACGCACCAGGGTGAGTTATAACAATGACAAGACTTGGTTCACGGCCCAACTCAGACGGCTTCGTTTGGAAAAGGAGGCATTTAAGGGTGGCGACAAGGAAGGATTTAAAGTTGAAAATACACGTTTGACAAGGCGATTACATAAATTCTATTAGTCCTTAGAAATTAAACCAAATTCCAAATTAATCGTAGTCTACAATAAACATTATATTTCATAGTCAAGGCCAGATTTGTTGCCATTATAACATAAGGGTGTAATCCATTACAGACAATTAATGTCTGTAATGGATTACATTAGAGACAAATTATCTTTAATCGTAATAAGATTTTCAGTATTATGAATAGGGCTTGTACATCATTTCATCACACGCGCCACACTGCCTGACCTAGGGCCCAGGGAAAGGGGCTAAACAGACATGTTAATTACTTTATAAATGAGACCAAATGTATTGGGGTAGTGATTAACGACCAGCTAACCTCTGATCAAATTCCCCGTCTCCCGATCCTACAGATTGACTCTGGACAACATGAGGAGGATCAGACGGTGTCTGTCGGAGCACTGGGCACAGCTCCTTGTCCAGGCGCTGGTCATCTCATGACTGCAACGCTCTACCAGCGCTCTGTTAAACAACTGCAGATGATTCAGAATGCAGCAGCGCGCCTGGTTTTGAGGCAGCCAAAGCGTGCACAGGTCACGCCTCTCTTCATCCCTCTCCACTGCCGTCCTGTAGCTGCTACATCAAGCGCTGTTGTGCTGGTGTAGACAGCAGGAAGGAAAAGAAAAGCCTTCTTTCCATAATAGAGTACCATCAAACTTTAACTTTAAATGCAGGAAAAATATTTATTTAGTATAAGCATTACAGAGGGGCATTCAATCAGTACCGTACAGGAAGGAACCCAGGTTTCGACTACGCGGCACTGCCTTACAGCAGATGTACCGTTGATATCACCAAATTCACTCTGGAAGCTAACGGCCTTCAGGCTGGGAGATTGGATGCAATTCTCCAAAACAACTTTGATTTGACACAATCCCTTCCTGGATGTACTCGCCTCCATCTTTAGAGCAGAATGCCAAACGAGTGCAGTCGAGCTGCTGCGTTTATGCAGCTCCTTCATATCTCCTCCTCCTGGACCACACCTTAGTGACTCATACCTCTCCACTTTGCCCATTTATTTATGGGCATAGGATATGCCTCAGAAAATTCCCATCTAAAATGGCCGACCATGTTACAGACATTAGAACTTTGATTCCTTGTAATTACATTACATCCAATATTACTTTGTTCACTCTTTCCCCCCCAAATCAGTTAACACAATACAATTGATCATTTCTATCATTTCAATCATGAAATCAATTTCTAACCATCTATTATATATGTAGATTATAGCCATTAAATGCTTATCTTTTAACTAGTCCTCCATTGTTTTATTTTCACCCTGGAAGGCGTTGTCCGTGGCGTTATCTGCCGCTGCCGCAGTGTCCTTGACTTGTTTCTCTTTCCTTCAGCCTTCACTTCTCTTCTCCAGACTTCTCATGGCTGTTCCGATTTATACATTTCATTAAATCAGTTTATCTGTCATTTTTAAATCATGAAATCACTATTCTAGCCATGAGATGGTTACACACGTAGATTATAATCATTATCCTAACCATGAATTATTCATTATTTAATCATTGCATTTTAAATCATGAAAAGTTATAGAAAGACTATTAGATAGAACATGGCTACTGAAATACATCATGCGTTAACACGTTTAATCATCAAGCACTGGCAACTGTAACTCCCAGTCCAAGAGGCTTAGTTGATAATCTTCCCCGCGCTATGACCTCCGTTTGGTGGTTCCAGGTTGCGTTCTCTCGACTCTCCTTCTTTCTTTTCTTTCATTACCTCGAGCCCGTTTGGCAGCGTCATTTCTTCTACTCTAAATGGAAGCTTATCACGTGGGGTTAGGGTTAGGGTTAGGGTGGGGATGAATGGCATGCCAAGGTGGTGCAAGTCCATCATTTCAACACCACATACATTGCATCTGAAAATTAACGGCAGCTGGTGCTGCTTCCACTGTGTGGAATGGGTTCTCAATCCACTCTTCTCATGCGTGGTGCCCATGTGGTGGAACAAGCTACCCAGCTCGTTACGCTGTGCAGAGGCGCTCACAACCTTCAAGAAACACCTGAAGACCCTGCTCTTTCAGGAAAACCTGATCTTATCTTAGACAAACTATTGTTATTTCTGTCGAGGTTGACTAGCCTAACTTGTTGTACTGGCAACGCACTAACAACACATGAGTTGTTGATGGTGACAAGCTGTTAAGTTGTTATTAGACATTCTGCACTAACATGGAGGAACGGGGCACGAGTGATCCCTCGAGTTGAGGGTTGGGTATTTAACAGGTATTTAACAGCCTCCAGGGGTTAAAATATTAAAGACTGTAGTATTGATAAGCTCTGACATTACCAGTACTGTTAACAGTATTGGAGAAATTAAGAAAATTGATTTTCTATTTATTTAGGTTATATAACCTGTTTCTAACTTGCAATAAGATTAAGATATTCATCTAAGAAGAATTTTCGCTATTTGAAGTAAGGACCTCTCTCTCTCTCTCTCTCTCTCTCTCATAGATATGGAGATATAAAATATATAAGATATAAAACACACGGCTCTCAAGCGGTGCACAGCGAGCCATGTTCACGCCCGTGTCGATTCCCGTGACGATTCACACATAAAACTATATTTATTGTTTCCCTAATTTAATTCCTCATTGAAATGTTATGCCTCTGCAATTTGTAAGCTTCTATCGGTTTCGTCCTGTTATTGTAATGCACGCTGACTGACAAAACAAAAAAAGATGTCCGCTCGATTTTGTTGACGGGTTCGGACTGATGATTCCACTCATCAACTTTCAGGGGCCAGCTATACAGGCTTTACTACGTAGTTTGGATGAAATGATGTTTTTTCAGCTGCGATGACCTGGTGAAACTCTTGGACAGTGGCACCGTCTGTCTTCTGTGTTACTACGCTGATGTACTTTGAGTTGACACTTTGCACTTCACACGGAGAGAACTGAGAGACGGCGCTCTCTGAAGTGTGTGGGGGGAAAAAATAGAAAAATAAAACTATCATTGCCTTGGTCTCTTCAGCCTTTTTGAAGCGAGGTGGTTGGAGTGCTGAAAAACATGCAATTCCATTTAGAAAAATTAGGAATTGATGTCACAGTATTGATGTCAGAAACTTTCCAAACAGTATGTGGAATACTAAAATTGTATAACAGGATGGCTGTAATACAATTTTAAAATTCAACATACTGTTTGGAAAGTTTCTCTGTTGGGATCATTATGTGAAAAGGCGCTCAGTGCAGCGCCCGGGGAGAGACTTGGCCGCTCTCACCTGGTTACCAGTAGTCCCGGTGCCAACATTCTGCATCGTGGTGCAGTCTCTCTCATTTGTGACTCAGATGATGTCTGTTCAGATGACTTTTAGTACAAAAGGTCTTCCCACACTGTTCACAGGCATATGGTCTCATTCCAGTATGAAATCGCTGATGCGTTTTGAGATTAGAGAGGCGACTAAATCTCTTCCCACACAGTTCACAGGGATAAGGTTTCTCTCCTGTGTGTGTACGCTGGTGTACTTTTACTTCGGCCCTTGTTGTAAAGCTCTTCCCACACTGTTCACACGGGTAAAGTTTCTCTCCCGTGTGCGTCCGCTGATGCATGGTGAGATTGGACGACTGTTTAAATCTTTTCCCACACTGATCACAGTGATATGGTTCATCTCCTGTGTGAACACGCTGATGACTCTTGAGATTGGTTGAATGACTGAATCTTTTCCCACAGTGTTCACATTGGTAAGGTTTCTGTCCTGTGTGTGTACGCTGATGTACTTTTACTTCCGCCCTGGTTGTAAAGCATTTCCCACACTGGTCACAGGGGTAAGGCTTCTCTCCTGTATGTGTACGCTGATGAATCTTGAGACTGGTTGACTCGCTAAATCTTTTCCCACAGTCTTCACAGGGGTAAGGCTTCTCTCCTGTATGCGTACGCTGATGAATCTTGAGACTGGTTGACTCGCTAAATCTTTTCTCACAGTGTTCACAGGGGTAAGGCTTCTCTCCCGTATGTGTACGCTGATGAATCTTGAGATTGCCCAATTGACTGAATCTTTTCCCACACTCTTCACAAGGATATGGTTTCTCTCCTGTGTGAACACGCTGATGTACTTTTATTTCCACCCTTGTCTTGAAGCTCTTCCCGCACTGTTCACATGGGTACGGTTTCTCTCCTGTGTGTGTCCGTTGATGAAGATTGAGATGTCCTAATTGGCTGAATTTCTTACCACACTGCTCACATGGGTACGGTTTCTCCCCAGTGTGTGTACGCTGATGTACTATTAGATCACGATTGGTCATAAAGCTCCTCCCACACTGTTCACAAGGATGGGGTTTATCTCCTGTGTGCATACACTGGTGAACTTTTAAATTACCCATTTTCGTAAAGGTCTTCGGACATTGTTCACAGGGGTAAAGTTTCACTCCTGTGTGCGTACGCTGATGTACTTTTATTTCAGCCCTTGTTGTGAAGATCTTCCCACACTGTTCACAGTCGTAAAGTTTCTTTCTTCTGTGTGTAGGATGACATTTTCTGTGATAACCTAAGAAAGGAGTGGGAAAGAAAGACAAAAGTGGATTACAAAACAAGGCAGAGAAGGCACTCATATTTTAGTATTTTTAGTAAAGAGTGATCACTGAAAAAGAGGATTCATTTGCAATAATGATCAGCTGGCTGCATGATGCCACTATCCCACTTATTGATTTGAAATGATTTCATAACTTCTATGGCTAGTTTCCTAACTAGTCTACAGGTATTCCTCACTTAATGACCAGGTTACGTTCCTACGACTAGGTCGATAAGTGAGGACACACCCTCTTACGTTATTTCCGCCTTGGATATCGCTAATGCTAGTGTTGTTATACCGACCGACTGAGAGAAGGTGACAGACGATCATAGGCGCAACGCTGAGACGCCACACTACCGACAATATGCCGCGGTATTGTACGCAGCATATAATACCGAATGGTTGGACAGCTAATCGCAAGTCGTTAAACAGGTAGGCCTTCAAGTGAGGTGTACCTGTACCTAGTTTCCTAGGTAACTAGGTACAGGTACTAACTAGTATGTCTAGCACAGCGGTGTACTCGGCAACTGCAAAGCTTCCGCTGTTTATGTATCGCAACTACATAGCAAACCTTTTGACCAACAAAGAATATAACCCAACCTATTGACAGTAAATGTCAAATTACATTATATGTAACATTTACTTCAAGAGATGAAAAGGACAATTTGAGACATGGATTTTTTTTTTAATTTACTATACTTCTCTCACCATTGAATTACAGTTGAATAGTTCGAGAAATGTATGATGGGAACTGTTTGTGTTAGATAAGATAAACTATGGAGGAAATCTGTCTGTCAAAATTACATGTAAAAATCAACCACAACATACAGTACATAAATACATTCACATGGAATAGAAGTTCTCTAAGGTGGTGTTCAGTGCTTTGATGGACCGGGGGACAAAGGAGTGCTTTAAAGTGGTTGAGCCTACACCAGGGGACCCTGAAACATCTGGCTGACGCGAAGAGCTGGTACAAAGAGTGGAGGACATGTGTAGGGTCTGAAATATTTCCTGTGTTTGTCCCGATAAAAACAGCCTGAAGGATGGGATGTTGCCTGACTCCCACAATCTTCATGGCTCTCTGTGTGAGGAGTGTAACCTGGGCCTTTAGCTGGACAGACAGGTTTCTAAACCAAACTGATAGCAGTTTGATAACTGCCATAGCACAGTAGGCTCGCTACTACTACTACTACTACAGGGTTCCTAGGAACCCCAGGGTTCTCCAAGTTAAATTCAAGAATTATGACCTTTTAATACCACACAGAGTGGAATTCAATGCCAACTTCACAGCCATACCGGCAAAAGTATGAACGTCAAAATGGAAAATCTGTATGGATTTTAAGACCTAGAAAATAATAATTTAACAAGCACTTGAATTAAAAAAAAACATTTTGTTATAATACTCACATTCATATTAAATACACGATTGCTTTGTGAGGTGTGTGTGTGTGTGTGTTGTGTGGATCAGGAGGACCAAGAGGCCGGAGTTTCCCAGCGCAGCACGGGGAACGGCGTGATACACGTGGACGGTGGTGTAGCATTGATCCAGCCTGTTCTCCTCTCTGGTCAAACAGTTAAACTGCTTGTATTTTGGGTGTTTGTCTTAAATTCCCTTTGCAAAAGTCCCAGAGTACGATAACTAGGGAGTCCGGTGGCTCTCTCCACATCCAGTATCTGGTCGGCGAGCAACCCCTGCGTATCCTGCGACTTTCCTTGCGGTGGAAGGTAAACACAGACCCGGCATGAAGGATGTGAACTGATGGGGGGGAATAAAAAGGTTTACAGTTTATGATGAAAGATTCCAGATGAGAACATGTCCGCAAAATCACTTTCACATCAGGGAGATGTTCAGAACCACCACCACCAGTCAGATACACAGCAGGGTGAGTTATAGCAATGACAAGCCCCGGGGTTCACAGCCAAACTCAGATGACTTTGTTTGGAAAAGGAGGCATTTAAGAGTGGTGATAGGGATGGGTTTAAAGTTGAAAAGTGCAGGAACTGAATTTGAATAGAATTAATATTACAAAAAAACCTAACAATAAAGTTCAATCCTACAATAAGTTCATCCAGTTTGTAGAACAGCGAAAGCACATTAGAGGGAGATATTCCCAGTAACTGTGTGCCAAGCCCACGTCTGCAGAGATGAGCGCAGTCAGCACCTGCGCACTTCCATTTTCTCCCTGTTTCACTGTGTGTACAAGGGAGAGTGAGCCTTTGACCAGAATGTCCAGTAATTCCACTGATGTGGCGATGAAACTGCGAAATGAACCCAACCATGACCCACGGAATGTCCTCTAGTGCAGAGGTTCCCAACTCTCTGATGTGCGGTGAGACAAAAGATCAATACTGGAATATATTGCGATACTTTGTCCTGTGACACATTATCGGTACACTGGCGCCAAATAGACATTTATTAAGCATGTTGGCGCTCTAAACTAGTCCTTAAACTGCACACATAATCCGTGATCCGGATTTTTATAAATCTCAAACCTAATCTCGTTTCAATTCAAACTAACTAGATAAAACAATCTGTATGAACCGAGATACCTTGAGAATTTGTTTTTTAGTAGAAAGCAGAGGTAACACTCCACAAGGCTTTAATAAACACTCAATGATTTGACTAAACTATAAGTGTCAATAAAGTTTAATTAGTATTGTGAATATCTGTAGTGCTCATATCATTTTACTTATTTATATCCAATGGGCAATCAACAGGTCATGAAGTTATTACCTGCTGACATTCATCTTGTCAATAGCTTGGTCGGAGAAATAATAAAAACTTACCTGACTGGGGTTGTCTGGTCTCTGTCCAATCTTCATCACTGTCTTCAGCCTCAGTTTCAGAAGAGTGTGAAGAGAAGAGCTGCTCAGCACCAGCTGGTTCTAAAGCAGCAGCTGAATCTGAGCTACTGGCTGCTTCTGACACTCCCCAGTCCTCTCCATAAGCTTCTGTTTCAGTTGAGGTGCTGGCTACAGGTTCTGCCTCGCTCTTCTCCTCGGTTTGGCTTTGATGAAGCTGGGACCAGAGTGCACACTCTTCATCATGTTCAGTCTTTACAGTTACAGGAGAGAAGGGGAACTGATTGATACCAGCCTCCTGACTGACACAGAGTTCCTCCTCTTCCTCTTTAATGTGTGGGGGCCCTGGCTCCTCCTGGCCCAGACTGGGGCTCCACTCCTGCTGCTCGGGGGGAAGCTCCTCTTTACAGACAGAGAGCTGCTGGAGCTCTGGAGGCAACACCGAAAACCAAACAGACAGAAAAATGTGTGAAATCTCAAGATCGGCGCATTGTATTGAGTTTTCTCAAACACTCAAATCTAATAAAAGTTTACAATAACATGAAATGTGATTTTAATTTAAGTGAATACCCAGCTATCTGTAAGAGCTCACCTGTCCTATCCTCTGGTCATGGATTACCACTGGATAGTGGTCACCCATGGATTTGAGGTCAGGTTCAAGAGGTTTTTGTCATATACATATATTCATACATACAGTGGGGCAAAAAAGTATTTAGTCAGCCACCAATTGTGCAAGTTCTCCCACTTAAAAAGATGAGAGAGGCCTGTAATTTTCATCATAGGTTCACTTCAACTATGAGAGACAGAATGGGGGGAAAGAATCCAGGAAGTCACATTGTAGGATTTTTAATGAATTAATTGTTAAATTCCTCGGTAAAATAAGTATTTGGTCACCTACAAACAAGCAAGATTTCTGGCTTTCACAGACCTGTAACTTTTTCTTCAAGAGGCTCCTCTGTCCTCCACTCGTTACCTGTATTAATGGCACCTGTTTGAACTGGTTATCAGTATAAAAGACACCTGTCCACAACCTCAAACAGTCACACTCCAAACTCCACTATGGTCAAGACCAAAGAGCTGTCAAAGGACACCAGAAACAAAATTGTAGACCTGCACAGGCTGGGAAGACTGAATCTGCAATAGGTAAGCAGCTTGTTGTGAAGAAATCAACTGTGGGAGCAATTATTAGAAAATGGAAGACATACATAATATCCCTCGATCTGGGGCTCCACGCAAAATCTCACCCCGTAGGGTCAAAATGATCACAAGAACGGTGAGCAAACATCCCAGAACCACACAGGGGGACCTAGTGAATGACCTGCAGAGAGCTGGGACCAAAGTAACAAAGGCTACCATCAGTAACACACTACACCTCCAGGGACTCAAATCCTGCAGTGCCAGACGTGTCCCCCTGCTTAAGCCAGTACATGTCCAGGCCCGTCTGAAGTTTGCTGGAGAGCATTTGGATGATCCAGAAGAGGATTGGGAGAATGTCATATGGTCAGATGAAACCAAAATAGAACTTTTTGGTAAAAACTCAACTGGTTGTGTTTGGAGGAGAAAGAAAGCTGAGTTGCATCCAAAGAACACCATACCTACTGTGAAGCCTGGGGGTGGAAACATCATGCTTTGGGGCTGTTTTTCTGCAAAGGGACCAGGACGACTGATCCGTGTAAAGGAAAGAATGAATGGGGCCATGTATCGTGAGATTTTGAGTGAAAACCTCCTTCCATCAGCAAGGGCATTGAAGATGAAACGTGGCTGGGTCTTTCAGCATGACAATGATCCCAAACACACCGCCCGGGCAACGAAGGAGTGGCTTCGTAAGAAGCATTTCAAGGTCCTGGAGTGGCCTAGCCAGTCTCCAGATCTCAACCCCATAGAAAACCTTTGGAGGGAGTTGAAAGTCTGTGTTGCCCAGCGACAGCCCCAAAACATCACTGCTCTAGAGGAGATCTGCATGGAGGAATGGGCCAAAATACCAGCAACAGTGTGTGAAAACCTTGTGAAGCCTTACAGAAAACGTTTGACCTCTGTCATTGCAAACAAAGGATATATAACAAAGTATTGAGATGAACTTTTGTTATTGACCAAATACTTCTTTTCCACCATAATTTGCAAATAAATTCTTTAAAAATCAGACAATGTGATTTTCTGGATTTTTTTTTCTCATTTTGTCTCTCATAGTCGAGGTATACCTATGATGAAAATAACAGGCCTCTCTCATCTTTTTAAGTGGGAGAACTTGCACAATTGGTGGCTGACTAAATACTTTTTTGCCCCACTGTATATGCAGTGAAATGCCCTTGCAACGCAACCGGAGATTATGCACAATAGGTTCTAAACTGAACACAATAGCTAACGTGATTTCTACCTACCTTGCTAACTTACTGAAACTAACTGCTTTTTAAAACATAATACAATTAGTGAATAGAATAATACAAAATAAAATAAGGCTCAAAAAGGTAATACAGAGTGGGGGTACAAAATAGAAATAAAAAGGAATAGAGTTATGTATATGGGATAGGTTATTTGTATATACAGATATGTGCAGTAAAGTGGCATGTGAATAAAGTGAGGAAGTGTGTGAGGAGATACACAGTACAGTATACAACAGTACGACACAGCAGTACAGTAACACTGAACATAACAACAATACAGCGCAGTATGCAGTAACCCAGAACAGTGATACAGTATGCAGTACAGTGTGCTACATACAGTACAGTTATGCAGTGGGGCCTATGTGAGTGTCTCAGTGAGGGCCCCGGGTGAGTTCAGCATTGACAGTCCTTATTGATTGCGGGAAAAAACTCAGTCTCCGTCTCTCTGTCCTTGCTGTGTGGCTGCAGAGGCACTTGGAGCAGCAGCTGGAACAGTCCGTTGTTGGGGTGGTGAGGATCCTTCATGATCCTGCAGCTCTGCTACTACACCTCCTGGTGTATAAGTCCTGCAGGGAGGGGAGGGTAGTTCCAGTGGTATGTTCGGCTGAACGCACCACCCTCTGCAGGGCCCGGGTGTCCTGAGCAGTACAGTTCCCAAACCAGGCAGTGCTGTTGCCTGTCGGGATGCTCTCCACTGTTCCACAGTAGAAGGACTTGAGGATCCTCATCGAGACTTTGAATTTATTCAGCTGTCTGAGGTGGTAAAGACGCTGCCTCGCCTTTCCCCCCCCAGAGTGTCTTTATGTAAAGTCCATGTTAAGGAGTGTGGACTCCCAGGTTCTTGAAGCTGCTCATCCTGTCGACAAAACCCCATTAATCACCAACGGCGTGTGTCCTTGGTTGTAATTCCCTCCTAAAGTCCACAATCAGCTCCTTAGTTTTGCTGACGTTCAGGAGGAGGCTGTTGTCCCTGCACCAGAGTGACAGGTCAGTCACCTCCTCATGGTAGGCCTTCTCATCGTCGTCGTTGATCAGGCCCACCACAACGGTGTTGTCAGCAAACTTGATGATGGTGTTGGAGCTGGACACAGTCATGTGTGTACAGGGAGAACAGTAGGGGGCTGAGGACACAGCCCCGGGGGGGATCCTGTGCTCAGGGTGAGGGAGCTGAACATGTGCTTCCCCACCCTAACCACCCGGGGCCGGGCTGTGAGGAAGTCCAGGATCCAGGCACACAGCAGAGTGTTCAGTCCTAGCTCCCGCAGCTTGACAGCCAGTCTGGACTATGGTATTGGAAGCTAAACTATAGTTGATGAACAATCTCAGATATGCCCCTTTCCGGCCATCAAGGTGTGTGAGCATGGTATGCAGTACTTGGAAGACCACATCATCCGTGGATCTGTTCTGGCGGTGTGCAAACTGCATCGGGTCCAAGGTGCAGGGGAGGGAGGCGCAGATGTAATCCTTAATGAGCCTCTCCAAGCACTTCATGACCACCGAGGTGAGGGCCAACGGATGGTAGTGATTCAGGCAGGCAGGAGAGGTGATCTTTGGGGACAGGGATGGTGGTGGACCTCTTGAAGAATGACGGTACTACCGACTCAGCTAGGGAGGCATTGAATATTGTAGTGAGCACTGGGGCTAGCTGGTGAGCACAGGTCTTCAGTACTTGCCCAGATATGCCATCTGGGCCCACGGCTTTCCTGGTGTTCACACGCATCAGAGCCCTGCCGACGTCATGCTCAGACACAGAGTGCGTGCTCATCCCCAGTGGTGTAACTCCAATTCGCCAGCGAGCAGGTGGTGTTGTTGCCAGCCTCAAACCACGCATAAAAGGAGTTCAGTTCGTTGGCTAGGGAGGCGTCCACACTCATGGCTGGGGAGGGGCTGCTCTTGTAGTTTGTAATAAACCGCAGCCCCTGCCACAAGCATCTGGTGTCCTGTTGCTCCATCTGTCACTCCACTGTGTCCCTGTACGTCCGTTTAGCGTCCTTCACTGGCCTTTGCAGATTGTAGGAGGCCGCTCTGTAATTGTCCATATTTCCGGATACAAGACAGTCGTAAGCGGCCGTGCAAGCATTCAGAGCACCACGGATGGATTTATAAACCCACGGTTTCTGGTTAGGAAACATCCAACCTTTTACTGTGGGAACGATACTGTCCGCTAACGTAGCTATGAAGCTCACAGCTACTTCCGAAAACACGCTGACGTTTCTGGAACTTGATTGGAACATGTCCCAGTCTTCGTCAGTAAGAGCCTCCTGAAGCACAGCCTCCGATTGCTCCGACCACCGATTTGTGTCCCTCGTCACGACTGTTCCACGCACGATGCACGGCTTGTAAACAGGAACTAAAGCAATCGCAGCCTGGTCCAATTTCCCGAAAGCAGGAATCAAGACGGTCTTGTATCTGTTCTTGTACAGTGTGTAACAGTGGTCCAAAGTTCTATCTTCCCTTGGTGGCACACGTGATGTGTTGATGGCAATTAGGCAGAACTTTTTTTAGGGTTCGCCCTGTTAAAGTCCCCAGTCACCACCACAGCTGCATCGGGTGTGGTGTGACAACGCTGTGTCGGTGTCCGCTTGCGGTGGAATATGAAGGGCTGTGATGATGACCGTGCTGAATTCCCGGGGGAGGTAGAATGGATGGCATGAGATGGTCAGCTGTTCCAGGTTCGGTAAGCAGGCACAGGAGAGTGTCTTGGTGTTTTTAGGGTTAAACCAGCAGCTGTTTATCATGAGGCAGAGTCCTCCACCCTTGGATTTCCCGACTCCTCCAACCTGTCGGCGTGCAACACGGAGAAGGACTCGGCTGGAGGTATGACGTGGTCTGGCATCAGAAGGTTCAGCCATGTCTCCCTCAGGCAGAGGACACAACAGTTTCTTGTATGCCGTTGGAATGTAATCCTCGCTCGAAGGTCATCCATCTTGTTCTCCAGGGACTGGACATTGGCAAGAAGGATGCTTGACACAGGTCGACAGTAAGGTTGCGTCCTCATCTGACCCAAATGCCGCGTCGTTTACCACGGTGGTTCCTCTGTGGGCCCACCCGTGGAACAGCGGCTCCATTGTTGTTGTTTTCCTGGTTGAGAGTGTTGGCGCGTAAAATCTCTGGTGGCCACTCTGGATCCACAGACAAAAAAGTGCCAAAGTTGTTCTTTCAGGGACATTTTTATATCCACGAGTGTATCATGGTCGTAGGAGATCACTGTCGCTGAGTTTTTGGCCAACAGTGATAAAAAACTGAAAAAATACTAAAATGTGCGTAATCGGCATAGAGTGCCAGCGCAGGCGACTGCAAGGGGCCACGCAGCAATCGCTCAAACACTATCTTCTGTATTATTAATGTTTAGGGTGAGAAAGCGTTCACCACACCACCGAACAAAGCTCTGGATCAGACTTTTGAGGTTGACTATCAGAGTAGTTCAACTTGAGACCTAGGATGGTTGTATTATCTGAAAACTTTGCCATGTAATTTTGTGCACTTTTCGTCATTCAGGAAAGTCCTGTATCCATGAAATATCTATATTTCGTTTTGTTTTTTTATAACTCTCAAATCTGCTCTTTTCATTTCAGACTAACTACATAAACAATCTGAATGAACCCAGATACCTTGAGAATTATTTTTTACAGTAGAAGGCAGAGGAAAACCTCTTTCTATAACCCCAAGGCTTTACTAAACACTCAATGATTTGACCAAACTATAAATGTCAATACATTTTAATTAGTATTGTGAATATCTGTAGCGCTCATATCATTATTCTTATATTTGTTAAATGGGGAATCAACAGGTCATGAAGTTATTAATTTCTGACATTCATCTTGTCAATAGCTTGGTCTGAGAAAAAATAAAAACCTACCTGACTGAGGTTGTCTGGTCTCTGTCCAATCTTCATCACTGTCTTCAGTCTCAGTTTCAGAAGAGTGTGAAGATAAGAGCTGCTCAGCACCAGCTGGTTCTAAAGCAGCAGCTGGATCTGAGCTACTGGCTGCTTCTGACACTCCCCAGTCCTCTCCATCAGCTTCTGTTTCCATCTGTTCAGTTGAGGTGCTGGCTACAGGTTCTGCCTCTCTCTTCAACTCAGTTTGGCTTTGATGAAGCTGGGACCACTGAGCGCACTCTTCCTCATGTTCAGTCTTCACAAGGAACTCCTCCTCTTCCTCTTTAATGTGTGGGGGCCCTGGCGCCTCCTGGCCCAGACTGGGGCTCCACTCCTCTTTACAGACAGGGAGCTGGGGGCAACACTAAAAATACACAGAATACACAGACACACAAAAAGTTGTGTGAAACCTCAAGACTGGTGAATACTACTTTATACACTTTACATTGAGTTCTCTAAACTCAAATCAAATCAATCTAAGTTTACAATGATATGTAATATGTGATTTTACTAATTACATTTGGTACATGGATTGCTTTTCAAATCTTGCGACCACTCAAAGTGCTTTACAACACATGCCTCACAATCACCTATTCTCCCACACATTCATACATCGATTGCAGCTGCAACAGTGCAAGGCGCACACCTGCTCATCGAGAGCAGTGAGGGGTTGAGTTTCTCACTCATGGACGCTTCCACATGCTGCCAGGATGAGCCCCGCATCGAACTAGGAACACTCTGATTACTGGACGACCCGCTCTACCTCCTGTGCCACAGTTGCCCCTGTGCTCATCAACAAACTACTTGCCACATGGAGGAAACTGCTATTCTGCTTCTTACTGCTATTCAAAACTTGACTATGGTTAAAGATGAATGAAAAAAGTGAGAAAGAAGCTGCTGGACCTGTGGTGTAGAGAATAAAACATATTTACAAGGTTCATTACTACGCCAAAGAATCACCTGATGATTTCTCCAATGAGTGAGTCTCTCCAGATAAACCAGTAAACAGCCCTCCGAAGAAACAAACCTGAATTAATTCACCTGACGTAGTAACCAATGCTACTCTGCTCGATGCCACTAATTAATTTCACCTTGTTATTCAGTCTTCATGAAAGGTAGACATACTACCAATAACATTCACCTGCTCGTAGATCTATAAGATTATTCAGAACTAATTAATAATGAAGCAATTTTTTTTTTTTTTGGTTTCTACAAAGCTTCTGCTCAGCTTGTTTGAATTTTCACCGTCCAACCCAGGAAGCTTTCTTTTCTAGTGTATGGCGAATCTTTATTTTGTTATTTGATCACCTGGAATTGTATCTTCCCAAACATAAGGGTAATTTCCAACAGAGCTCCATATACGGTTATGAGTAAACCGTATATGGAGCTATGGAGCTTACAGAGCTGCATTCAAACACAGTGGACGCACTTTGGGTGCAACTTGAAAAGCACTACCATAAATAACATCAAGACCGTCCCAGGAGCCTTAAAAAGCACCATTTAGTAGAGCTGTCACAATTATTACATGATCGCCTGACTGCAATTACTTGAGCAGATATGAATCCTTTTGTAAAATCATTGCATGCACAATCATGTTCCCATCCAAATTCAAGGAGAATTTTAAAGAAACGTTAGAAATGTGACAAACAGAAAAAAATCATAATTATTATTATTATTATGTCATTACAGTGGCATAATATGAAAAAAACACAATTAAATTGTTTATTGCAATTATTTATATGACAATTAATTGAACTAAAATTTCATGACGTACAATATTGCCACAGGGATTTAAATGCCTTATTTTACTCACTTGAATTAAAAAGTGATCAAATAAAAGATAAAATTCAGCTGTACCTTTCCTGTCAGAACAGTGGGGAACTCTGTATCAAATTTGTTGCTTAATCCAAACCTGTAAAAACAAATGTTTTATTGATTAATAGTGAATTCAGGATCACCTCATACACAATGCTGCTAGATATTGTATATCACACATCTCTATATGAATTTAAAATCCTATACCAAATAATCCAAATCAAAACAGATGATATCAGACTAAAAGTCCAGTTTTCATATCAAAATAAAATATTTTAGGTCTCATGTTTTTCAGTGTCATTATCTTTAATTTACGCTACAAAATAGAGTATGCCAGTATCCAAATCTTTAAATGATGACACCACTGAAAGACGATGAACAAATATAGGTAATCACATTTTAAAATTATCCATACATAGAAATAATATCTTCAAATTATTGTATATCACTTGTGTTCTCATCATATAATTAAAATCAACAATTTGTGATATATTTGACATTGGAAATTAGACATGACGAGATGATACAAGCTGAGACCTTAAGTATTTTGGTGTTTTATTTGAAAACAGAAGTTTTAGTTGGGTATCACACTTGCATAACCATGTATTTCAATGTCATTTAACAAGGGATTTAAAACAAGAAATGTCTACATTAGTTATCATGCAAAATGACCTATGATCATAACAAAATCTTCTATATCATCTGGCCCTACCTTGAAATAATGTTCTGAGACAATCACATGAGTGATTATATTGAGACTGACCTTGTACAGGACGTTTATTTGAAATGTACTTGATTTTGAAATGGTAAAAATAATAATATACCATATTTGTATTTATATCCAGGCAATACTTCCATCCTTACTGGCACTTGTGCCCTGCCATAACCTTTTTTTATGTTCTCTTCCTTTGTAAAGAGCACATCTTGTTTATTATAAGTGTATTGTATGTGTATTTTGCTTTCTGTTAAACTTTTAGACTGAAACTTTTTACTTTGTCTGTCTGGAATACAATGCACAAACCCATACCAAGACAAATTCCTTGTAAATGAAAATGTACTCTACCAAATAAACAGATTCTGATTCTAAAACAGAAAGTGTTCACATCTCAATCCACAAATTTATCATTGTTTTTAGTTGAACAGGATCAGCTCCAGAATTTGTCTATGGGAGTTGTTGTGTTGTTGGTTATGTCAGTTTTGCAGAGTTCAGACAACATGAATCTGTCCTGATTTTCCACTCGCCGACAGGTTTTTGGAGATCGCCGACCAAAGCCCCAGATCGGAGGAAACTCATCGAGCAATGAGGGTGTGGTGTGAACGCGAGATATCAAGGTTTAATATCTGGTCGTGTCAGGATAGACTCAGGAGTGATGCAACGAGTTACAGCCAATGAGAGCAGAAACGGTGGGTTGAATATATTTCACATTTAAAGTCTGCTTTTATATAAATAATCCTGTCCCGTGAATTGTATCACGTCGTTTCTGGTGTCACTTTGTGTGTGTTTAGGTGACAAAACGTAGTTTGAAGACCAGACAGACTTGTCGGGGACTCTTCCTGGTGAAAGATCTCAAAAGTGTGACGACGCCCTGTCGCCGAGCAGTCAGGTAGTGTCAAACCACAAAAACGAAAGATTCCACATCACAAGACATAAAGTCGTGTGGTGTGAACAGTTCAGTGGTCTGAGCACCTTGAAGGTGGTGCGGTGTCTCCGTGGCACAAAAAGTAAAGGCAAAAAAAATAGAAAAGAAATATGTCTATAGTTTTTATCATAGGAAAAAGGTGAAAGCTAGGCCTTGTGTAAATGCTAGAATTAATGCTACTGTGAGAGATGCCACATAATGTAAAAGAAAGCGATTGTTTTGCAATCCGTCCAGAAAAAAATCAAAAAATTAAATGACGTTGTTCAGTGGGAGGTTCAGTGTATTTTTGGGAGAACATGTTTTAGATGTAAAACATGGTTTTACTGATGCCTCCTGTGGCAGGAGCTTCATGGCCGATGGTCACTTGCGAACCACCATGAATCATATGAAGAAGCCTTGCGTGTGGTCAGCGTGAAACACTGCAGCGCTCCATCACACCGAGGAAACAGGACTTTTGATGCACTATCAGCTGCTACAGTCGTTTAGCTCAATTGTTCCCAACGTTAAAACAGAACCACGCCCTTCACCTGCACTACCTCATATCAACGTGGCTCATCGCTGTCAGGTGGACGTGCGTTTACAGAGTGAAAGTGACAGCAAAGTGAAAAAGCACGTTTCAAAACAAAATGGCGAGTCGGTGTGATGACGTTAGCCGCCAAGCTAGCATGAGGCTAGGCGGTCCGAGTGGGAACGAGCGAAGCCGATAAATACGAGCTAATAATGTGTTGTCGCTTACTGTACAGCGATGTGCCCAGCTCCTCTCATAACCACGGGCTGTGGACAGTATCTGGATAAGAGCTCCTCACTCACTACGTGCTCTTCCACCTCGTCTTCCAGCTCAAAGTCCGCCATGTTGGATCCTCACAGGCTCCGCCGGTGCACGACTCGTGAACGACTCGGTCGTAGCGAACGATTATTTTAAACGAGTCGGGAGTCCCTCCGGCAAAGGAGCCGTTTGTTCGTTCGTTGCATTCTTCTTCCGCTCGTATCGATCATTTGGACAGAATCAAAATGTGTTTTGGTGAGAATTCCGTGTCCAATGGAGTCGAACCGACTCTTATGACTCTGGTTAGCTGTTGACATGAGAATCCCGACCGACTCGTTTTACTGAGTCACTCGTCAGGAACCAAATCTTTACAAATGATCGAAGCTTCCATCACGGAGCGTCCGGCTGCGCATGCGCCGCTGTGTCCTGTACTTCAGTATGGACTTGTACTGAGAATCTCTTTATTCATCATTTCATAATTATTTGAAGAGCAGATTGATGTTTTTTTTTTAATTGTCCACAAACTATGTCTGGAATGCATAAACTGGTGTGGTATTTTCAGGAAAAATAAATCAAAAACATGTTTTTGGACCTCAGACCAAAATTAACTGGTGTAAAAAGGTCCATAATAGGTCCACTTTAAGTATAATACCTTAATGAGATAGAGTGGGGCGTTTTTGGAAGATAGTCACTATTTTATATGGAAATAGTTTACATTGTTTTTTCATTTTTTCAAAAACGTTCATGTCACACCGGAGGACACGTTTGAGGTGGAGTTGTGATTAAAGATTCATCACCAATATCTATATAAAAAAAAAAAAAAACGACATTTTTCAAAAGGAGTACGCAGGGTAGATCAGCCTGGATGTCATTTCCATTTTTGTTCGCAGCGTTCTTCCAAACAGGGTCATATCTCTTTGCAACCAAGTGGTTCGTTTTTTATTATATTTATCAACAGTATTTTGAGCATTATTCTTCTCACTAGTGTCGGAACTATGGATATCCAAGTCTGGAGGTATGAAGTGTCTTTTTTGACAGGTATATTATATTATGAAGAAAAGAGACAGATGTGGATGCTCATAAATTAACATCTGTCAAGGATCAATTGCA
>NC_137210.1:28774487-28846987 GCF_960531495.2 Zeus faber
CCATCCCAGCGTACCAGAGGATTAGGGAGTACCGCGCAGGCGCAGGATCTCCATTTTGAAAACACAAGAAACATAATATAATGAGACTTGCAGAACGACCTGGTTTGCTGCAGGGAATGCTGGACACGCTCCCTCCTCTGGAAGCCACTTATATAGGAGCCCTGGTGATCATTAGCCCCAGCTCCAGGGTTGCCAGGTCTGTCTGACAAAACCAGCCTAATGGTACACAACCACACCAAATCAGTGTCATGCATTATGGGACTAATTGTACTGCATGTACTTTTGACCAACAGAAGATAATACAAACCTCTTTCCCACGTGGAATCCGTAACAATGCAGGATAAAAAGGCAGTAGGTAGTCATTCCTACATTGGTCTCCTTTATGGAAAAGCTCGTATGGAATCTGTTCCCACACAAATGACTGTTACGGACACAGCACGTAATGCTCACGCCAGCAGTGTCCAACCTCACGTGAGAGGAGGCAACAGAATCAGTTTTGAGACCAGCGCTTCACCCCCGTCTCCCTGCGCCGCGGACTCTTCCCTCCGCTGACGGAGCGGGTTAGAGCCCCCGTCCCCGGACGCAATAACCCGAAACTCAAAGTTATTAACTCAGTGTGATCCACTTCAACCTGTCCTGTTCCCACATGACGTCAAAACAGAACATTTCCATTATATTTACAGCTTTCAGTGCACGTGGGAAGGACTCAAGTCTACGTATTCTAGTCTCTGATGCATCTGCACCCACGCTATTTCTATTTGTTGCTCTTTCCTCAAATCCATTGACACCGCATAGTTTATGAACGGTGTTAATAAATAGAAGGCATTGTTTCCTTCATTTCTCATTCTTTTATATATTACTTCCCATATTTTGCCCACTTAATCGCTCGCGAGTCTTGCCTCACTAATGGTTTGTTAGTCATAATATTAAGCACAGTTACTTTTTAGTGTTAACAGAATTGTGGTGTACTGTGGTGGATATATCCAATATATCAAAAAGAAATACTTTGACTATTATTTTCTCAGTGGTGATAGCTTAACAGTAGACTGTAATTCCCCATCTTCACCTAACCTGTCATTTCATGTTATGGAATAATGGTGTTAACACAACCACTAAACAATCATTAATTACTAATTTGCTTAGTTTTAAACTGTTTTTTCTTATTCTATATCTACTATCCATACTAAGGTTTGGAAAACTTAACCTCAATTTCCACTACAGAGATGAATATGTGACTTTAAAAGAGCTCACTTCAACTTGGACAAACTATCCTGGTTTTCTTCACTGACTGTCTGTTTTTCCAGTGTTACCTCCAGAGCTCCAGCCGCTCTCTGTCTGTAAAGAGGAGCTTCCCCCTGAGCAGCAGGAGTGGAGCCCCAGTCTGGGCCAGGAGCAGCCAGGGCCCCCACAAATTAAAGAGGAAGAAGAGGAGTTCCCTGTGAAGACTGAACATGATGAAGAGTGCGGCCAGTGGTCCCAGCTTCATCAAAGCCAAACTGAGGAGAAGAGAGAGGCAGAACCTGTAGCCAGCACCTCAACTGAACAGATGGAAACAGAAGCTGATGGAGAGGACTGGGGAGTGTCAGAAGCAGCCAGTAGCTCAGATCCAGCTGCTGCTTTAGAACCAGCTGGTGCTGAGCAGCTCTTCTCTTCACACACTTCTGAAACTGAGACTGCAGACAGTGATGAAGATTGGAAGGAGACCAGACAACCTCCGTCAGGTACGTTTTTGTTATTTCTCCTACCAAGATGTTGACCAGATGGATGTCAGCAGGTAATAACTTCATGAACTGTTGATTCCGCATTTTCACATTATACGGTGAATTACTCCGATAATACAACCATCCTCGGTCTCAAGTTGAACTACTCTGACAGTCAACCTCATAAGTCTATGATCCAGAGCTTTATTCAGTTGTTTGGTGAACACTTTCTCACCCTAAACATTAACAAAACAGGGGGGGGGGGGATAGTGTTTGACCCCAAATCCACTGGTGACCACTCACCAGTGGCAATCCATGACCAGAGGATAGGACAGGTGAGCTCTTACAGATAGCTGGTCATTCACTGAAATTAAAATCACATATTCCATATTACAGTTACTCTGCACTTAACTGCAGAGTTCAGTTCCTACAATGAGGTTGTTAAGTGACCCGTTTTATTTCACGGTAAAAGGGCGTGGCGATTGCGAATGCTAGTGTAGTGAATACTGACAGACTGCGGGAACGAGACTGAGAACGGTGATGAGATGCTTGACGCTGAGACGCAGTGTGCATGCCGCATTTACAGTAGAGAGCTGGTCCTAAGTCCGAACAGTCATTAAACAGGTAGGTTGTTAAGTGAGGAGTGCCTGTATTGTAAACTCTGATTAGAATTGAGTATTAGAAAACTCAACAATGCGTATGTAGTAGAATGCGCCAATCTTGAGGTTTCACACGTCTTTCTGTTTGTCTGTATTTCAGTGTTGCCTCCAGAGCTCCAGCAGCTCTCTGTCTGTAAAGAGGAGCTTCCTCCTGAGCAGCAGGAGTGGAGCCCCAGTCTGGGCCAGGAGGAGCCAGGGCCCCCACACATTAAAGAGGAAGAGGAGGAGTTCCCTGTGAAGACTGAACATGATGAAGAGTGCGCTCAGTGGTCCCAGCTTCATCAAAGCCAAACTGAGTTGAAGAGAGAGGCAGAACCTGTAGCCAGCACCTCAACTGAACAGATGGAAACAGAAGCTGATGGAGAGGACTGGGGAGTGTCAGAAGCAGCCAGTAGCTCAGATCCAGCTGCTGCTTTAGAACCAGCTGGTGCTGAGCAGCTCTTCTCTTCACACTCTTCTGAAACTGAGACTGAAGACAGTGATGAAGATTGGAAGGAGACCAGACAACCTCCGTCAGGTAAGTTTTACCTCTCCTCCCAAGCTGTTGACCAGATGGATGTCAGCAGGTAATAACTTCATGAACTGTTGATTCCCCATTTAATATAAATAAGCAAAATGATATGAACACAACAGATATCCACAATACTAATGAAACTTCATTGACATTTATAGTTTGGTCAAATCATTGAGTGTGGTGTATAAAGAGGTTTACCTCTACTTTCTATTATAAATTCTACAATTACATCTAGAGATGCTTCCCCTTCATCCACCTTTGGTGAATGTAGCCTTGGCCAGGAGGAGTTGATGTCGTCAGATGGTATCCAACGTTCACCAAGTGTTTCAACACTGAACCGCAACACCCTCCCGTTGGTGGGTCTGCAGTGGTGGCCAAGTCACTGGCCATCTACTCCTACTGGCATCCGGCTAAGCTCCTCCCTCCTGTTCCATAACCAGCAAGAGGCCCTTTCTGCAGCCTCCCCCATCCTATGAGCTGCTGTCTTTCTTTCCCTCCCTGTCATCCCAATGGCTGTGAGCATTCTCCACACTGACTGGGCAGGGAATCCTCTACAGCTGACCTCGACTGGGAACAGCCATGCCTGCTATCCTTTCCCCCTGCAGTCATGCAAGAGATCCTGGTATTTGGTGTTTTTTCTTTCAAAGGCCAGGTCGCATCCCCCTTCCCATGGGACTGTAAGTTCTATGAGGATGATCTTCTTTGCCTCTTCAGACCACAGTACCACATCCGGCCTCAGGGTTGTCTGGACAACCAGGGGAACTGCAGTCTTCCTTCCAGGTCCACCTCCATTTCCCACGATCGGGCCTTTTGTAGCAGGCTGTTTCTTGTTGTTGCAGTGGTTAGTGGCTTTTCTCCTTCCTTTACAAACTTAATTGACGGTGTCATTTTTCCCATGTGGTTGGCATCTCTCCTGCTCCAGGGTGTTAGGGAGTGTACTTTACACCCCAACAGGATGTGTGCCATGGTGCCCTTCTCGCCGCAAAGCTTACATAATGGGTCCTCTCTCTCATGCCTCACTTGTGCAAGTTTGCTGGAGTCGGGAGTGTGTCATACACCGATCTTAATCGGAAAGAGTGTGGAAAGGCTCCAATTTCCATAGATCTCCCCATGTGATCTTCCTCTTGGGGAGGTCCCATTTAGTCCAGGCTCCCTGGGACGCTAGCTCCACTGCCCTTGACCTTCGTCCTTCCTCCTCTAGGCTCCGTACTTCCTCCTGGATCATGGCTCTTCTATCCATGGTTCCTGCCTTCCCCCATTGTTGGAAATGGGAAGTTCCAAGACCCTGTCTTCCTGTGCATGGCGTTCCAATGATGTCAAGTAGCTTCAACATGAAATGAAACTGGAGCAGATTTGAGATTTATTCTTAAAAATAAATAATGCAATTAGTCCATGAAAAAAAAAAAAAAAATCATGATTCATGCTGCTGCTACCACCGGTGTTGGTACCAGATTTGCTCGGCCTGGCAGATCAGCTCAGATGCTCGAGTCAGAGGGTGAAACAAACCCTGTGGCACAATGAAAATGAGGGTTGGTGAGGTGGGATCCCGGCCCTGTTGATTCCGGGCGCCCCACTGGTCCATCTGGCCTCTGGAGGTGGAGCGGCTACGTTTTGCACGAGCATTATTTCCGGACATTTTGACCAGCAAGTTTTTAATTTATTTATTTACTTGATCAATTTTACCAGGCGGAAAAAACGATAATGACTGGAGCAGAGCATTAAGCAAGTGGCGTAGTGCTCCTGCAGTTTTGTACCAGAACATTAGTTACATAGTGCAAGAACAGGCGTTCAGGGTGTGCTTGGGCTGGCTGGTGCCATTCTGCATCTTGCAAGTCAGTGTACCATAAAAATGATTTTGAAGCTGTTATTTTAAGGTTAAAAAGTTACTTCATGTTTTATTAATAAAACAGAAGAAAGTGATTTTGATATGGTCACCAAATGCATTGGTGACTACTCGCCAGCGGTAATCCATGACTAGAGCGTAGGGCAGAATCAGAATGACTTTATTTCGCCAGATGCATTCACATGTACGAGGAATTTGTTGTGGTGATCATGGCTGCGTGTCTATAGATGAATAGCATTACAAAAAGCTTAACAGTCTTGAGATAAAATAACATATCAATGAAAAAATAGTCAAAAATAAATAACATTTGCCAAATATATAAAAGTATCCGAATAAAAGTGGGTTAAGTGGGATAGTGGCATAATGCAGCCAGTCGGTCATTATTGCAAATGAACCTTCTTTTTCAGTGATCAGCCTTTACTAAACATACTAAAATATGTCCCATCACAGCAAAACCCGCTGTCACGCGCAATTCTAAATTGGCCAGCAGCACCAAATAAGTTAAATAACCTTTCTTGAAGGAAAGAGATTTTTCTACATTCAAGTTCCTTTGTGTTTTGGTTTTTTTATCTCTTAACGTCTTTTTAAAACCGAGTTTGATTTATAAATAGTAGAAAAATGTTAAACCGTGGAGTTAAATATTCCCGTTAGATGATACAGTATGGGGAAAGACTTCAAAGTTCACTTACCGAGACGCTGAACAGCGCTAAACAACGCCGATCGATGGTTTCCTTCAACGCCAGCGTCCAGGTGAAGATCATTCCTCCATATTCCATGTGGCGTGAAGCCACAATGTGAAACCGTTTCCATAGAGTTCAACCTTTGAATCGTAGTACTTTTACACACACAAGGAGACATCGTTGTGGAGGGGGCGTGTACCAACGTCTACCATCGAGTAATAAATCCTGACGTCACTGACGTCTCCTCCGTAAACAAGACGAGGATCCGGTTTCACTTGCCTGTGAAAACTTTCTTCTCCGTATCGTTATGGATTAGGTGAAGCGGGTGGAGGAAGCTCTGAATCATATCTCAGACCTTAATCAGACCAGTGAGATGGATCCAAGTCAGTGTCAAGATTCAAGATTTTTATTTGTCACATACATATACATACTTCCATACATATAGCGTGCGTGTACTGGACTTCGTGTTGCACGATGATTGTCAGTTCTCCCACAGCGACGCGGCGAACGACAGCGACCCTGAATGTGATATTACTCCAGACTTGGAGAACATTTCAAACAGCGTATTTCAAACTTGATGTTACGATGAAATGGAATATTTTCAAGAACTACCGGTTCTGGAGACTGATGATACTCCTGTTGTTACAACCGAAGAAGGTGATCACGTGACGAAGTCAGTTGAGGTTGGTGATTGGCAGATTTTCAGATTTAAAAATGTCATTTCCTTCAAGAAACGTTTTTTCAACTTATTTGGCTGCACCTGGTGATTTTAGGAATGCGCGAGACAGCAGGTTTTGCTGCGGTGGGTCACATTATTGACTGACTCTACATTTTGTTGTGTCTGTACTTTTAAACTCCTAAATAATTACTTTTATAAAATGTGTATTCTTACTGTTAAATAAAAGCTTTTTAAAAAAACAAAAATAGTTGAGTTGATGACGCTGTTCAACATTCCTTCAAAACAAAAGAACAAAGCAGTGATTGCCCCATTCAGCAGTCTGTTAAGTAGCCATGAGGCTTTGTGTCTTCCAAACCATTTGCATCCTGGGAGCTGAATGAAGCTGGTGTGGGTAAAACTTTGAAGGTGATTATCTCAGAAACACAGTTTGCCAAACCCTTGTCATTAACAAGTCATAGCTTTAAAAATATTTGTTTGATTTGCACAAGTGACACCTTGTTTGGAAGCTCTGATTCTCTAGATATGTGGTGGGTCACATATGAGTGCCCTCGCTGACTTGTTTTATAATCCACTCTTGTCTTTCTTTCTCTCTCCTCTCTTAGGTTGTCACACAAAACATCATCCTACTCCAAGTGACAAGAAACTGCACAACTGTGAACAGTGTGGGAAGAGCTTTATGAATATTTACCTCAAGATTCATCAGCGTATGCATACAGGAGAGAAACCGTACCTCTGTGAGCAATGTGGGAAGCGATTCAGTCATTTAAGAAGTCTCAAACGGCATCAGCTGACTCACACAGGAGATGAGCCATATCTCTGTGATCAGTGTCAGAAGAGATTCCGTCATTTAGGAAGTCTCAAACGGCATCAGCTTACTCACGCAGGAGATGACCCATATCACTGTGATCAGTGTCAGAAAAGATTCTGTCAATTAGGAAGTCTTAAACAACATCAATGTACACAAACAGGAGAGAAACCTTACCACTGTGAAAAGTGTGGGAAAAGATTTAGTCAACTAAATAACCTCAAAACACATCAGCGGTTTCACACATCAGGGAAACCTTTACCCTGTGAACAGTGTGGGAAGAGCTTCAGGACAAGGACTAATTTAAGAATACATCAGCGTAGGCACATGGGAGAAAAACCGTTCCCCTGTGAAGAGTGTGGGAAGCGCTTTACTACAAATAGTGAATTAAAAGAGCACCATCGTTTGCATACTGGAGAAAAACCTTACCCATGTGAACAGTGTGGGAAAAGCTTTAGGACAAGGCATGAAGTAAGAATACATCAACATACACACACTGGAGAGAAACCGTTCCCCTGTGAAGAGTGTGGGAAGAGCTTTAGGACAAGGCATGAAGTTAAAGTACATCAGCATACACACACAGGAGAGAAACCTCACTCCTGTGAACATTGTGGAAAGAGATTCAGACAATCAGGCTATCTCAGGATTCATCAGCGCATGCATACAGGAGAGAAACCTTATCCCTGTGAACAGTGTGGGAAGAGATTCAGTCAATTAGGAAGTCTCAAAAAGCATCAGCTTACTCACACAGGAGATAAACAATATCACTGTGATCAGTGTAAGAAAAGATTTCGTCATTTAGGAAGTCTCCAACAGCATCAGCTTACTCACACAAGAGATAAACAATATCACTGTGATCAGTGTCAGAAAAGATTCTGTCATTTAGGAAATCTTAAACGACATCAGCTTACACACACACAAGAGAGAAACATTGTGACTGTGAAAACTGGGAGGAGAGTTAGTCAACGAAATAACCTCAAAACACATCAGCGGTTTCACACAGGAGAGAAACCTTACCCCTGTGAACAGTGTGGGAAGAGCTTTAGTTCTAATAATATTCTGAAGAGACATCATCATAGTCACAAATGAGAGACTGCACCACTCCGCAGTCTACTATGTGGAATGTTAAAATGGAATAACAGGTCAGGATCAGTTCTTCAGTTTTTCTGAATGGAACTGCATGTTTTTCAGCACTCCAACCACCTCGCTCAAAAAGGCTGATCAGAACAAGGCAATGATAGTTACGTCTTTATTCTTGCGTTGCGATTAGTGGTCGACCGATATGGGTTTTTCAATGGCCAATGCCAATATTTAGAGAGCAAAAAAAACCAAACATCTAGAAAGAAGAAAAAATAAGTTTTTGACAACACTAGTCAGCATTAAAGAAGATGAAGAGTGGAAAGGCAGTTGGCCTGTAACAATATAATGTCACAATATATATCGAAATCTATGTAATCACATTAACATATATGCACACACATAATGAAGAACACAACCTCATGTAACGCCAGTCACTTGTCATTTTTTTCAGCACACAGTGTTAATTCCGACAGACAGTCCGGATGCAGCTATCAGTGTTTCGGCCTCACCACGACGCAGCTGCGGAGAGCGGTAACAACATCCACTCCTTCACCCGTCACAGAGTTTGCCTTATCTTGAACACGTAGAATCTGTAACGTCAAACTGACTGTATATTGTTTCTGACTTCCCAAAATAAACTGTTCGACTCAGAGATGTGCTCGAGAGCACATGTCTGATCCGACCCTTGTACAAGTAAAACCAGCGTTTGTCTGTCTCTTTATTTAAGACCACCGATTGACAAACTGCAGATTAAAGGAAGCATGGAAATGTTTAGGTGAGATGGCAGTGGCGTTCCTAACGAGACTGTTTAACACCATCCTGGAAAGGGAGAGGATGATGGAGGAGTGGAGAAGAAGTGTACTGGTACCATCTTCAAGAATAAGGGAGACGTCCAGAGCTGTGGTAACTACAGGGGAATGAAGTTGATCAGCCACAGCATAAAGCTATGGGAAAGAATAGTGGAGGTTAGGTTAAGAGGAGAGGTGGGGATCAGCGAGCAGCAGTATGGTTCCATGCCAGGAAAGAGTACTACAGATGCAATGTTTGTTTTAAGATGCTGATGGAAAAGTACAGGGAAGGACAGAGGGAGTTGCACTGCTTCTTGGTGGATTTAGAGAAAACATTATAGGGTGCCCAGAGAGGAAGTGTGGTATTGCATAAGGAAGTTGGGGCTGGCAGAGATTTAGGTAAGAGTGGTACAGGATATGTATGGGGGCAGTCACACAGTAGTAAGGTGTGCAGTAGGCCTGACGACGGCATTCAGGGTGGAGGTGGGATTGTATCAAGGATCAGCTCTGAGCCCTTTCTTGTTTGCAGTGGTGACGGACAGGTTAACAGATGAAATCAGGCAGGAGTCTCCGTGGGTGATGATGCTCGCAGATGACATTGTGATCTGTAGCGAGAATAGGGAGCTACTTGAGGAGAGCCTGGAGAAGTGGAGGCATGCATTAGAGAAGATGAATGAAAGTCAGCAGGAGTAAGACACAATACTTGTGCCTGAATGGGAGGGAGGGTGGAGAAAAGCTGAGAATGCAAGGGGTGGAGGTGGAGAAGGCGGATGAGTTCAAGTACTTGGGGATGACCATCCAAAACAGCGGAGAGTGCGGGAGAGGTGAAGAAGAGAGTACAGGCAGGGTGGAGTGGGTGGAGAAGAGTGTCCGGAGTGATCTGTGACAGAAGGGTTCCAGGAAGAGTAAGGGGAAGGTGTACAGGACGCTAGTGAGAGCAGCCATGTTGTAGGGTTTAGAGGCGGTGGCCCTGACAAAAAGGCAGGTGGATGAAGTGGAGGTGGCAGAGTTGAGGATGTGGAGGTTTTCATTGTGAGGGACAAGGATGGACAGGCTGAAGAAGGAGGACGTTAGAGGGACAGCTCAGGTTGGACAGTGAGAGAGGCCAGGTTGAGATGGTTGGGACACGTGTGGAGGAGAGATGAGTTACATTGGGAGAAGGCGGCTGAGGGTGGAGCTGCCAGGCCAGAGGAAAAGAGGAAGCCAAAGAGACGCTTTATGGAGGTGCTGACAGAGGACATGCAGGCGGGTGGTGTCAGGGAGGAAGATGCGCAGAACACAAGGTATTGGAGGCAGATGATCCGCTGTTTTTTTTTTGTTCGCCAGGAAAAATCTAGATGTTTGGGTAAATACGTCACTTGTAAATATTAAATCATGCATTCCTGTACCAGAGACCACATTTGCCCCATTTTATTACGGTATATGCCCGCGCACATCCCACTGATAATAATCATAAATCGGTGATCGCTGATTGGAATTTTGCACGACCACCCAAGCCTAACTGGAATGACAATAAAAATATCCTTAATAACAAACATAGGCAGAGGGAGGATCTGCTCCTACGATGACGTAAAGGTGCTTGGTCAGAATCACAACTTTTACTACTAGTAGATTTTGTAATTTAGTTTAGTCTCTTTCAGTCTACTATACATAAAAAAATTTTTTATAGAATTAATATATAGAATTTATAGCTAATCCTCAACATGGGTTTAGCCTTACCTGTAGGCAGTACTGGAGCATGCAGCAGGGCACGATGGCGACCCTCAGCCCCTCCAGAGCACCCATCACAGCCTGGATGACGTGGGGCGATATCTCGAACACGTCGGGGCCCACGTAGTTGAGCAGGTGGTTGAGGGAATCTTCGCAGCCGAAGCCATAGACACCCAGCGACGTGTTGCACCACAGTACAGGCAGTCTGTCTGTGGACCAAATCTCTGCCAAGGGGAAACAGGAGGAAATGGTCAGGGCTCAACAGTCAGTGGTCGTGGTGTCGTGATACACTCATGGCACAGGGTTCATGTTTCGATAGTCACAAAGTTTTGAATGAAAACAAATGATACCTGATTTCTTCATTATATCGTTCGGTATTAAAGCAGCATTATATTACTTTTGGTATATGCGTTCATACAGTTTTAGTGCAATTGTATTTTTACGAGACAGTGGTAAAACTCGGCCCGGTGTCCGAAAATAATTTATTTTACCGGATAAATTTGAACGTTATGGGTCATGTTTCAATAACAGTCTATGTTACAAACACAAATAGAATGTGCACCTAGGTTCAACGCCCTTGGACCTTGTTGCTTGTCGCTGCTCTGTGAAGAGAGGAGATCAGCTCAAATGCGCAAGTCAGAGGCTGGAACAAACCCTGTGGCGCAATGAAAGTGAAGGCCAGCGTCTGCCGGCCAAGGTGTACATGCTGGGTGCACCACTGGCCCGTCTCTCCTGCTCTGTCGGGGAAGTGAAGCAGCTATGCTTTGTATAGGCATTACTACCGGACATTTTGACCGGCAAGTTTATATTTTATCATTTTTTTATCTTACCAGGCAAAACAACTTTAATTACTGAAGCCAAACATCAAGCAAGTGGCGAGATGTAAGGGCCTTTTTCCGCAGTTTCATTTTCCGTAGTCTCCATATTACAAGTCAACAAGTCATTTTGTACCATCAAAATGATTTTGCAGCTGTTATTTAAAAAAAATAAGTTATAATGTTGCCTTTAATGAATTTACACATTCAACCATTTATTATAATGCATTTGTTTTAATGCAATCTTTTCAGTTCCAAATCTTTCTTCAATTCACAATTTTGTAACGTGAAATATCGTGGCACGATATATGTGACCCACCGCATACTTTAGAGTCATTTGGCAGCTTTCGACTTTTTTTTCATCATTCAAAAGTGGAGAATCACAGCTTCCAAACAACAGGTCACTTGGGCAAATCAAGCAAATATTTTTAAAGCTATGACTTGTTAATGACAAGGGTTTGGCAAACTGTGTTTCTGAGAAAATCACCTTCAAAGTTTTATCCACACCAGCTTCAATCAGCGCCTAGAATGCAAATGGCGTTGGCGGACACACAAAGTCTCATGGCTCCTTAAAAAATGCTGAATGGGCCAATCACCATCAGCGTTGAACAGCGTCAACAACACACAACTATTTTTGTTTTTAATGAAGCTTTAATTTGACAGTAAGAATATACATGTTTTATAAAAGTGGAGTCCGTCAATAATACGAGTCTTGGAAAATCTGAATTCTGAAATCTGAAAATCTGCACCAACCTCAACGGACTTCATCATGTCATCAACTTCGTCCATTGTAACAACAACGGGCGTGTCGTCGGTCTCCTCTGGTGGCTCTTGAAAATATTCACTTTCATCGTCACATCAAGTTTGAAATCTGCTGTTTGAAATGTTCTCCGAGTCTGGAGTAACATCACATTCAGCGTCGCTGTCGTTCTCCGCGTCGCTGTGGGAGAAATTACCATCATCGTGCAAAATGAAGTCCAGTACACGCTGCTTACACTGACTTGGATCTATCGCACTGGTCAGATTAAGGTCCGCGATATGGTTTAGATCTTCCTCTACCCGCTTCACGTAATCCATAACTACACAGGGAAATTAAAGTTTTCACAGAAAAGTGAAACTGGAACTTCGTTTACGGAAGAGATGTCAGGATTTCTTCTTTTATGGTAGATGTTGGTACATGCCCCCTCCATGTCTCCTTGTGTGTGTAAAAGTACTACGATTTAAAAGTGGAACTCTATCAAAACAGTTTCATATTGTGACTTCACGTCACATGGAATATGGAGGAATGATCTTCACCTGGACGCTCGGATCACTAAATAGAATGCTGAGGTGGGTGTTTTGCACTCACCCAATAGCCTGTGCAGCTGGACTGTGTGTGTTTAAATGCTATCACAGCGTACCTCCTGGCGAGTCTTCATCACCACGGCGGTACGTGAGATGAGGTTGGCGGGCTATGGCCGAAATGTAATTCAGACGCCACACCACCATACTGCAGATCTGAGTCAGGTACGACTTCACGTGCTCCACAAGGGCATTGACCACAGTGCCGAACCCGTTCAGCATCACCTAATCCTGGGAGGAATGAAGCAGATTGTCATTTATAAGGGTGATTTTTACGGAACCAGCACATTCAAAACGACAGACGGTGTCACCCCCCCCCCACTCACACTATTTTTTTTAACTAATTTACTATCAGAACTAAGATGTTATAAAAGTGATCACTAGAATCTGCACCCTACTGTGCATGTAAAGATATTTCTGGTGACATGCCGCTCTATTATCAGCACGAGTGACGAGTGAATTTTAAATCCTTCATTTGCTCTGCGCTCCATAACAGTAGTTAACATCAGGGATATGATTTTGATATTACAAAGATAATGTAAGGCAGAACATGATACTGTGATATTGTCGCACCAAGAACAGACAGACTTTTAAAAGGGAGCCAACTGGAGACAGTTATTAAATCGATTTTTTAATGTTTCAATATTTTAAATAAAATGTTCAATCTTTTATAAATGTTTGCTCACAGACTAAGGTTTGATTATTCCAAAGCTCCGTCAGATGCGCAAGCTGATTATTCAAAATCTTTCATCCAACTTAGATTCTAATGTCAATAATAATTTCTAACATGCTAAACTGATAAATCATTTAATAAAAATGAATAAATATACAACTAAGAATGTTATTATTAAGGTAATAAAGTGCCTGAGATGCGACGCAGTCTGCGGCGGAGAAGATGCTCTCGGACACCTTCACTCTACGAACGCTTCTCAGATTGTGTGTATGAGTGTGTGTGCCAACCGGATCACACATTATTCATCTCAGGTACCCACGATTTAAAAACTGAAAATAGAAACGAGCTTCTGTCCAGTGGCATCCTGTGCTGCCAGAAGTGTTTGAAGAACCGGGGGCAGGATCTCAGTCTTAATGTCGTTTGCCTCCACACCATCCTTTCCACAGCACCGCTTCACCACCTGGAAGACAAGGAGATCTCTGATGGTCCCGTGGTTGACAAAAACATTGATCTCGCTGGAATCTCCTTAACTGTCAGCGACGGGTGCAGGGTGAAAACAGAGAGGACGTGGTCAGCCTCTCTGCTGGTTCTCATGTTGGTGTTGAGCTTGCCAGACCCTAGAAACAAGGAACACAAGAAGTATTTGATGTTTTACAATTGTATCACTGAGCTTTGGTGGGTTTTTTTTACCTCTAGAGTGCATATGATGGGTCAAAGATGAGCTGCATGATTATTTCCTTGTTTCATTGTTCCAAGATAAAATATTTTTCTGATCTTTTCAGTGGAGGTGTTTTTTGATTGTGTCATCAGATAAGTTTCTCTCTTAGTTTAAAGGGGACCTATTGTTCTCCTTTTTGCACGTTAATATAGGTCTCTGGGTTCCCCGAAATATGTGTATGAATTTATTTGCTGAAGATAACACTCAGATTACACATTCGAGCCATTGTGACATGCCATACCATAATGGTCCAAAACAAGCTGCTTTAGTGTGGCGCTTTAGTTGTGAATGCGCAGCGAAGCCACTAGTTCTGAGCCAATGGAGTTGGGGTTTTATTCTGGGCTCCGTTTTATTTACTCTGTAAACCTTCAGTGATTTCACCTCATGAGTACACTGAAACCGGTCTCCGAACAGATTTGAGGTAAGAAATAAGAAATCCAGTTGCTGAATCTTCACTGAAATGAGATCTACGGCCTCGTTGAAAGTTTGAGAATGTGGTTGCCGTCCTCCAGACTCGTGGGAGACGTGGACACTGCGACGCACCAAGGCTCTCGGACGTGGGGATTTGTTTCATGTAAACTTTGGAAAATAAAAACAACTACATCTACAGTAAATACACACTATGTTGACTGGTTTTGCTTGGAAAAACGCACAGTGGATCTAATTGAGCGGGTGACCACATGAAGAAACGCGGCACGGCAAAACCGAGCGTTCAGAAGCCTCCGCCTTTTGTTCACGGCCATGACTTACTGTCATTAGTTTACCTCGTTGACACTTTGGCAACGTCTAATACGAACGTTCGGCATTGTAACATTACCCACGCATCAGCCACGACATAAAAACCACTGACAAGTGAATAACAGGGCTCATCCTGCTCCAATGGCGCCTGCCAAGGGGTTGGGATAAAGGACACAGCGAGTGAACGGTCAGTTGTTGAAGTTGATGTGTCCGAGAAAGGACAACGTGTGACCGGGTCCCGGGCGCCCGAGGCTCGTTGATGTGCGTGGGGAGCGAAGCTACAGCAAACAACAACAATGTCGAGAACTCTGCACTTCCAACCCTGCGCGTCAGCATAAACACCCTTGGGAGGACCCGGCAGCGGTGCCCGACCTCACGGATGCGCTGGCGCTCCGGTGGAAAGCCTTCCCAGAAAGACTCCCCTCCCCCGGGGGGTTTTGGGAGCACTTGTGGGGGTGGTGTCGGGGTGTCCTCGGGACTTTTGGCCAGGTGGTGTATGGTGGAGATGTGCATGCAGCGCCGCACGCCCTCCAGACGTCCACGTGTCGCTCCGCCTCCCGCCCGTGTCCAGTCGCCGCCTCTGCCGAAAGGAAGGAGGAAGCGGGAGGAGGAAGGAATGTGGCCAGAGCGTTGGAGGAGGTGCGGGAGGCCCGTGCGTGCGTGCGTGTGTGCGTGCGTGCGTGTGTGTAAAGGCGGGGTTGCCGCGGCTCACCCACCAATCAGCTCCGGGTGACGTAGCACCTCGGTTGCCTGGACTTCCCAGCATGCATCGGGCGACCCATCGGAACCGAAACGTCCTCAAACCTCCCGAGGATCCAGTTCGTCGTCCAGATGAGGCCGCAGTGACCGATGTTTATCTCTTATCATAATTCCGAAACCCCCAAAGCCCCAAGCAGCGCCGGAGAAAAACAGACACCATAACGTAGGTCGCTCCCCCGGACGTCCCCTATAAGTACAACTCACTTCCCGTCTTCCCTCGTCCCACTTCGGTGGGACATATACTAAAATTGGAACGATACAGAGAAGATTAGCATGGCCCCTGCGCAAGGATGACACGCAAATTCGTGAAGCGTTCCTCATTTTATACAAGTTTATTTTTTTAAATAACAATGTTTTTCCGTGAATTTGCGCCACGATGGGAGTTGAACGACACCGTCAGGACACAACATGGCGTCCTGACCACTTTTTACTGGACACGTTTAGCAGGTGAAGCGTCAAAGAGCAGCGACACTGCGTCCTGCACAGAATCACCACCTGAGCCCAAAACCTACCTCCACCCTGTTCCTGCTCTGACCAGCAGGTGGCGCCGTTGACCCACGGCTTCCATGCCCTCCACCACCTTCCATGCCCTCCACCCTTCCCACTGATCCCTCCATCTCCACCACCTCCCATGCCCTCCACCCTTCCCACTGATCCCTCCATCTCCACCACCTTCCATGCCCTCCACCCTTCCCACTGATCCCTCCATCTCCACCACCTCTCATGCCCTCCACCCTTCCCACTGATCCCTCCATCTCCATCACCTCCCATGCCCTCCACCCTCAGGAGGAGGTGGAGGAGAGCTCTCGCCGGTGTTGCCAGGTCCGCGGTTTTCCCGCTGTATTGGGTTACTTTTGAAGCCTTGCGGCGGGTTGGCTGCGCCCACTTTACATGCAAATGACATGAACAACATGTTTCAACAACACAACGCGGGGCTGAGTGATGACGTTTGGAACAGTGTGGAACGAGACCGTGCGTCATGGGGAGCGGCTGCTTTTCATTGGCCATTACGCTGCTTTTGTCACACACACACACACACACACACCTGGCAACCCCTTGTCTCTGGCAACATGGAGTCCGCAGCGGAGCTGCTCCGACGTCTCGCTGTTTGGGTACAAGAGCGAATGGTCGCTGCGGTCGAAGAGGTTTTATTTGTCCACGCCAAGATGGAAGTGGGCAAAGAAGTGAGAGTTTTACTGAGCGGGAGGCTGGCAGCGGCGGGTCAAGACGTTGTCAGACTTTTAGAACAACATGTGGTGGATTATGAGGACAGACTGTGGCGCTCGGAGCAGGAGACGTGCAGGCTGCACAAACTACTGGATTTAATCCTGAAACCCGAGGTCAAGCTGCACAGAACAGGTCTGTATGGAGAGTAAGTGCACATGATTGGGAAACATCTCCCCGTCTATCAGCTGTCTGTCCGTCCGTCTATCAGATGTCTGTCTGTCCGTCTATCAGATGTCTGTCTGTCCGTCTATCAGATGTCTGTCTGCGACATGGAGGCTACGACGATAACAGAAACACGTTCCGCCTCAATGTCCGCCGCCATTTTGTTCACCTCTCCTTCACCAACACGTATGAAATTAAACATCGTTAGTCATTTTAAATGTCTCCTCTTTTCTATCCAGAGTGTTGCTGCGGGGCTCCGAGCTTCCTTCCACCCCAAACTAATCCGCGTAAAGTGACGATAAAAGGATCTTCCCAAAACCTCCATCCCAGCGTACCAGAGGATTAGGGAGTACCGCGCAGGCGCAGGATCTCCATTTTGAAAACACAAGAAACATAATATAATGAGACTTGCAGAACGACCTGGTTTGCTGCAGGGAATGCTGGACACGCTCCCTCCTCTGGAAGCCACTTATATAGGAGCCCTGGTGATCATTAGCCCCAGCTCCAGGGTTGCCAGGTCTGTCTGACAAAACCAGCCTAATGGTACACAACCACACCAAATCAGTGTCATGCATTATGGGACTAATTGTACTGCATGTACTTTTGACCAACAGAAGATAATACAAACCTCTTTCCCACGTGGAATCCGTAACAATGCAGGATAAAAAGGCAGTAGGTAGTCATTCCTACATTGGTCTCCTTTATGGAAAAGCTCGTATGGAATCTGTTCCCACACAAATGACTGTTACGGACACAGCACGTAATGCTCACGCCAGCAGTGTCCAACCTCACGTGAGAGGAGGCAACAGAATCAGTTTTGAGACCAGCGCTTCACCCCCGTCTCCCTGCGCCGCGGACTCTTCCCTCCGCTGACGGAGCGGGTTAGAGCCCCCGTCCCCGGACGCAATAACCCGAAACTCAAAGTTATTAACTCAGTGTGATCCACCTCAACCTGTCCTGTTCCCACATGACGTCAAAACAGAACATTTCCATTATATTTACAGCTTTCAGTGCACGTGGGAAGGACTCAAGTCTACGTATTCTAGTCTCTGATGCATCTGCACCCACGCTATTTCTATTTGTTGCTCTTTCCTCAAATCCATTGACACCGCATAGTTTATGAACGGTGTTAATAAATAGAAGGCATTGTTTCCTTCATTTCTCATTCTTTTATATATTACTTCCCATATTTTGCCCACTTAATCGCTCGCGAGTCTTGCCTCACTAATGGTTTGTTAGTCATAATATTAAGCACAGTTACTTTTTAGTGTTAACGGAATTGTGGTGTACTGTGGTGGATATATCCAATATATCAAAAATAAATACTTTGACTATTATTTTCTCAGTGGTGATAGCTTAACAGTAGACTGTAATTCCCCATCTTCACCTAACCTGTCATTTCATGTTATGGAATAATGGTGTTAACACAACCACTAAACAATCATTAATTACTAATTTGCTTAGTTTTGAACTGTTTTTTCTTATTCTTAATCCATACTAAGGTTTGGAAAACTTAACCTCAATTTCCACTACATGATGTTTGAGGCTTTGGTAGAGATGAATATGTGACTATAAAAGAGCTCACTTCAACTTGGACAAACTATCCTGGTTTTCTTCACTGATTGTGTCTGTTTTTCAGTGTTGCCTCCAGAGCTCCAGCAGCTCTCTGTCTGTGAAGAGGAGCTTCCTCCTGAGCAGCAGGAGTGGAGCCCCAGTCTGGGCCAGGAGGAGCCAGGGCCCCCACACATTAAAGAGGAAGAGGAGGAACTTTGTGTCAGTCAGGAGGCTGGTATCATCCAGTTCCCCTTCTCTCCTGTAACTGTGAAGACTGAACATGATGAAGAGTGCGCTCAGTGGTCCCAGCTTCATCAAAGCCAAACTGAGTTGAAGAGAGAGGCAGAACCTGTAGCCAGCACCTCAACTGAACAGATGGAAACAGAAGCTGATGGAGAGGACTGGGGAGTGTCAGAAGCAGCCAGTAGCTCAGATCCAGCTGCTGCTTTAGAACCAGCTGGTGCTGAGCAGCTCTTCTCTTCACACTCTTCTGAAACTAAGATTGAAGACAGTGATGAAGATTGGAAGGAGACCAGACAACCTCCATCAGGTAAGTTTTTATTATTTCTCCTACCAAGCTGTTGACCAGATGGATGTCAACAGGTAATAACTTCATGAACTGTTGGTTGTCGCTGGGGGTGGTGTTGGTACCAGATGTGCTCGGCCTGGCATATCAGCTCAGATGCTCTAGTCAGAGGGTGAGACAAACCCTGTGGCACAATGAAAATGAGGGTTGGGCTGAGGTGAGGTGGGATCCCGGCCCTGTGGATTCCGGGCGCCCCACTGGTCCATCTGGCCTCTGGAGATGGAGCGGCTACGTTTTGCACAAGCATTATTTCCGGACATTTTGACCAGCAAGTTTATAATTAATCTATTTTTTAATCAATTTTACCAGGTGAAAAAAACGACAATGACTGGAGCCGAGCATTAAGCAAGTGGCGTAGTGCTCCTGCAGTTTTGTACCAGAACATTAGTTACATAGTGCAAGAACAGGCGTTCAGGTTGTGGTTGGGCTGGCTGGTGCCATTCTGCATCTTGCAAGTCAGTGTACCATCAGAATGATTTTAAAGCTGTTATTTTAAGGTTAAAAAGTTTCATGTTTTATTAATAAAACAGAAGAAAGTGATTTTGATATGGTCACCAAATGCATTGGTGACTACTCGCCAGTGGTAATCCATGACTAGAGCCTAGGACAGCAACAGAATGACTTTATTTCGCCAGATGCATTTACATGTACGAGGATGTTTTTGTGGTGATCATGGCTGCGTGTCTATAGATGAATAGCATTACAAAAAGCTTAACAGTCTTGAGAAAAAAATAGAATAACATATCAATTCAAAAAATAGTGAAAAATAATTAACATTTGCCAAATATATAAAAGTATCCGCATAAAATCAACAGTATAAAATATACACAATATGCAAAGCGATCGTGTGTGTGTGTGTGTGTGTGTGTGTGTGTGTGTCTCTCTCTTGCCAGATGGCAGAGTCTCAAAAAGGTGGTGGTCCTAGCTATGAAAGTGGGCATACTAGTTATGAAATAATTTCATTTCAGTAAGTGGGATAGTGGCATAATGCAGCCAGCCAGTCAGTCAGTCATTATTGCAAATTAACCCTCTTTTTCAGTGATCAGCCTTTACTTAACATACTAAAATATGAGGGCCCACTCTGAAACAGTGTTTCTGCTTTTAACCATCCTGGCTTGTCCTTCCTCCAGGGGGCAGCCAGGAACAGTGGGCAGCGTTCAACGACATCCGGGAACCTGGTTCCATAATATGTTTGTCCATCTCTGGTCAGATGAGTGTGTTTTTGGTGGGGGTCCTTACTGATACTGTCCTTACCCTCTTTCTTTCCCGCTCCTCTCTTAGGTTATCACACAAAACATCATCCTACTCAAAGAAGAAAGAAACTACACGACTGTGAACAGTGTGGGAAGAGCTTTACGACAAGGGCTGAAGTGAAAGTACATCAGTGTATTCACACAGGAGTTAAACGTTATCCCTGTGAACAATGTCCGAAGAACTTTACGACAAAGGCTGAATGTGAGCAGTGTGGGAAAATCTTCAGTCAATCAGGCTATCTGAAAATTCATCAGCGCATGCACACAGGAGAGAAACCTTTCAGTTGTGAAGAGTGTGAGAAGAGCTTTACGACAAGGGTTCATTTAAAAATACATCAGCGTAGGCACACAGGAGAGAAACCGTTTCCCTGTGAAGAGTGTGGGAAGAGCTTTACTACAAGGAGCGAATTAAAAGAACATCAGCGTACACACACAGGAGAGAAACCTTACCCATGTGAACAGTGTGGAAAAAGATTTAGTCATCTAAATAACCTCAAAACTCACCAGCGGTTTCACACAGGAGAGAAGCCTTACCAATGTGAACAGTGTGGGAAGAGGTTTACGACAAGGGGGGAAGTAAAAATACACCAGCATACGCATACAGGAGAGAAGCCTTACCCCTGTGAACACTGTGAGAAACGATTCAGTCAATCAACCCATCTCAAGCTGCATCAGCGTACACACACAGGAGAGAAACCATACCCATGCGAACAGTGTGGGAAGCGCTTTAGTTCTAAAAGTCATCTCACTAGACATCATCTTAGTCACTAATGAGAGAGACTGCACCACTCCACAGAATGTTGGTGCCTGAACTACTGGCACCAGGTGAGAGAGGCCAAGTCTCTCCCTGGGTGATGCACTGAGCGCCTTTTCATCATGGACCCATGAGAAAAAGTTCCCAAAGACTTTGTGGAATGTTAAAATGGAATAACAGTTCGGGATCAGTTCTTCAGTTTTTCTGAATGGAATTGCATGTTTTTCAGCACTCCAACCACCTCGCTCAAAAAGGCTGATCAGAACAAGGCAATGATAGTTACGTCTTGTTTCTTGCGTTGTGATTAGTGTCGACCGATATGGGTTTTTCAATGACCAATGCCAATAATTAGAGAGCGGGGCAGCCGCCTCCTCTCACTCGGCTGTGTGGGCACTGCAGCGGTGTGTTTGAGTCACTGACAGGAGAGAGAGCAAGGAAGCAGCTGCTACCGGTATATCCATAGTGCAGAAAATGTTCTGAATGGATATGTTTAGAAAAATATTTTTCTTTGACAACACTAGTCTGCGGACATTGTTTATCGGCCTCAGGCCTGCAAGCATCAGCCGATGCTGATTATCTCAAAATGCGCAAATATCAGCCCAGTTAATAGTTGTACTAGTTGTAACACTAGTTGCGACCTCTTGAGTACAAAACAAAAACATCAAACCGAGAAAATCCGCAGTTTTCTTTTTGTTTTGTTTGTTTTTTCCCCACACACTTCAGAGAGCGCCGTCTCTCTGTTCTCTCCGTGGGAAGTGCAAAGTGTCAACTCAAAGTACATCAACGTAGTAACACAGGGGACAGACGTAGCACTGCCCAAGAGTTCCAGCAGGTCATCACAGCTGAAGAAATATCATTTCGTCCAAACTACAAATGAAACCCTGCCTTGTGTTCTTTGTGCTGTTGAATATTAATATTTTTATTATTATTTTTAGAGTGAAATCCTTCCTTATAAGTTAAAAGCTGTTGCGCGTTGATAGGATTGTAACATGGACACTAGAGATCCAGGTGTCAGAGTTGTCAGCTGAGGTTCTGTCACCAGGGGATTAGTTTACAACTCTTCTCTTTTTGATCCTGCTCTGCTTTGTGCTCAACCCTTCGCTGCTTACAGCCTGACATAGTTTTGGCGTTCAACAAAATGTCAGACTCTGAATTGTAAATTATTGGTTGTTTAATTTGTACTTATCTTTGTAAATCAATGTTATTTTAATACTTGAATATTGTCAGGACACTTTTTTTTATGTTGTTTTTATGGAGAAGAAGCATCGTATTTTATAGACATTTGGATGGTTTCACTGCTTCTGTTTTAAACTGCATATAAAACAACCTCCAATCCAAAATGACTGCCTATAATTGTAAAAATAAACAAAACTAAGATGTGTATAGAAAATGAAAAAAAGATATAGCTGCATGCAGCAATACAAGGGCTCCAGTTCAGTCATGTTAGGTACGTATTACAGGTTTCCGAGGTTCTGTAAATCAATAGAAAAGAAAGGGACGGTTCCTCCAAAGGTTCATAGAACTTCCTGCATTGTGAAAACGCCTTCTGTGGCCGATTATAGTGAGTTATTGCATTAGTTGTTGATGATTAAAGAATGAATAAAGAGTTGCGTTGCAGGTTGAGAAGGTGAACTCCACTTGCAGACTAACTCTGTCCTAGATGCAGTGGAACAAATACTGTGTTGTATGTCCAGCATACAACAAATCTTTTAAAATTCCCCAATCTTATCCCTCAAAACATACCTAATTCCGAAGAATTAGTGTAGTGTCACCTTAGAATAGTGCAATCTAGGTATGATTTTCAATTGTATTAAGCAGTGTAGTGTGTTTACTGACATATTTAATAAATGGACTCCTCCATGAGCACCACCCCCTTTGGGGGACCTAATTAAATTTACTTTAAACAAATCAATCATTAAGTATAATTAATCAATCTCATAACTTAGGAGTAAATTCTAGGGAATTTGCAAGTAGGGAATAGCACATCGCTATTCCCTACTTGAAGCTAAATGTCCCAAACAATGACCTTGGAAATAAATGAAACATTTAATTATTGCCAAAATGTTTGTCAATAAACGGCAAAATAAAGAACTGGTAATTAAAGAATGCAGGTAATAGAAATCAACTCAAACAACCTGTAAAAGAAGGCGGTCCTTTCTAACAAACAAACAATGATAAAATCGGCTTGGCCGAGATGGAAGTTGTGGGTGCTCTGGGGTAGAATAATTGAAATGAGAGACTAAGTGATGTTTTTAAGTTCTAAACGAAAGATTTAAAATCCTATCTGACATCAACCCTTAATCGGAGGCGCGGCAGAGGAATCCTCTGCCGAACTTGACTTGTAACGAGTTGTCCTCGTTGTTGGTCAGCTGTTGGGAGAGCCCCTGCGTTGTTGCTTGCATCCTTCCGGGGACACAATACGTCTAAGGAGAAAGGAGGAACCCCACTGGGACGTCGTTGGTGGTTCCGAGAGATGCGGACGGGTGGGTCTCCTTTCTGGGTCTCCCTTGGTCCCGTCCGGGGTCGATGCTCAGGTGGCATTACAGCTGTGTTTGGTTGTAGAACCCAGCAGGGCGTCTCGATTCTTTGCTTGGTGGTCGGAGAATCAGTCTTTAACTGTTAATATCATACTTTTTTAAAAGAAACATCACTAACATTGTGGCTGTTCTCAGCTAATAACAAAGTTATTATTAAATTGAGAAATGGGGTTGCTGGGATACAAAAATGATCTAACCGGTAATGAGCTAAACGTTGTACAGAGAGACTGTAGAGCTGCAGATGGAGCAACGGGACACCAGACGCTTGTGGTAGGGACTGCAGACTTTTACAAACTATAAGAGCAGCCCCTCCTCAGCCAAGAGTGTGGACGCCTCCCTAGCCAACAAACTACTCCCTGAACATACCACTGGAACTACCCTCCCCTCCCTGCAGGACTTCTACACCAGAAGATGTAGTAGCAGAGCTGAAGGATCCTCATCACCCCAATAACGAACTGTTCCAGCTGCTGCGGTCAGGCAAGCGCCTCCGCAGTCACACAGCGAGAACAGAGAGACTGAGATGGAGTTTTTTTCCGCAAGCCATAAGAACTGTCACTGAGCCATACACATAGGCTCCACTACCTTCTGTACTGTATGTAGCATACTGTATCACTGTTCTGGGTTACTGCATACTGTGCTGTACTGCTGTTCTATTTGGTGTTACTGTATTGTTGCGCCATACTGTTGTATACTCTACTGTATATCTCCACACACACTACCTCACTTTATTCACATGCCACTTTAATGCACATACTGTATCAGTATATACATATTAGCCTGTCCCATATACATAAGTCAATTACCTTTATTTCTATTTTGTACCCCCACTCTGCATTACCTTTGAGTTCTTATTTTATTTTATTCTATATTATTTGACTTACTTACTGCATTACGTTTTAGGAATCAGTTAGTTAGTCAAGTAGAAATTTTTAGGTAGCTATTGTATTCAGTCTAGAACATAGTGCATAATCACCGGGTGCGTTGCATTGACATTTCACTGCATATATGTATGAAAGTATGTATACTGTATGTATGTGACGAATAAACTTCTTGAATCTTGAAAAACAGGAATTTAAAGAAATTATGAAAGAATTAAGAAAGCAGGATCTGCATTGCACATCTGGTGATCCTGACGGGTTTTAAAGTAAAACCCAAAATAATAAAAGACCGAAAACAATGAGCAAATCCTGAAAGTAAAAGCATCTTTGCGAAAATTAAAAATAAATAGATCCTGAGCAAGGGCCAGTAAAAACAATGAGCAAATGCAAGCGGAAAAGGGAGTTGTGACCCAACATAGAAATCTCCAAGAAAATCTCCCCAGATCAGGACAATTTGTCAGGAGAGTAGGATTCTCTGGGGCGAAGCAGCTGATACCGACCTCCAGACCAGTTCCTTTAAGATATAAGGATAAGATCATCTTGCCTGTACTGATATCTAACCAAACACCTTTGAACCTCCTCGGAAGAGATGCTCTATGTAAACCCCGCTGTACCATTCTATGTAACCCTCAGTGTCTTCTGCTAGATACGCAGCATCCTATGGGAGGCATAATGGATATTAGAAAAGATAAAGAGGACATTGTGTGTTGGTTGGGGAACATACATCAACAATTTGCTGAAGAATTACACAAATGGGACAGGCTTATACAAACAAATCTCCCTCAAGCAGTACCAAGCAGCGATCCTCTTCACTGCACTCTACAATATTTCAAGAATGGAAGTGAGGCCCAACCAGAACTGTGGTTAGCAAACCAAGCCAAGGAGGTACAGCTAGTGACCAGCTACATTAAGATGGGTAAACAAGGAGCAGCCATGGTGGTAGAAAACTCTCCTTATTTGATGAAGGAATTCCACATCAAGAATAATAGTCCACACATAAATATTTATGTAAACCCAGGATATGAACAAAACATTTAGGCCCAATGATAAAAGAAGCCTCTCAGACTTAGTTATAGCTATTATATTATAATCCAATTCAGAATAAATAAATATGGCACAGCCTGGATGGGAATAATATTAAGATAATGATTTCTACATCAGGCCCAGTACAACCCCAAGTGGTAAGGCTTCCACAAGACTCTGAATGTTCAAACCAAACCTTGAATTTGAAAGACATAATGATGGCTTCTGTGCCTGCTAAGCTATGGTCACAACATGTCACGGACGTAGGACTAATCAAATCCGCGCAACCTATTGAAATTAAGCTAAAAACAGGCTGTAGGCCACCATGGAGAATGCAGTACCCCCTTAAACTACAAGCTGAGGATAGAATTGCTAAAACAATAGAGGGACTTTTGAAAGCTGAAGTGCTTATGCCTGAACCCCTCCCCGTTAGCAACACCCCTATACAACCAAACCTCAAAGCAGACAAAGACAAGTACTGATTAGTGCATGACCTAAGAGCAGTAAATGAAGAAGTAGTAGATTATCAATCATAAGTACCGAACCCACACACGGCTTTCAAATGTTCCTCCAGATGCCAAATGGTTTACAGTAATTGATCTTTGTTCAGCATTTGTTAGCGTGCCCCTTAGCCTTTCAAGTGGGCATCTATTTGCATTCACATATAGGAACCAGTCCGATACAGACACATAGGGGGTGCCCAAAGGCTTTAAGCATAGTCCCCACATTTTTGACAAAGCACTGAAGGAAGATTTAGAGGATGTGTCTGATTAAATCACAAGTACAGCAATACAGTATGTAGATCAGGGGTGCCCACACTTTTTCGGCTTGCGAGCTACTTTTAAAATGACCAGGTCAAAATGATCTACCCGTATTAAAAAATGCTAAATATATTTATTTATATTTATACTGAGTATACTTTATATATCAAGTCTATCACTGCAAGAACCCTTACGGCACAATACAATTAAATACATTTCTGGTCACTACCTTACTCTGATGACTTGCACTGAATGGAGTCGTCAGGGTTGTATCGTCTGGACAGTAGCAGCTGGTAACCATCCTCAAGCAGCTTCCAAATGATCATCAGTCATGTGATCATGCATCATGGTGGAACACTATTTGGACCTGATAATCTTCATGTGGGAAAAGGCTGACTCGCGTAGATAAGTAGAGCTGAATGATGCAGTCAAGGAGGCAGCACATTTTCTCATGTTTGGGTACTTTTCCTCCAAAACTGTCCATGAGCCCTGGACTTGAGCTGAAGGTCAGCCTGTAGTGTCATCATCTCATCCTCCACCGCAGAGCAGTTCAGGTGGAGCAGTGTTGGAGCAAATCAACCTCAACATCTTCCCAAATGGGAAGCACATAAATGCAGCGATGGGCTCCAGTAAAGCAGAGTCTTGAAACCGTTTGTCTGACAGACAATCTACTCTGTGTAGCGCACACTGTCAAGTTACGCACATGCAAGAATAGAAAATAATCCTTAAAGTGTCGTCTGAGCATCCCTCGAAAACACAAAAACACTGAAATGTGCGACTCAGTGATGAGTTCAAAATCCAATGTGAAAAATTGAAAATGTGCAATGGTAATTACCCACAGAAATATCACAACGTTTGTCATATTTCATGGAAATGGAACTTACTGAAGATGAAATCCAAGTAAAAAACTGAATTCAATTTGATAAAAGAAATGCGTAAATTACACTGCTATCGAAAATACTTAATAATTGACATATACAAGACACAATATCTACATGTATTTCAGTTCAGCAAGGTAAGTTACAACAATGACAACATATAATTTCAAATAAAAAATAAAAAACTTTTCTTGGTAATAAACCTGCAAAACTCAACCGGTTTTTGAAATCACCGCATTCCAGACGGATTATATTGACACGCGACACAACATAAGTGAAGATTGCGAAACACACAGTAGCAAAAAAAGCAGACAAAAACATGAATTCCATCCAAAACACACCATAACTAACAAGTTTGTCAATATTTTAGAAAATGAAGACATAACAAACTATAAATAATGTAAAAAACTCAAAATAAATACAATGTGTGTCATGGAGAACCACAATAAACAAATTATGATTGAACAACAAATTCATATACATTACAAATTACTGAAAATATAACAAAAAACATATAAGGGTTAGGGTTATTATCACTAAAGTCCACTAAAGATTAATTTAATTCCAAATGATGTCATTAATGGTAAATTAATACTAATAAAACTCACTTTCAATTCTACCTTGAGCGATAAATCAACAAAACAAACTGTGTTGAAAACGTAAACAACAAAGAGACGACGGATCAGGACGCCCATGCTGCCTTCGGGTAAACTCGGAAATTCGTGCTGCGGTTGGGAACCAGGGAAACTGTAAAACGCGCCCAACACGACTAAACTGGACCCTGTGTATTGCTGCCTGCAGCTATATTTATTATTATTATTATTATTATTATTATTATTATTATTATTATTATTATGAACCAAATTGCCTGAAATAATAAATAAAGACATATTCAGTCCATCCAAAGTGCAGGACACCGCGGCGCATGCGCAGCCGGACGCTCCGTAATGGAAGCTTCGATCATCTTTAAAGATTTGGTTCCTGACGAGTGACTCAGTAAAACGAGTCGGTCGGGATTCTCATGTCAACAGCTAACCAGAGTCATAAGAGTCGGTTCGACTCCATTGGACACGGAATTCTCACCAAAACACATTTTGATTCTGTCCAAATGATCGATACGAGCGGAAGAAGAATGCAACGAACGAACAAACGACTCCTTTGCCGGAGGGACTCCCGACTCGTTTAAAAGAATCGTTCGCTACGACCGAGTCGTTCACGAGTCGTGCACCGGCGGGGCCTGTGAGGATCCAACATGGCGGACTTTGAGCTGGAAGACGAGGTGGAAGAGCACGTAGTGAGTGAGGAGCTCTTATCCAGATACTGTCCACAGCCCGTGGTTATGAGAGGAGCTGGGCACATCGCTGTACAGTAAGCGACAACACATTATTAGCTCGTATTTATCGGCTTCGCTCGTTCCCACTCGGACCGCCTAGCCTCATGCTAGCTTGGCGGCTAACGTCATCACACCGACTCGCCATTTTGTTTTGAAACGTGCTTTTTCACTTTGCTGTCACTTTCACTCTGTAAACGCACGTCCACCTGACAGCGATGAGCCACGTTGACTGCTAGGGCTGGGTGTTTACGATACCAGCACCAACATCAGTACCATTAAAGTGATTCCTGTGCCATCGCTTTATTCGATACCCATCATGTGAATGGAAGCGTTGAGTTTCTTAAAATGCCACCACTCCAACCCAACCAAATGACTTTACTCCACTACATCTTGAAAGTGTTCAAACCATTGAAATATTTATTAAATAACTTTACTGAACGGTACAATGAAGTATTTGGGCAGTGTCATTTTAAACAGATAGCCAATACAGGAGAAATGATGACAGCGAGGAAAACCTCCTTTTCTGTTGATATGGACACCCGACTGTCGTTATAAGATGAATCTATATACTGTTGTTGTAGGATGAATCTGTCCTTTAACAGACTGTTGTTGTAGGATGAATCTGTCCTTTAACAGACTTGTTTTAAGGTGAATCTATCTTTTAACAGACTGTTGTTTTAAGATGTATCTGGCCTTAACAGCGGCCAGGAGCCTATCACACGTCTTATAAAATCGAGCAATGCTTGCAGTGATTGGCTGTGAGCAAAACCACACAAATAGTCATTTTTTTCTAGATCTGGCTACAAAAAGGATTGAATGCAGGTATTGTTTGACTGGAGACATTTCAACAATATTTGGTACTGGGTTATTTCAATCGATACCTTAAAGGTATTGAGTAGCAATACCAACTCACGTTGTGTGGTTCTGTTTTAACGTTGGGAACAATTGAGCGAGCTGACTGTAGCAGTTGATACTGTAGCAGTTGATACTGCATCAACAGTCCTGTTTCCTATCCCCTGGGCCACACCGGAAGCAGCATGTGAGCGTCACGAAAGTGGCATGGCAGCGCTTCAGAAACGCTGCCATGTTAATCAATGTGGAAGTTCACACCGAGGAGAAGCGTCAGTGTCGTGAAAGCGGCATGATTACGAGACTCTTTAACCCCTCGCGTTTATTTAGGATTTGGATCATTCTCTGGATGCAAAGTGTAAACTAGAGCGTAGATTCCCATAGAGCTCCATTCAAAAGATGTATTTAGTGAAAATATTGAATTACCGAGCCTGGTATGCATCAACCACATAAACTGTATATATATACACACACATACATACATACATACATACATACATACATACATACACACACACATATATATATATATATATATATAGAGTGCTGTCACAGGATGCATCAGTAAAACCATGTTTTACATCTAAAACACATCATCCCAAAAACATACTGAACATCCCTCCGCTATTTTGCTATTTTCTTGATGGATTGCAAAACAATCAATTTTATTTTTCGATAAATTATTTGGCATCTCTCACAGTAGCATTCACTTTAGCGTTTGCCTTCCAAAGGACTTAGTTTTCACCTTTTTTCTATCACAAAAACTACCGACATTGTTGTTTTTTCTATTTTTTACTTTTACCTTTTAATAACACAACACACACAACTAGCCCATAGACAAATTCTTGAACTGATCCTGAATTTCATGAATTGAGACGTGAACATTTTCTGTTTTAGAATCAGTCTGTTTATTTGGCAAAGTACATTCTTGTATACAAGGAATTTGTCTTGGTATGGGTTCGTGCATTGTATTCCAGACAGACAAAGTAAAAGTTTTCTGTCTAAAAATTAAACAGAAAGCAAAATACACATACAATACACTAATAATAAACAAGATGTTCTCTATGCAGAGAAAGAGAACATAAAAAGGTTATGAGCAGTTTTTAAAGTTATTTTAAAGGAGGACAGGATGATAAAGAAGATTTTGTGATGATCATAAGTAATTTTGCATGATAACTAATGTAGACATTTCTTGTTTTAAATCCATTGTTAAATTACATTGAAATACATGGTTATGCAAGTGTGATACCCAACTAAAACTCCTGTTTTCAAATAAAAACACTCAAAATACTTCAGACCTTCAGCTTGCATCTTCTCATCATGGCTAATTTCCAATGTCAAATATATCACAAAAAAATGATTTTAATTATATGATGAGAACAAAAAGTTACAACAATTTGAAGATATTATTTTTATGTATAGATCATTTTAATATGTTAATACCTATATTTGTTCATCGTCTTTCAGAGGTGTCATCATTTAAAGATTTGGATGCTGGGTACCCTTTTTTTATAGCATAAATGAAAGAAAATGACACTGAAACACATGTGAGACCTGAAATATTTTATTTTGATTTGAAAACTGGACTTTTAAGCCTGATATCTGTTTTGATTTGAATTATTTAATATAGGATTTTACATTCATGTAGAGATGTGTGATATATATAATATCTTATAGGATTGTGTATGAGGTGATCCTGAATTCACTATTAATCAATAAAAAATGTTTTTACAGGTTTGGATTAAGCAACAAATTTGATACAGATTTCCCCACTGTTCTGACAGGAAAGGTACAGTTTAATTTTATCTTTTATTTGATCACTTTTTTAATTCAAATGAGTAAAGTAAAGCATTTAAATCCCTGTGACAATATTGTACATCATGAAATTTTAGTTGACATTTGTAATGTAAATAATTGAAAAAGACAATTTAATTGTCTTTTTTTTATATTATGCCACTACAACAGTGGCATAATATGAAAAAAGAAAGATATCAGCCATTTAATTCACTGGTCAGGACTGAGTGGGGTGTTCTAATGTGTCAGAGGTTTTGTAGAAACCAAAAAAAAGAATAATTGTTTCATTATTAATTAGTTTAGAATAATCAAATAGATCTAGGAGTAGGTGAATGTTATTGGTAGTATATCTACCTTTCATTAACACTGATTAACAAGGTAAAATTAATTCATTGATTTTCACTTATTTTGTTAAAAGCATTGAGCAGAGTAGCTTTGGCTACGGCGTCAGGTGGATTAATTCAGGTTTGTTTCTTCGGAGGGCTGTTTACTGGCTTATCTGGAAGAGACTCACTCATTAGAGAAGTCATAAGGTGTTTCTTTGGTGAAGTAATGAACCTTGTAAATGTGTTATATTCTCTACACCACAGGTCCAGCAGCTTCTATCTCACTTTTTTCATTCATCTTTTAACCATATCCAGGTTTTAAATAGCAGTAACTTTCCCCTACGTAGTAAGTGCTTTGTTAATGTGCACAGGGAAATGTCATTTATTATTAAAATCACATACTGCTTATTATTGTAAACTTAGATTGATTAAATTTGAGTTTTACAAAATTCAATGCAAAGTTTATAAAGTTGAATGTGCCTGTCTTGAGGTTTCACACAACCTTCTGTGTGCCTGTGTATTCTGTGTATTTCAGCTCCCTGTCTATAAAGAGGAGCTTCTCCCTGAGCAGCAGGGGTGGAGCCCCAGTCTGGGCCAGGAGGAGCCAGGGCCCCCACAGATTAAAGAGGAAGAGGAGGAGTTTCCTGTGAAGACTGAACATGATGAAGAGTGCGTTCAGTGGTCCCAGCTTCATCAAAGCCAAACTGAGGAGAAGAGAGAGGCAGAACATGTAGCCAGCACCTCAACTGAACAGATGGAAACAGAAGCTGATGGAGAGGACTGGGGAGTGTCAGAAGCAGCCAGTAGCTCAGATCCAGCTGCTGCTTTAGAACCAGCTGGTGCTGAGCAGCTCTTCTCTTCACACTCTTCTGAAACTGAGACTGAAGACAGTGATGAAGATTGGAAGGAGACCAGACAGCCTCAGTCAGGTAAGTTTTTATTATTTCTCCTACCAAGCTGTTGACCAGATGAATGTCAGCAGGTAATAACTTCATGAACTGTTGATTCCCCATTTAATATAACTAAGCAAAATGATATGAGCACAACAGATATTCACAATATCAATAAAACGTCATTGACATTTATAGTTTATTGACATCTATAGTTCAAATCATTAAGTGTTTATTAAAGCCTTGTGGTGTAAAATTCTCAAGGTGTCTGGGTTCACGCAGATCCTTTATGTAATTAGTCTGAAATGTAACAGGAGCAGATTTGAGATTTATTGAAAACAAAACAAAATATGAAAATGTCATGGATATGGGACTTTGCTGAATGAGGCAACGTACACACAATTACTTGGTGAATTTCTCATTTGATAAAGCCTTCCTAGGTCTCAAGTTAAACTACTGTGACAGTCAAACCCACAAGTCTATAATCCAGAGCTTTGTTCACTGGTGTGGTGAACACTTTCTCATCCTAAATATTAATAAAACAGGAGATAGTGTTTGACCCAAAATCCATTTGTGACTACTCGCCAGTGATAATCCATGACCAGAGGATAAGACAGGTGAGCTCTTACAGATACCTGGGTATTGACTTATATTCAAATCACATATTTCATATTATTGTAAACTTTGATTAGATCCGGGGATTAGAAAACTCAATGCAAAGTATCTAGTAGAGTGCGCCATTTGTAAGGTTTCACACATCTTTCTCTGCGTCTGTTTTTCAGTGTTGCCTCCAGAGCTCCAGCAGCTCTCTGTCTGTGAAGAGGAGCTTCCTCCTGAGCAGCAGGAGTGGAGCCCCAGTCTGGGCCAGGAGGAGCCAGGGCCCCCACACATTAAAGAGGAAGAGGAGGAACTTTGTGTCAGTCAGGAGGCTGGTATCATCCAGTTCCCCTTCTCTCCTGTAACTGTGAAGACTGAACATGATGAAGAGTGCGCTCAGTGGTCCCAGCTTCATCAAAGCCAAACTGAGGAGAAGAGAGAGGCAGAACCTGTAGCCAGCACCTCAACTGAACAGATGAAGACAGAAGCTGATGGAGAGGACTGGGGAGTGTCAGAAGCAGCCAGTAGCTCAGACCCAGCTGCTGCTTTAGAACCAGCTGGTGCTGAGCAGCTCTTCTCTTCACACTCTTCTGAAACTGAGACTGAAGACAGTGATGAAGATTGGAAGGAGACCAGACAACCTCCGTCAGGTAAGTTTTTATTATTTCTCTTACCAAGCGGTTGACCAGATGGTTCTCAGCAGGTAATAACTTCATGAACTGTTGATTCCCCATTTAATATAAATAAGCAAAATGATATGAACATGACAGATATTAATAATACAAATTAAACTTTATTGACATTTATGGTTTGGTCAAATCATTGAGTGTTTATTAAAGCCTTGTGGTATGGAAAGAGATTTATCTCTTCTTTGTACTATAAAAAAGATTCTCAAGGTATCTGTGTTCGTACAGATTCTTTATTCAGTTAGTCTGAAACGTTACGGGAGCAGATTTGAGATTCATTATTTTTATATATACAGATGTGGACAAAAATGATGGGACCCTTAACCTAATATTTTGTTGCACAACCTTCAAAGGCAATAACTGCAATCAAGCGATTTCTGTAGCTGTCAATGGGACTTGTGCACCTGTCAACAGGTAGTTTGGCCCACTCTTCCTGAGCAAACTGCTCCAGCTGTCCCAGGTTTGAAGGGTGCCTTCTCCAGACTGCATGTTACAGCTCTTTCTATAGATGTTCGATTGGATTCAGATCAGGGCTCATAGAAGGCCACTTCAGAATAGTCCAATGTTTTGTTCTTATCCATTCTTGGTATACATATTTATATGTAATATTTGCAACTGTAGTCCCAGAAACATGATGCTGCTTGGAGATGGTCTTATAGCCTTAACCTTTAACATGCTTGTCTATCATTTTCTTTCTGATCTCCTCAGACAACACTCTCCTTTGCTTTCTCTAGTCCATGTTCAGTGTGGTGCACACGATGACACCAAACAGCAGAGTGACTACTTTTCTCCATTTAAATAGGCTGAATGACTGATTATTATAAGATTGAACACATGTATTATACCAACTAAAGAAAACAGTTAGTTTGCAATATCACTATAATCCAATTGTTAATAATATTTTCTAAGGGGTACCAACAATCTGTCCAGGCCATTTCAGAATATAATTGATCTTTTTATCAATAATTTATCTCTTTTCACAGTTTCTTTGCTTTACTTTGTGACATACCAAAGGCATGCAGGTATACATGAGAAAATTGCTTTTAATTTCACCACTTTTCAGGAGGAATGAAGCATTGTTTCAATGAGCTCTAAGGGTACCAACAAATTTGTCCACGTCTGTATATAAGGGGGGAGGAAAAGAGACCCTGAGCAAGGAAGGTATGGCAGCAAAACGAAACAAGTGATATGTTGCTATGGTGATGACTTCAATAGAATATATAAAACATAATTATTTTGCATCTGTTTATATGTAAGAATTTTAGGAATGTTTAATACTTTTTATTTTTGTCTCGTTGTCCAGATCGGAAAATTAGATCCTTTGTGGGGGTTTTTTTTTAATCTCAACGTATTTTCAAAACCAAGTTTGATTTATAAATAGTAGAAAAATGTTAAACCGTGGAGTTAATATTCCTGTTAAGATTACATGGGGAAACACATTTCACTTTCCGAGACACTGAACAGCACTGAACAACACTGATCGACCGTTTCCTTTAACGCCACCATCCAAGCGAAGATCATTCTTTCCTATCCCATGTGATGTAAAGTCACAATGTGGAACTGTTTTGATACAGTTCAACCTTTAACCAGCTCTAACCAGCTGTGCAGTTCTTGTCCATTCCAGCAGGGATGACAAACTTAAATCCAGGAAATAAATTATGTATGTTATATGAAACAAAACCTATATGTATCTGTGTTGTACTTTGTGTGTACATTATTCATGTAGGGTGTAAAAGATCAATTTTAAACATAAGGAAAATATAAGGCCGGTTAAAACAAAGTGGGAGCTCCGTCCATCACAGGGCTAAGAGGGAATGAGAGCTCCTGATCAGAGCAACTCTTGCGTCTCTAAATTGGATTGAATCAGACAGGAGGGAAAAGGTAAAGGGTAAGTTATTATTTCAGTAATTCCAATTCATTCTTTTTTTTTTTTTTTTTTGATTAACCTGTCTGTATAATACATTTGATTACTTTGCACCGCTGTAACACTTAAGCTAAAATAAAGATTATACCTGCATTTAAAGTAACAGTTTCATAGTAATCTTTAAGAAAAGAACAGTCACTCAAGTACTGATAACCCTCCTTGTTTACTGTAAAAAGTTATGAAAACTGCACATAATAGGATCTGAATGGTTAGTCTAGCCTCCCACATTAAAATATCTCCTTTGGGCAAAAGTGTACTCCCCTCTAAATAAAAATAACAGTGACGTGCAGTGCACTATCTGGCAGCTGTAATTCACTTTAATGACCCATCTACGCTTTGCTTTGAAGTTGTCGCCTGGAAACTTCTGGAAACTACTTAATAATAACTTTGATGCATTTCACTAAGCCATTTTAAAGCAGCACAGAAACCTCTCTGCTCCAAAACATTATTTGATTTTTTTATGCTGACTTTAGTACATGGTCTATTTTGCCAACTCACAATTATATTAGATAGATTCAAGGACTGAGAATTTGTGTCACAGCTTTGGGTGGTTTTCCTCATATCTGTCTGTAAAACGCATGTTTTACTGTTTAAACTTGTGACTGTCTTCAGCAGCTGCTGTTACATGTGGGGTCTCCCAAGGTTCAATTCTTGGCTTAAGTTTATTCTCTCTCTGTATTTGCTGTCCCTGGGTTGTATTATATTCAATTTTGGTGTCTCACTGCTATGTCGATGACACAGAACTGCATCTATTTGTCAAACCGAATAATCCCAGTTTTCTGGGACCATAACTCAATTGTTGCAAAAAATAAACATCCACGTATCAAATTGTTCTTTATCTCCCCATGGCATTCTGAGTACAGACATGGAATAGCGGTATTAAAAAATATTTCCGTCCGGAAGGTAGTCTTCCCTGTCAGCAATATTGTATATCTCTTCAAGTAAGTGGTAGTAGATATGGTCTAATTTCACATTATCTGTCAATAGGTGGGGTTATATTCTTTGTTGGTCAAATGTCACTATGTCGTTTCATGTTAACTACATTGTTGTGGACTATTTTTCCAAGCAGGAGCTAAACAGCGGAAGCTTTGCATAGGCGAGCGCACGGCTGCGTTTTGATACTAGTTAGTGATGAAACTAGGTATATAATGACACTATCTCAAATCAATAAGTGGGATAGTGGTATATTGCAGCCAGCCAGTCATTATTGCCAATGAACCCTCTTTCAGTGATCAGCCTTCACTCAACATCCTAAATTCTTTGTTCCCTCTCCGACTTGTTTTATAATCCACTCTTGTCCTTCTTTCCCTCTCCTCTCTTAGGTTATCACGCAAAACATCATCCTACTCACAGTGACAAGAAACTACACAACTGTGAACAGTGTGGGAAGAGCTTTATGACAAGGGCTGATTTAAAAGAACATCAGTGTAGGCATACAGGAGAGAAACCGTACCTCTGTGAACAGTGTGGGAAGAGATTCAGTCAATTAGGATATCTCAAACAACATATGCTTACACACACAGGAGAGAAACGTTACCACTGTGAACAGTGTGCGAAAAGATTCAGTCAATTAGGACATCTCAAACAACATCAGCTTACACACACAGGAGAGAAACGTTACCACTGTGAACAGTGTGCGAAACGGTTCAGTCAATTGGGACAACTGAAACGGCATCAGCTTACACACACAGGAGAGAAACGTTACCACTGTGAACAGTGTTCAAAAAGGTTCAGTCAATTAGGGCAACTCAAACGACATTGGCGAACACACACGGGAGAGAAACCATATCACTGTGAACTGTGCGGGAAGAGCTTTACGACGAGGGGTGAAGTAAAAGTGCACCGCCGTATGCACACAGGAGAGAGACCGTACCCATGTGAACAATGTCCAAAGCGTTATACAACAAGGGGTGATTTAAATGAACATCAGCGTACACACACAGGAGAGAAACCATACTCCTGTGAACAATGTGCCAAAAGTTTCAGTCGCTCAGGACATCTCAAACAACATCAGCGTACGCACACGGGAGAGAAACCTTACCCCTGTGAACAGTGTGGGAAGTGCTTTACAACAAGGGGTGAAGTAAAAGTACATCAGCGTACACACACAGGAGAGAAACTTTACCACTGTGAACAGTGTGGGAAAAGATTTAGTCAACTCAATAATCTCAAAACACATCAGCGGTTTCACACAGGAGAAAAACCTTACTCCTGTGAACTGTGTGGGAAGAGATTTAGTCGCCTCAATAATCTCAGAACACATCAGCGATTTCACACTGGAATGAGACCATATGACTGTGAACTGTGTGGGAAGACATTTGGTTCTAAAAGTAATCTGAACAGACATCATCTTAGTCACAAATGAGAGAGATTTCATCACTACGCAGAGTGTTGGCTCCTTGAACATTAGTTACATCCTTAGATTTAAGCTATTTTCCAATGTAATCCTTCCCTAGAAGATAAAATATACTTTGTGTTGATATTATTGTGTAGAACAACTCTTTTTGGTCCCTGGATTTATTAGGCGAGAGTTCCACAGACATTTTCAAGCTGTCGGACAGTTAGCTCCTCCCTCTCCCTGAGATTCCAAGTTGGGGGTTTTGAACCGCTGCTGGACCCCCCCTGGATCCGTTAATTCTTGTCTTCATTCCCAAATGGGGGAGCGTTGAATGGACGCTCCCCAGGGAAGGATGTGGACCTTTACCCCAGGAGGATTGAACAAAGGCATTGAAGATGACCAAATTACTCTGTTTTGTCTCCCTCTCCCTTCCGCTATATCTCACACGTCCACCTGCATCCTTTGAACCTGGCCTCCCACTGAGAACCTGGTCCCCAGGACAGTCTTGAGAAGAAAGCCCACCATGATTTCCTCTTTTGTTAAGAAGTCTGAATTAATTTGAATCCAGGTTGAATCAGTCAGTTATTGAAGTAACATTATTTTTGCAGATATATCCATGAAAAATGATCTAACCTTCATTGCTGTACAATGCAAAATGACAAAGTTTCAATATCGCTTAGATGTATTAATTTTCCATGTGGCCATACTGCCACCTAGTGACTAATGGATAGGAATCACTAACCACTAAGATTGAAACATTCATTTGTGTTGTGTGGTCCTACTTAGAATAACCTTTTGCCATTTCTTAGTAGTGTTAGAAATTATGTTTTGATAGTTAGTAGGTAGAATTGTCCCAACAGTCTCAGATTTTATGTTTCAGATGGAATGGTTTTGAAAGATGACTGATGTCTAACCGATATGTTTCTTTTTTATGTTTATATGTAAAACATTATCACAAGAGCTTATGTTCGAACCACTAATTGTTTTAACATAGTGATGCATGAAGTTGTGTGACTTTTGCGCATTAAGTTGAATTACATTCACTAGCCAGAAAGATATGCAGCCAGTTTAAAAGAGGTGACGCCAACACCCTTCCTCCCCTGGTTAGTGACCAACTCCGTCTACTCTGGCCAAAGTTTAAAAAGAGCACTCAGATTATTCTTGCATCGGACTGGAACTCACCGTTGAGCTCAAGAGAAGCCTTTTGTTTTATTTAAAGTTTTCGTTTTTGCCAAAAGTCTTGCATTTTTGGAATTTCTACCGCACAAGTCTGCTCACCCGACTGAAGATTTCACTGAACCTTGCGGTTTTCGTAGCATTGCGTTATCCCCTTTTGAGGTTTTTCACTGACCCATGAACGACTCAAGTCCAGCAGAGTGAAGTTAGTGTAGCCAGATGAATTTATTGGACATTCAACCGCCACCTCAGAAGAACCCAGGATCCGTTGCCAGACAACCCTGGCATCATCGGAGAACCTAGTCCATGGCTTTCCAGCCGATCCGACCCTCTGCGAGTGAAGTCTCCACACCTCATTGCAGGCTGTGGTCGGGACCCATCTGCTTGGTTAAACATCCTGGGTTCGCCTGGGAGACAACCAAACACTGGAGTCCCACATGGCATATCCGTAACCTCCGGAAGACAAGCTGGTAGTTCAGGGAACCGCTGCGGACAACGCTCTTCCCAATCTTTGCGTAAGTCAGCTGAAACTCTCCACCTCTGACTCGACAACCAGTGAGGTAAAGGTTTACAATCTGCTTCATGATAAGAGTTAATGTCAAAATAAATTAATTTCCCTTTCAGAGAAGTTAACTGCCCTAAGCGTGTGTCGTACCGTTGTTATTTTTGATAGTCATGTAACTTTCTACCTCACTATTGTCCCAAACAGAGTCAAAGTTTTGTAATTTAAAATCCTGTATTAATTAGCATATTTTCTTTGTCATATATTTTACTATTGTTTTCTTAATTATATATTTTACTATCATTTTATCTTTCATATATTTAACAATTTCATTTCATTTAATTATTTAGTATGATAAAATAAATCCCATTTATCAGAGGTAAGTTGTCTGTGTTCTCTAAAAATTGAAGACAGGTAAATGTATCCAGTCCTTCTGAAACTGATCAGCCATAGATAATATGGTTCATTTAATATCTTCTTCGTGAATTGAAAGTGGTGCCCTGTTTTTGTAAGTCATTTGTTATAATTTAATAGCTTGATTAACCATCCGCTACATTTTGAAACCCTTTTTTACAAGTGCAATTTTAATTTCTAAAGTAGTTAAAGTGCTTCAGTTGTAACATGGACACTAGAGATCCAGGTGTCACAGGGAGAGGTCAGCTGAGCTGCTGTCACCAGGGGATTAGTTTACAACGCTTCTCTTTTTGCTTTTTGAAACATTTGTTCAATCCTTCACTGCTTATAGCCTTAAATAGTTTTGGCTTTCAACAAAATGTCAGACTTTGCAAACGCATTTATTTTGATCGTAGAAACCTTTATTACTAATTACTGAAGTGTAATTGTAAATTCTTGATTGTTTTTCCAAATTTGTCTTTGTAAGTACATTTTATTCTAAGACTTAAATGTTGTTCGACTAATTCATAACGCTTCTTTAGCTCTTGTAGCGGACCCAGGACACTCTCGGAGTCTGTCGCCTCTCTTGTGTTCCCGTCCAGAAGGAGGCTGAGGACTTGGGGTCTGAATGGACTCTGTTCAAAGCCACCATTGTGGCAGCAGTTGCTGGGAGCTGTGGCCATTTGGTGCGGGAGTGCGACCGGAGAGGGAGTTGTTTCCTCAGCACCAAGCCAAATGCGGTTTCCATGGGTGTTGTGCTCCAGTAAGGGTGCACCTCGTCTCCTACTCCATTTGTGATTTTCACAGGCAGGATGTCAATGCATGGCTGAGGGTGGATCCAGTTTTGGGGGGTGAGGGAGCCATTTCTGCTTTTTGTAGATGAGGTCGTCCTCCTCGCGTGATAAGAGTCAGCGCCTTGAAATCTGAAGCCGTGGTTTTCATCTGGCAAAATGATGCTTGTCCCCTCCGGGTGGAAAGAGCAGCTGATCAGTAGCGCTTCTCTAAGAGTGGTATAATCAAGTGGAACACACAGAACAAGAGATTGACAAAACAACGCAATTAAATCAACAAAAAAGCCATGTGGCGGGAGCAACACCATCAGCCTCGACCCGCACCACGACGGTGAGTTACCACCCAGAGGCCCTGGAAAACAGCCACCAAGCCACTGCGAGCCCACCTGGCTTCGACTCATGCCACCAAAGCGGCCACACCCGAGCGTCCCAGAAACCAGTGTAGTGTTATGTGTCGTTAATATACAATAATTCATAATCATCTGGTTGCGGCACCACTCTTTTTGCTGAGTTGACAGAAACAAATATGTTAAATATGTTAAATAAGTAAATCTAATTATGATACATCATTTATCGATCTTGTATCTAAAGTGTGTGGTTCTACTCTTCCAGTGACCTAAACATCACAATACAGTGACCTTTATAAATAACCAAAGTATTTATTTATAGCTAAATACGTGGCAATAAAAGGTAAAATAAAGAAATGGAAAACAAGTGCAGAAATAACATGACATGAATAAAAACAAATAAGAACACAATTAACTGGAAAATAAACTAGTCATTGGTTTGGCAGCGATGGGAAATGTCTGTTTATGAGATAAGAAAACAATAACAGAAGCCTAAATATAATTCCTATATTCTAATCTAGAGATTTAAACTCTCACCAACACCATCAAGGTCAGAGAGGCCGCAGGGCATCTGCTGTGAACAGCTTTACTCAAACAACCTTCCCACCATCAGTTCAAAGCTTATTAACTTGAGGAATCAGGTTGTGGAGTTACTGAATTGATCAAAAGCTTTGGTGACCCTAACCCTAAAATAAAACAAGCAGGCTCACGATGCACCTTCACAGTCCAGAAAGTTTCAAGTAGATTAAAACAAATATTCATAAAAACAAAATAAAATGATGTGTAACAGGTGTGGTTAGGACCCAATTGCAGGACAAAGACAGGCAGGGATATTTGGTAATGTCTTTTATTTGTAGAGCGGATGGAAGACAGGCAGGGGGCAGGCAGGATACGTGGTCGGGGCGAGGCAGGGTCGGTAGCGGGGAATCGATCCGGAGACCGCCGGAGAGTCTGGTGCAAGCATCGAAGACAATCTGGCAAAGGGTGACTGGTGAGAGAGGCTTATATGGTGGTTTGATTGCTGATCGGGAACAGCCGTGTGCACAGGTGAATGGAGTTGGGCTAATGAGGCAGGTAAGGAGGGGGAGGGGACGGTAGATGAAGACGGAGATCATGACATGATGAGCAGACTAAAGGAAAATGTGAAAAGGTTTAGAGGTTGATACAAGGTGGAAACAGCTGCTTGTTCAGAGATGTCAGTTCTTCAGTTCTTATTTGTGGAAGAGTTGTGTCCTCTCTGATCTGGCTTACAGTGGTTAATCCTTGTTTTACACAAGTCCCATCACTGTCAATTCATGGACTTAAAACGACATATATTCACTTTTAACAGTGTTATCAAAAAAATATATAATATGATAATAAAACAAAATATCCTGACATGCTTTCACACTATAACATGACTTTTTTGATTAATCCACACAAACATTAATCATTGACTACGTGCTATAACAAATTAATACCTGTATTAATAATAACAGAAAGCATATAAACACACAAATTTTAATTTGAGTAAAACAAACGAGCACATTATATCAATGGGCCCTGGGTAGTGGAAGGGGCCTTTTTTTCCTGCCACTTGATGGCGGTAAAAGTCCATGGTGAGAAAACATTTAAACTACAACTCAATAAAAACTCCATCTGATGTGGTAGAGCCTTCATCTTCACCTTTCCCCTGCACCTTTCATCAGTTTGAGTAAAAATAAATGTCTATTATAGTTACATGTATCACTGGGTGATATCATGAATAACTAATATGGGTACAGTTGTGTTCTAAAGCAGGCAATGCACTGTGGGAACGTTCTAAAGGAATGTGCTCTCTCAGATTTCTGGTTTCACTCTGTGAGACTTTAGATAACAGTGATAGAAAGAGAAAGGGGTGAGAGAGAGAAAAACATTGCTCTGGATGTGTGTATGTGTGTGTTTTTGAGCAAAGTAAATGAGAAAAGTCTACAAAGAGGGAAACAAGAAATTTCCTTTGCCTTAATCAAACGTCAACACTCTTGGGGAAATAAGGTGTATTGGATGTCCATGCACAGATAACCCCACCCTGGTGTTAACCTCATATGGCAAGAAAAAGCTTTGGAGAGTTTTACAACCGACTGACCCCTTGCGGGTCACTAAAAGGTTTCCTATCTTGTCAGGATCCTGTTATCAGGTGCTGCCAGGATGTGAGAGTAATGTTGTAGGCTGAAATCCACACGTCTGTTGCCCTCAGTTCAGTTCAAGGTGCCAGGTCCTGGATAATCTGACAAGGCCAGAGAAATAGAATGCAGTTTATGGAGACTGCTCTCTACTTCAGTGTGAGCAAAACTCTCAGAAACACAACTCAGTGACTGTAGGACATTGTGTTGTTATTCATCACATCCATTAATGTGGTAAAACTGTTGGGAGTCCAAGTCAATTATTTGTCATTTTATTTTTATTGCCTTTTTAACTCAAAACTGCGTCACATGAGAAATATTTTTATTTCCCCAACTGAATTAACTGAGAAGGAATTGATGTCATCAAATTTTCCATCAACTGCAACTTTTAATTTGAATTGAATCCGTATTGGTTCAATGCAGTAGAATAACAGATACAACAAGGTTTCTATGAAAAGATAATGTGAGTTTAAGTTTTGTTTGGATTCATCATCAGACTTCCATACAAAACAAATTGAAAGAGGAAGCTGGATCACACACACACAGGCACCATCCCTTCACATTCATCACATATTTGAGCCATCACAGCAAAAGCCGCCCACTCGTGCATTTCTTAAATGGCCAAAAGCCAAATAAGTTGAAAAACCTTTCTTGAAGGAAAATAAGATTTGTCCAGATTCTTGTTCCTTTGTGTATTTTTTATCTCTCAATGTATTTTCAAAACCGAGTCCGATTTATAAATAGTAGAAAAATGTTAAACCGTGGAGTTAAATATTCCCGTTAGATGACATGAGGAAACACAGTTCATTTACCAAGACGCTAAACAGCGCTGAACAACGCAGATCGATAGTTTCCTTCAACGCAAGTGTCCAGGTAAAGATCATTCCTCCATATTTCATGTGGCGTGAAGCCACAATGTGAAACCGTTTCCATAGAGTTCAACCTTTGAATCGTAGTACTTTTACACACACAAGGAGACATCGTTGTGAAACAGCGAAGAAGAAGAACCCTTTGTGTCACGCACCTACGTCACTTCCGTAAACAGACAGTTAAAGCGCAGCACGGGGGTGTTTCGGTCTCACTTGCCTGTGAAAACTGTCTTCTCCGTATCGTTATGGATTAGGTGAAGCGGGTGGAGGAAGCTCTGAATCATATCTCAGACCTTAATCAGACCAGTGAGATGGATCCAAGTCAGTGTCAGCAGCGCGTACTGGACTTCCTTTTCCGTGATGAGAGTCAGTTCTCCCATGGCGACGCGGAGAACGACAGCGATGCTGAATGTGATGTTACTCCAGACTTGGAGAAGTTTTCAAACAGCAGATTTCAAACTTGATGTGACGATGAAAGTGAATATTTTCAAGAACCACCGGAGGAGACTGACGACACGCCCGTTGATGACGGAATAAGTTGATGACATGATGAAGTCCGTTGAGGTTGGTGCAGATTTTCAGATTTCAGATTTTCAGAGACTCATCTTATTGACAGACTCATTCATTTTGTTGTGTTGTCCGTACTTTTAAACTCCAAAATAATTCCACTTTTATAAAACATGTATATTCTTACTGTTAAATTAAAGCTTTTTTAAAAACAAAAATAGTTGTGTGTTGTTGAGCTGTTTGTGATTGGCTCATTCAGCAGTATGTTAATTAGCCATGAGGCTTTGTTTTCCTCCAACTCATTTGCATTCTGGGAGCTGAATGAACCTGGTGTGGGTAAAACTTTGAAGGTGATTATCTCAGAAACACGGTTTGCCACACACTTGTCATGAACAAGTCATAGCTTTAAAAATATTTGCTTGATTTAGCTATGATTCTCCACTTTCAAATGAGGCGGAAAAAAAAAATTCGAAAGCCGCCAAATGACCCTTAAGTACGCAGTGGGTCACATTTACATTTTCCGCCACAGGGGGCGCTGCCATGCTACATGAGTGAGAAGCAGCACCAGCCACCGCTCATTTGCAGACCTTAGAGAGCGGGTTGGGGCATAATGCCCTTATGCGTGATGCAATGTATGTGGGTGCAGATCCAGTGACTGCCCTGTAGTAGCATCAAGGATTTGAACTACATGCAGCAGCTACAGGAGGCAGTGGAAAGAAATGAAGAGAGGCGTGACCTGTGCACGCTTTGGCTGCCTCAAAACCAGGCGCGCTGCTGCATTCTGAATCATCTGCAGTTGTTTAACAGAGCGCTGGTAGAGCGTTGCAGTCATGAGATGACCAGCGCCTGGACAAGGAGCTGTGCCCAGTGCTCCGACAGACACCGTCTGATCCTCCTCATGTTGTCCAGAGTCAATCTGTAGGATCGGGAGACGGGGAATTTGATCAGAGAGGGTTAGCTGGTCGCTAATCACTGCCTCAAGAGTTCTAGTTCTAGGGGCTAATACACTTTAACATAGAACCAAACCACAACATGTGCATAGAAAAACATAGAAACAAACATGTACATGGAAAAACATGAACATAGAAACAAACAACATGTACATGGAAAACCATAGAAACAAACATGTACACTGAAAAACATAAACATAGAAACATGTACATGGAAAAACATAAACATAGAAACATGTACATGGAAAAACATAAACATAGAAACATGTACATGGAAAAACATAAACATAGAAACATGTACATGGAAAAACATAAACATAGAAACAAACAACATGTACATGGAAAAACATAGAAACAAACTGTAGTTTCTGGATGATTTTGATGTGTTGAAGAAGGAGTCTCCACTGATGCTGACTTGATTAAAATAATAGTTTTATTACACAAATCAGCATCAAACCAGACTTGCCATGGATTGTCTGGGAGAGAACAGTAGCTAGATATATTCTCTCCCGAATGGAGTAAAAAATTTGTCCTTTATACTAGTACAGAGATCATGTAACCCATCTGGTCACAATACATACTGTAGGTCACAGTTCAGCACTTGTCAGACATAAATCTACACATTTCCTCTGCTGACCAAGCTGGAGGCATCTACACATTTCCTTTCCCATAGGGCCTCTAACTAGACACGTTATTGTCGTTCTCCGTATGACATGGAAGCAATAAATTAAAAGTAACATACGTTAGTAATTATACCATACAATCACTATACAATGGTCTCTGATTCTTGAGAACCCGGGGCCCTCATTCAGACACCTCAAAACAACATGTACATGGAAACATAAACATAGAAACAAACATGTACATGGAATAATGTAAACAAAGAACCAAACAACATGTACATGGAAAAACATAAACACCAAACAACAACATTCAATCAGTACCGTACAGGAAGGAACCCAGGTTTCGACTACGCGGCACTGCCTTACAGCAGATCGTACCGTTGATATCACCAAATTCACTCTGGAAGCTAACGGCCTTCAGGCTGGGAGATTGGATGCAATTCTCCAAAACAACTTTGATTTGACACAATCCCTTCCTGGATGTACTCGCCTCCATCTTTAGAGCAGAATGCCAAACGAGTGCAGTCGAGCTGCTGCGTTTATGCAGCTCCATTCATATCTCCTCCTCCTGGACCACACCTTAGTGACTCATACCTCTCCACTTTGCCCATTTATTTATGGGCATAGGATATGCCTCAGAAAATTCCCATCTAAAATGGCCGACCATGTTACAGACATTAGAACTTTGATTCCTTGTAATTACATTACATCCAATATTACTTTGTTCACTCTTTCCCCCCCAAATCAGTTAACACAATACAATTGATCATTTCTATCATTTCAATCATGAAATCAATTTCTAACCATCTATTATATATGTAGATTATAGCCATTAAATGCTTATCTTTTAACTAGTCCTCCATTGTTTTATTTTCACCCTGGGAAGGCGTTGTCCGTGGCGTTATCTGCCGCTGCCGCAGTGTCCTTGACTTGTTTCTCTTTCCTTCAGCCTTCACTTCTCTTCTCCAGACTTCTCATGGCTGTTCCGATTTATACATTTCATTAAATCAGTTTATCTGTCATTTTTAAATCATGAAATCACTATTCTAGCCATGAGATGGTTACACACGTAGATTATAATCATTATCCTAACCATGAATTATTCATTATTTAATCATTGCATTTTAAATCATGAAAAGTTATAGAAAGACTATTAGATAGAACATGGCTACTGAAATACATCATGCGTTAACACGTTTAATCATCAAGCACTGGCAACTGTAACTCCCAGTCCAAGAGGCTTAGTTGATAATCTTCCCCGCGCTATGACCTCCGTTTGGTGGTTCCAGGTTGCGTTCTCTCGACTCTCCTTCTTTCTTTTCTTTCATTACCTCGAGCCCGTTTGGCAGCGTCATTTCTTCTACTCTAAACGGAAGCTTATCACGTGGGGTTAGGGTTAGGGTTAGGGTGGGGATGAATGGCATGCCAGGGTGGTGCAAGTCCATCATTTCAACACCACATACATTGCATCTGCAAATTAACGACAGCTGGTGCTGCTTCCACTGTGTGGAATGGGTTCTCAATCCACTCTTCTCATGCGTGGTGCCCATGTGGTGGAACAAGCTACCCAGCTCGTTACGCTGTGCAGAGGCGCTCACAACCTTCAAGAAACACCTGAAGACCCTGCTCTTTCAGGAAACCTGATCTTATCTTAGACAAACTATTGTTATTTCTGTCGAGGTTGACTAGCCTAACTTGTTGTACTGGCAACGCACTAACAACACATGAGTTGTTGATGGTGACAAGCTGTTAAGTTATTAGACATTCTGCACTAACATGGAGAAAAAAAAAATTCCCTAACATAAAAAGTCCGTATTTGAATGAAAAATGTTTTTATTTTGATCATTTACAGCATCTTGCACTTGTATCCGGTCGAGTTTAGAAACAGGAGATCATGAAGTTAAGTTTGACGTTACTCCAGTGGTTGATGAATGCTTGGTTTGTTTCTAGCCTCTCATGTAAGTCGCTTTGGACAAACGCATCTGATCAATGAATAAATGTAAACTAATCCCCTGGTGACAATGTAACAAAATGTAAAAAAAATAAAATAAATAACAATATATATATATATATATACCTATTTAATCGCATGAACGTATACGCACACACAATGACAAACACAACTTCATATTTATAACCCCACTCACATATTTTCCATTATTCACATAATTTCCACAGACATCCAAGCCTTGGGGTACTGGACGCAGCTGTCATTGTTCAGGCCTAACCTTGACGCAGCTACAGAGCGATAAAAACATTCGTCACATAGTTCACCACTGACCAAACTAACTATATATTGTTCCTGACTTCCAATCATAAAGCATTCGACTCAGAGAGCTGCTCCTCATCTCTGGTTCGACCCTTGTACAAGTAAAACAAACGTCTGTCTGCCTCTTTATTTAAGACCACCCACTGACAAACTGCAGATTAAAGCCACCCATTCATTTCTGTAACAGCAGCACCTCAGCTGACCCCTCTCTGTGACACCTGGATCTCGAGTTTTCATGACACAATAATATCAACACACAATAGCTTTTATCTTCTAGGGAAGGATTAAATTGTAAAATAACTTAATATTAATATTCAACAGCACAAAGAACAGAAGGCAGGGTTTAATTTGTAGTTTGAATCCGTCTCCTGTGTTACACGCTGATGTACTTTGAGTTGACACTTTGCACTTCACACGGAGAGAACAGAGAGACGGCGCTCTCTGAAGTGTGTGGGGAAAAAAATAAAACAAAAAGAAAACTGCCGATCGTCTCATGTTTTTGTTTTGTATTCGATAGCAATGCAAGGATAAGGACAAAACTATCATTCTCTTGGTCTCTTCAACCTTTTTGAAGCGAGGTGGTTGGAGTGCTGAAAAACATGCAATTCCATTTAGAATAATAAGAATTGATGTCATCCCATCCTGTTTTTAACATTCCACATACTCTTTGGGAATTTTCTCTGCTGGGACTATTACGTGATAAGGCGCTCAGTGCAGCATCAGGGAGACTTGGCCGCTCTCACCTGGTACTATTGTGGTTAATTATTAACCCCCACATGAAAAGAAACTGATTACATGTTATACTAAACCACAAATATCCAAGGTATATGAGATCCTTTTAAAATGTATGCTATAAAACCCCAAAAAAGGGAAATAATTAAATAACAGAAAGGACAAAAACAGGCCCAAAAAATAGAAAATCCAAAGAGAGTTGAGACAAAGTAAATAGGCCAAGGTCATATATCCATATTTGCCCCAGGAGTTCTAGGAACTACAGAAGAATAGTATCAGGGCTGTGACTGGTTCCCACCCCACAAAGACTGTGATTGGTTCTTTGAGAACCACCCCCAAAAGGAGAAGCTTCCTGGTAACAGGACTGTGATTGGTTACTGTGATTGGTTCACACCCCACAAGACTGTAAATAGTTGTTTGGAAAACCAACCCAAATAAAAAGAAAATCACTTTTAACAGGACCATGATTGGTTCCCTGGCGCTAAAAGGGGCAGGACATGTAATGGGAGGAGAGAACTTCTTGCAAATATAAGGAGGTTCAAGAGATCCGTTTCCAAAAGGCCAGAATAGATGGAAGCGTTGTCCAGAGATCCAGACTTCTTACAAGCCCAGGCCTTGACCAGCCTCAGTACCAATAGTTCAAGCTCCAACATTCTGCATTGTGGTGCAGTCATTCATTTGTGAGTAAGATGATGTCTATTGAGATGACTTTTAGAAAAAAAGGAATTCCCACACTGTTCACAGGCATATTGTCTTACTCCAGTATGAAATTGCTGATGTGTTTTGAGATTATACAGGCGACTAAATCGTTTCCCACACAGTTCACAGGGATAAGGTTTCTCTCCTGTGTGTGTACGCTGGTGTACTTTTACTTCACCCCTTGTAGTAAAGCGCTTCCCACACTGTTCACAAAAGTACCGTTTCTCTCCTGTGTGCGTCCGCTGATGCGTTACAAGATTGGATGACTGTTTAAATCTTTTCCCACACTGATCACAGTGATATGGTTCATCTCCTGTGTGAACACGCTGATGACTCTTGAGATTGTTTGAATGACTGAATCTTTTCCCACAATGTTCACACGAGTAAGGTTTCTCCCCTGTGTGAACACGCTGATGTACTTTAATTTCAACCCTTGTCTTAAAACTCTTCCCACATTGTTCACATGAGTATGGTTTCTCTCCTGAGTGAACACGCTGATGTACTTTTATTTCAACCCTTGTCTTACAACTTTTCCCACACTGTTCACAGGGGTAAGGTTTCTCACCTGTGTGTGTACGCTGATGAACCGTGAGACTGGATGATTGACTGAATCTCTTTCCACAGTGTTCACAGGGGTATGGTTTCTCACCTGTGTGCATACGCTGGTGAATCTTGAGATTGCTTGTTTGACTGAATCGTTTCCCACACTGTTCACAGGGGTAAGGTTTCTCACCTGTGTGGATACGTTGATGTACTTTCTTTTCAGCCCTAGTCTTGAAGCGCTTACCACACTGTTCACATGGGTATGGTTTCTCTCCTGTGTGTGTACGCCAATGTAGCTTAAGATGTCCTAATTGACTAAATCGCTTTTCACACTGTTCACATGGATAAGGTTTCTCGCCTGTGTGCATTCGCTGATGTACTTTTATTTCAGCCCTGGTCTTAAAGCTCTTCCCACACTGTTCACAGTCATATCTTTTCTTTCCTCTATGAGTAGGATGAAGTTTTCTGTGATGACCTAAGAGAGGAGAGGGAAAGAAAGACAAGAGTGGGTTACAAAACAAGTCAGAGAGGGCACAAAAAATGTAGGATGTTGAGTGAAAGCTGATCACTGAAAAAGAGGGTTCATTTGCAATAATGACTGGCTGGCTGCATTATGCCACCTATTCATATGAAATTATTTCATAACTAGTATGCCTTGTTTCATAGCTAGTATACATAGAACAGTGCTGCGCACAGCAACTGCAAAGCTTCCACTCTTTAGCTTCTGCTAGGAAAAAGTCCTCAACAATGTAGTTAACACTGCAACTACATAAACTCTTTGACCAACAAAGAATACAACCCAACCTGTTCACAGTTAATGTGAAATTAGACGATATCTTACATTAGCTTGAAGAGATATACAATATTGCTGATGGGAAAGACCACCCTGAGAAAAGTATTTAACACCGCTATTCCACTCCTGTACTCAGAATGCAGCAAAGAGATGGAAAGGACAGTTTGAGACGGACTCAACAACTGAGGCAAAGCAAGTTTATTTACTATACTGCTCTCACTATTCAACCACAGTTGTATAATTAACAGAAATGTATGATGGGAGCTGTAATTTCTGTAAGATAAGAGACTGGCCTGAAGGAAATTTGTCTTTGTCAGAATGATATGTAAAATACCACCATCAACCACATACACTATATAACCCACAACATGCAGTACACAAATACATTCATAAGGGAAAAAGTTCTCTTAGGTGAGGTTCAGTGCTTTGATAGACAGGGGGACAAAGGAGTGCTTATAGCGCTGGAGCCTACACTGGGGGACTCTGAAACATCTGCCTGACGGTAGGGGCTGGTACTCAGAGTGGAGGACGTGTGGGGTCTGAAGTAATTTTTTGTGCCTGTCCGACAAAAACAAAACTGCAGACTGAAAACTGGAAATGTAAGTATTCGCTGTTCTTCCTGTGTGTCCACAGTAGGTTGACTGAACCGTAGGCTGTGGCGCGCAATAAGAGTTTCTCCTAACAACACCATAGATGTGTATTGTATGTATTTTATTTTCCGACGTTTCCGTATTTGAATGAAACAAAAAAGACCCAAGCCCTGCCGTAACCCGGTGCTCCAAGCTCGAGGCCGCTCATTACTCCACGGTGAAGGTCTGAACAAATTTTTAAAAGAGGACTTTTGTTTTGGGGACCTCAGAGACCTATATTAACTTTAGTAGAAAAGAGCCTAATAGGTCCTCTTTAATATCAGGGGAGCGTGGGGGTTTTCCGCTGTGCTCCCCACGGTGTGATCTCCACACTCAAAACATTTCATGGTCCCTATGCAGGGAAAAGTCATTAACTTCTGATTGTGGATTCTAAATAGGATATGAAATGATCAAATTATACACACATATTAGTGTCAATTAACGTGGCAACGTCCGGAACTTCAACGCGCATGGTGCAGGTAAAGGGACCAAAATTAGCATGTTGACTCGGGTGTTGTGTTTAGATCAGAGCTAGAGCTGATAAAAACCTGTCTATTGCAGAGTTACTTGTCCTGGGACCGGGTGTTACCTTTACCACCAAAGACAAATGCTGGATGTTAGCGGGTGTTGCCGGGTTTTTGGCGCAGTGGGAAAGAGTGTAGCGAGAAAAAAAAGATCTAAATCTTTCTCTATGAGATGAAGAAGAATCTATTATCGTCACACAGCATGCCATTACAACACATGCATAAATGCAAACACACACAACATGCTTCGAATGGTGGCCGGTGACATGGGTCCTCTGCATTTAACCATCCTGACTTGTCCTTCCTCGGGGAGGGCAGCCAGTAGCAGTGGGGACCTGGTACCAAGTGTCCATCTCTGGTCAGATGATGATGTGCATGTTTTTGGTGGGGGTCCTAACTGATTTTACATGGAGGAAACCCCATATGAGCACAGGGAGAACATGCAAACTCCACACAGAAAGTCCCCTAATTGGGAGATGACCCACCGGAGCACGGTGCCAACAGCACCCCGGGTGGGGTTCAAACCCAGGACCTTCTTGCTGTGAGGCAGCAGCACAATGCACTGTGCGGGGAGGTGAGATCCGATCACAATAGTTACTAGACAGCTGAGTGAAGAGGGCAAGAGCTTCCCCTCTCTTCCTCTGCTCCAGTTTCAGAACACAGTAAACTGCACTTACACTGTTTCAGTGCTCAAATTTCTCCTGGCGGATCGTCTGTCATCAATGGATGGAGTCGATCGCCGCCAAGGATCACAGGTCTTAATGGCTATAGACTCGTCACTCTGGAGGTGAAGACTTTTGAACGCCTTGTGTTGTGTCACCTCAAGTCCGTACAAATCTGCTTTTTGACTTTTTAGGGGTATTTTTTCCTCTTCAGTTACGCAGATATCCTAATGTAGCGTAGATTAATTGTCTTTCAAAGTATCGAGTATCGCAGAATAACTGCTTTGTGATACCATCGTTATTGTAGACTACGTATCATGATAGTATTGTATCGTGAGTTACTCTGTGATTCCCTCCCCTTACGTTGAGGGTGAGAAAGTGTTCACCACACCAATGAAAAAAGCCGTAGATAGATAGACTTATGAAATTGACTATCAGAGTAGTTCAATTTGAGACCAAGGATGAAAAGGAAACAAACAAATCTGCTCCTGTAACATGTCAGATTAACTGAATAAAGAATCTATATGAACCCAGATACCTTGAGAACTTGTTTTACAGTAGAAAGCAGAGGTTAAACCTCTTTCTTCACCACAAGGCTTTAATAAACAGTCAATGATTTGACCAAACTATAAATGTCAATAAAGTTTAATTAATATTGTGAATATCTGTATCATTTTCATCATCTGGTCAACAGCTTGATAAGAGAAATAATAAAAACTTACCTGACGGAGGTTGTCTGGTCTCCTTCCAATCTTCATCACTGTCTTCAGTCTCAGTTTCAGAAGAGTGTGAAGAGAAGAGCTGCTCAGCACCAGCTGGTTCTAAAGCAGCAGCTGGATCTGAGCTACTGGCTGCTTCTGACACTCCCCAGTCCTCTCCATCAGCTTCTGTTTCCATCTGTTCAGTTGAGGTGCTGGCTACAGGTTCTGCCCCTCTCTTCTCCTCAGTTTGGCTTTGATGAAGCTGGGACCACTGAGCGCACTCTTCATCAGGTTCAGTCTTCACAGTTACAGGAGAGAAGGGGAACTGGTTGATACCAGCCTCCTGACTGACACAGAGTTCCTCCTCTTCCTCTTTAATTTGTGGGGGCCCTGGCTCCTCCTGGCCCAGACTGGGGCACCACTCCTGCTGCTCAGGAGGAAGCTCCTCTTTACAGACAGAGAGCTGCTGGAGCTCTGGAGGTAAAACTGAAAAACAGACAGAAGGATGTGTGAAACCTCAAAAATGGCACATTCTATTAGAACTTTCCATTGAGTTTTGTAATAATCAAATCTCACTGAAGTCGACAATAATATGGAATATGTGATTTTAATCTAAGTGAATGCCTATGTATCTTTAAGAGCTCACCTGTCCTATCCTCTGGTCATGGATTATCATTGGCTAGTGGTCACCAATGGATTTGGGGTCAAACACTATCTCCTGTTTTATTAATGTTAAGGGTGAGAAAGTGTTCACCACACCAGTGAACAAAGCTCTGGATCATAGACTTATGGGGTTGACTGTCAGAGTAGTTCAACTTGAGACCGAGGATGGTTGTATTATCTGAGAACTTCACAATGAAATTGGGTGCACTTTGCATCATTCAGCAAAGTCCTGTATCCATTACATTTTTATATATTTTTTCAATATAAATCTCAAATCTGCTCCTGTTTCGTTTCAGACTAACTGAAAAAAGAATCTGCATGAACCCAGATACCTTGAGATTTTTTTTTAATAGTAGAAAGTAGAAGTAAACATCTTTGTATACCACAAGGCTTGAATAAACACTCAATGATTTGACCAAACAATAAATGTCAATAAAGTTCAATTTGTATTGTGAATATTTGTAGTGCTCATATAATTTTGTCTATTTTTATTCAATGTGGAATCACCAATTGATTACGTTTTTACCTGCTGACATTCATCTGGTCAACAGCTTGATAAGAGAAATAATAAAAACTTACCTGACTGAGGTTGTCTGGTCTCCTTCCAATCTTCATCACTGTCTTCAGTCTCAGTTTCAGAAGCGTGTGAAGAGAAGAGCTGCTCAGCACCAGCAGCTGGATCTGAGCTACTGGCTGCTTCTGACACTCCCCAGTCCTCTCCATCAGCTTCTGTTTCCATCTGTTCAGTTGAGGTGCTGGCTACAGGTTCTGCCTCTCTCTTCAACTCAGTTTGGCTTTGATGAAGCTGGGACCACTGAGCGCACTCTTCATCATGTTCAGTCTTCACAGTTACAGGAGAGGAGGGGAACTGGATGATACCAGCCTCCTGACTGACACAAAGTTCCTCCTCTTCCTCTTTAATGTGTGGGGGCCCTGGCTCCTCCTGGCCCAGACTGGGGCTCCACTCCTGCTGCTCAGGAGGAAGCTCCTCTTTACAGACAGAGAGCTGCTGGAGCTCTGGAGGTAACACTGAAATACAGACAACAGAAAGACTTGTGAAACCTCAACATTGGTGCGTTTTACTAAATACACTTTGCATTGGGTTTTCTAATACTCAAATCTTATAAAAGTTCCCAATAATAAGCAGCATGTGATTTTAATAATAAATTACATTTCCCCGTGCTTATTAATGAAGTACTTGCCGCTTGGAGAAAAGGGACTTTGAAAAGTGAAACTTTTCCATCGTTAAGAGATGAATGGAAAAAAGTGAGATGGAAGTTGCTGGACCTGTGGTGTACAGAATTAAACACATTTACAAGGTTCATTACTACGCCAAAGAATCACCTGATGACTTCTCTAATGGGCGAGTCTCTTCCAGATAAACCAGTAAACAGCCCTCCGAAGAAACAAATCTGAATTAATCCACCTGACGCCGACACCAATGCTATAATGCTCGATGCTCTTAACAAAATAAGTGAAAGTCATGTCTTTATGAGAGGTAGACATACTACCAATAACATTCACCTGATCCTAGATCTATAAAGCTGCTTCCACACATGCACTGTAAACTTCAAATTATCCAGAAATTACCTGGATGAGTTGTATTTGTGAACGGAAATGTCTGAATCATTTTAACGGGACATTACCCAGCAAGCACCCTAGGACAAAGTCTGTGTAATGTCCGACAGAGCGGTATGTGTGAACAGAGCAGGTGATTGTCCGGATCATTCATAGCGAGTGAGTGGGCGTGTCGCGTGTTGATTACATCTCTATCATGTGCCAGTTATTTACCTTTGTGTGGATCTATGTGCATGGACCGTAGCTGCTTCGTACTTCTTTCTGCTTTCTTCATTATTCCTTTCCACTCTCTCGTTTAAGTTATGGATATATCCAAATACAGGACTATTAACGCAAAAAAAAAAACAACTACTGATAAATCGGTAGCCTTGTCCACCATCTTTTGTGCTGCTCCACAGCATAATTTCATCACGTCCTGCCTCCTGTATGCTTTACCCAGGCTCCCACCCCATGTCTTAACCAAACTAATTATTTTAGGTGGTGTAAACGAGTCTGACACAGACAATCACAGATTTTTGCTACATGTGTGAAAAGGCAACTCCAGATAATGTCCAGATAATCATTGTCCGGAGTGCATGTGTGAAAGCAGCTATTCTGAACTGATTAATAATGAAGCAATTATTCTTTCTTTGGTTTCTACAAAGCTTCTGACACATTTAAAACACCCCACTTGGTTCTGACCAGTGAATAAAATTGCTTACATCTTTCCTAGTCCTACTCTTTTATCTGCTAAATATAATTTTTGTTTCAAACCCATCTCCCGACAGGAAGTTGGACAATGCAACCAATCAGCTTGTTTGAGATTTAGGTGGTGTCCGCCTCCGCTCCCCTACGAGCCGTTCCAAGCTACGATAACCAATAACCCCCTCCCCACACTTCCCTGGGACGGGCCCAGGAACCTTTCTTTTCTAGTGTATGGCCAGTCTTTATTTAATTATTTGATCACCTGGAACTGTATCTCCCCAAATATTAGGGTCATTTCCAACAGAGCTCCATATAAGGTTTACTCATTTACAGAGAGCTGCATTCAAACGTGTTGGATGCACTTTGGGTGTGAGTTGAAATGCACCACCAAAAATAACATCAAGACTGTTCCAGGAGCCTTGAAAAGCACGATTCAGTACAGCTGTCATAATTATTACATGATCGCCTGATTGCAATTGTGACCCACCGCAGACTTTAGGTACATTTGGTACCGTTTGACTTTTGACATTTTAAAGCGAAGAATCAGAGCTTCAAAACAAGGTGTAACTTGTGCAAATCAAGCCAATATCTTGAAAGATATGGCTTCTTAATGACGACGGTGTGACAAACTGTGTTTCAGAGATAATCCCCCTCAAAGTTTCCCCAACACTTGGCTTCATTCAGCCAGCTCCCAGAATGCAAATGGTTTGGAGGACCACATGCCACATGGCTTCTTGCCACATGGCCCCTTGATACCGTGCTGAATGGGGATCTGACACCCTGCTGAATGAGGCCCCTGGCTGCATTTGCAGGAAAAACTTGAGAATCTTGTGCATTGCCACTTGTTCATAATCTGCATCACCAACCTCAAGGACTTCACGTCATCAACTTCTTCGGTTGTAACAACAACAGGCGTATCGTCCGTCTCCTCCGGTGGTTCTTGAAAATATTCAGTTTCATTGTTATATTCAGGTTGAAATCCGCTGTTTGAAATGTTCTCCAAGTCCAGGATAACGGCAGTATCCGATTCAGCATCGCTGTCGGAGAACTGACTATAATCGCAGAAAAACAAGTCCAGTAAGCGCTGCTTACACTGACTTGGATCTATCGCACTGGTCAGATTAAGGTCCGCGATAAGATTAAGATCTTCCTCCACCTGCTTCTCATAATCCATAATAACACAGAGATGAAAGTTTTCACAGACAAGTGAAACCACGACAGACAATTGAATGTTTTTTACGGAACATAAGCTTTTCTTCTTTGTTGGTATACGCCCCCTACACAACAATGTCTACAGGTGTGTGTATAAAACACGTAAGATTTGAAGGTTGAACTCTATCAAAACGGTTTCACATTGTGACTTTACATCACATGGTATATGGAGGAATGATCTTCACCTGGACGGTGTCTTTAAAGGAAACGATCAATCGGCGTTGGCGCTGTTCAGCGTCTCGGTAAGTGAACTGTGTTTCCCCATGTAATCTAACGAGAATATTTAACTCCACGGTTTAACATTTATCCACTATTTATAAATCAAACTCCGTTTTGAAAATACGTTCAGATAAAAAAACAAAAAAAAAAAACACAAAGGAGCAAGAATCTGGAAAAATCTCCTTTTCCTTCGAGAAAGGTTTTTTCAACTTGTTTGGCGGCTCGTGGCCATTTAAGAAATGTGCAGTTTTGCTGTGGTGGGTCACAATTATTTGAGCAGATCTTAATCCTTTTGTAAAACCATTGCATGCGCAATCATGTTTCCATCCAAATTCTAGGAGAATTTAAATTAAAGTCACATTAAATAGAAACAAAATCATTATGTTTAGATTGTTTGTCAATGGCAATGTCTCTATTACAATAGATACACATTTATTATGATTATAGGTCATTACAGTGGCATATTATTTTATGCCGCTATTATAGTGGCATAATATGAACAAAAAGACTATTCAATTGTTAATTGCAATTATTTATATGACAATTTATCGTCAACTAAAATTGCATGACGTACAATTTTGTCACAGGGATTTAAATTCTTTATTGTACTCACTTGAATTAAAATGTGATTAAGTAAAAAATAAAGTTCAACTGTACCTTTCCTGTCAGAACAGTGGGAAACGCTTTCAAATCTGTTGCTAAATCCAAACCTGTAAAAAACATTTTAATTGATTAATAGTGAATTCAGGATCACCTCTTACACAATGCTCCAAGATATTATATATATATCACACATCTCTACATGAATTTAAAAACCTAAATGAAATAATCCAAAATGGAGAGGAGAGGGAGCGATCGGGGTGCATTCTGCCAACCTGTCTCCCTCTCCAACGGTACAGATGGTATGCGTGCTAGCGATTGGGTGCCCGTGATCAGAATGAACAGGCTCTGTGATTGTGTGGTGTCGTTCTCGAACAATTCAAATCTTGTGTGTGAAGAGGGGGATTCACTCACTTGTGAGACGAACCACTCAGTGATTGCAGGGATACACTCACTCGCTGAGAGACAAAAAGCAGCACGTTCACACGCAACTGACTGATGAACAGATCGTTGCAGGAAGTCATTCATCATTATATTGTTAATGTGCTTGTGTGTTACCCTTAATGCGGTTGTGTTTTATAGTTAATGCAGTTGTGTTCAACGGTTTATGTGCTTGTGTTTTCCCGTTAATGCAGTTGTGTTTAAACCGTTAATGCAGTTGTGTTTTCTGTTAATGCGGATATGTTTTACCGTTAATGCGGTTGTGATTTGTGTTAATGCGGCTGTGTTTTACCATTAATGCCCTTGTGATTTGTGTTAATGGGGTTGTGTTTTTCATATTTGCAAAGCGCTGTGTTATGCATTTCGTTTGACACACTCTGGAATTGCAGTGTTTTCTAAATGCTGCGCATGTGTTCTTAAATTGGTGAAGATGTTTTCTTAGTTTGCTTGTGTTCTGTGTATTTGTCTGTGTTTTCTTGAGTTGCAGTGCGTTGAGTTCTCAGGGCCACTTGATGCATCCTTACTGGCACTTAGCCCCTCCCCTAACCTTTTTAAGTTCTCTTTCTCTGTATAGAGCACATCTTTTTCATTATTAGTGTACTGTATGTGTATTTTGCTTCCTGTAATTTAGACTGAAATCTTTTACTTTATCTGTCTGGAATACAACGCACACACCCATACCGAGACAAATTCCTTGTATATGAAGACTTGTACTTTGCCAAATAAACAGATTCTGATTCTGAAACAGAAAGTGTTCACACTGCAATCCACAAAACGCAGGATGCAGGACCAGAATTTGTCTATGGGGTAGTTGTGTGTGTTGTGTTAGTTGTGTCATGAAAAGGTAAAAGTAAAAAATAGAGAAAACAACAATGTCAATAGTTTTTGCAATCCGTCCAGAAAATAGCAAAATATCAGTGGGAGGTTCAGTGTATTTTTGGGAGAACATGTTTTAGATGTAAAACATGGTTTTACTGATGCCTCCTGTGGCAGGAGCTTCATGGCCGATGGTCACTTGCGAACCACCATGAATCATATGAAGAAGCCTTGCGTGTGGTCAGCGTGAAACACTGCAGCGCTCCATCACACCGAGGAAACAGGACTTTTGATGCACTATCAGCTGCTACAGTCGTTTAGCTCAATTGTTCCCAACGTTAAAACAGAACCACGCCCTTCACCTGCACTACCTCATATCAACGTGGCTCATCGCTGTCAGGTGGACGTGCGTTTACAGAGTGAAAGTGACAGCAAAGTGAAAAAGCACGTTTCAAAACAAAATGGCGAGTCGGTGTGATGACGTTAGCCGCCAAGCTAGCATGAGGCTAGGCGGTCCGAGTGGGAACGAGCGAAGCCGATAAATACGAGCTAATAATGTGTTGTCGCTTACTGTACAGCGATGTGCCCAGCTCCTCTCATAACCACGGGCTGTGGACAGTATCTGGATAAGAGCTCCTCACTCACTACGTGCTCTTCCACCTCGTCTTCCAGCTCAAAGTCCGCCATGTTGGATCCTCACAGGCCCCGCCGGTGCACGACTCGTGAACGACTCGGTCGTAGCGAACGATTCTTTTAAACGAGTCGGGAGTCTGCTGAGCCTATTCCACGCCACTGTGGAGTCTGTCCTCCTGTATGGCTGTGAAAGCTGGACCCTGGCACCCACCCTGCAGAAGTCCCTGGATGGGTGCTACACCAGAATGCTACGAGCTGTTCTGAATGTGGACCAGAACATCCACATTACCAACAAGGACCTGTACGGGCAACTGCCAAGGCTCAGCAAGAAGGTAGCATCTAGGAGGATGAGGCTGGACGGCCACTGCCACAGACATCGGGAGCTCCCGGCCAGCAGGCTGGTCCTATGGGAACCAACGCACAGGCTTCGATCGCGAGGACGTTCAGCGCTAACGTATGTGGACGTCTTGAAGAAGGATGCGGGAGCTGAAGGCTCTTCGGAGCTGGTCGGGTGTATGGAGAACCGGAAGGATTGGAGACTTCGATGGAAGCTCGTCTGAGGACGACCGAGAGAGAGAGTCCCTCCGGCAAAGGAGTCATTTGTTCGTTCGTAATTTTAGAAGAGAACTATCTTTAATCGTCACACCGCACACCACACTACAACACACACACACATGCTTTGGGTGGTGGCCGGTGAAATGGATTCTCTGCATTGACCCATCCTGGCTTGTCCTTCCTCCGGGGCCACAGCCAGGAGCAGTGGGCAGCATTCGTGGACGCGCCCGGGGACCAGGTGATAAGTGTCCATCGCTGGTCAGACCATGATGGTGCATGTTTTTGGTGGGGGTCCTTACTGACGTGAGGTGGAGGAAACCCCATGTGAGCACGGGGAGAACATGCAAACTCCACACAGAAAGGCTCCTATTTGGGAGATAACCCACCGGAGCACGGTGCCAACAGCGCCCCAGGCGGGAATCAAACCGAAGACCTTCTTGCTGTGAGGCAACCAAGATTTGGTTTCCCATCAATAATAAGTTTGTGGAAAAAACAAGTGAAATGCGCTTTATAAATACTGTAAGATGTGACTTGACTTGACACATCTTTGTCATTTTAGTGGCTGTGTTTTCCAGCATTTTATCTTTTCTTGTGCTGCCATTGGGTTTCCATAGATTCAATTTAATAGTGGTTGGATGCTTTCGGCATAACCAGGGATCCATTGTCTACAGAAACGTGTCATGCCTTGACATTGCATCATGTGCTTCTTTGTCACAGGTTTTGGTGTTTTTTTTTTTTTTACCGTCATCGAGCTGTCTCCCCTCCTAACTGATATTATAGCCCAAGTATCGCACCTCCTTTCTGCATAATTGTAATTTATTTTTACTGGCCTTATGCCCTTGTTCATTTAGGAATTGCCACAGAGCTACAGTATCTGTTTCACAGTATGATTTAGTTTTTGAGCAAAGCAAAATGTCATCTACGTAAAGTAAAATTTTGCTACCTTCTAGATTTGCACTCATCGCCATGAAAAATATGGTTGGGCTTTCAGTATATCCTTGCGCCAATCTTGTCCAAGTCCACCTTTTCCCCTGATAGGTAAATGCAAACCAGAGCTGTGATGCTTTCTCAATTGGTATAAAAACACATTTGCAAAGTCAATTACAGTAAAATACTTGTGTCCTGGATCGATATTGTCAAGTATTGACTGGGGTCTGGAGTGTTGGGTGCCCTAGGCATTAAGCCGATTTTTTATTTAATCATCTCATTTCTTCCTAATAGATTGGCTGGGCATGACCCAGATGTAATGATTTTGGCTTTACAAGAGAGGTTTGATTCCTTATCGAGGAAATGAATGGGGTTTGTCAGTTTTTCACTTGAAGAACACTATGTCCTTCCCATTAATCTTGAATGTTACAGTTGGTCTGTGATTACTCTCCATGGCACTAGCAAATATCTCATCCAGATCTAGAACCTCAGTTTTCTCTTCCTCTTCCTCAAATTCATCATCATTTACAGAAAATAAGGTGTCATGACCTGTATTTTCGTGCTTGCAGTCGGTCAGTCGTGCAGTGTCGGTCTCGTTGCCTCCCCCTCCTCCATCCATTCCTCCTTTTAGGGCAATCACGGGCCCACTGATCCCTCTTCCCATAGACGAAACATCCGTAATCCGCCCTGTTGCCTCCTCCCGTTGCTCCTCTCCCCCCTCGGCCTCGGAACCGTCCTCGGCCTCTGGTATTTTGGTCGCCTCCGAACATAACAGAAGCAGAAGCACCACACAAACCATTGTAGTTTCTTGATGATTTTGATGTGTTGATGAAGAAGGAGTGACCGCTGACACTGACTTGATTAAAATAAGAGGTTTATTACAAAAGAACAGCATCAGACCAGACTTGCCATGGTTCACACGTAACCCGACAACGTAACCCATCTGGTTCTCCTACATAGGTCACAGGTCAGCCCTTGTCCGACATACATCTAAGCACATTCCACCTCCCTTATCACCGGGACCCCTGGCATCGTCTGTTACTAATTATCTTATACTATGGGGACTTTCTTGGGATGCCAACCATTCCAGACACTTCACCATCATTGTAGACTTCCTCACAACTTGAATCTTTTAGGACAAACACCCTGGTGGTGCAGTGCATTCCACTGCTGCCTCACAGCAAGAAGGTCCTGGGTTTGATTCCCGCCTGGGGCGCTGTTGGCACCGTGCTCCGGCAGGTTATCTCACAAATAGGAGCCTTTCTGTGTGGAGTTTGCATGTTCTCCCCGTGCTCACATGGGGTTTCCTCCACCTCACGTCAGTAAGGGCCCCCACCAAAAACATGCACCCATCATGGTCTGACCAGCGATGGACAATTGTCCCCGGGCGCGTCCACGAATGCTGCCCACTGCTCCTGGCTGTGGCCCCGGAGGAAGGACAAGCCAGGATGGGTCAAAAGCAGAGAATCCATTTCACCGGCCACCATCAAAAAGCGTGTGTGTGCAAGCATGTGTTGTTGTGTGACTAATAAAGACTGTTTCTTCTTTCTTAGTTATTGGTCTCTTGCTCGCTTCTAGTTCTTCAGCATGCATTGCGTAAGTTTTAATGTTAGCGAGAGCGCACATTTTCCATCCCACCAAGTTATTTTTTAGAAAACCAGAGATGTTGGTCCTTAACCCGTTTAATTTTTAATTTTTTAACTGTTGGGCATATGGCCCATTGTCACTCAAAGGATTAAAGAATGTCTTACCTGATCGCGTTTGGGGTGGGTTGGGTGTTGATGTGGCCATCGGGATCTCAGCTGTGTAGTCTTGTAAGTCCGGGTATATTGATGGAGTTGGTGGGTCTGGTCCCTGGCGAGGAGGGGAGCAGGTGTACGCTGAGGGAGTGAGGAGTGGCGGATCTGGGTATGGAGGAGGATCGGCTGTGGTCTGAGTTGTTGTCTCCGTCTGTAAAGTACTTCATTGTCTCCAGTATGCATAAAAGTGCTAGTTGCTGTTTTTCCATGTTTTTCATTTGTGTCACTTCTCTTCTTAGCCTCTTCCAGTCGTCTTGATTCCCCAAAACCTGACATTTCTTTGTCTTTCTTTTTAAATGTATTTATTTATTTATTTTTGTCTCTTTTGCAATATCAGCCACTAGCTGGTTACATTCATCCACATTCAACATCCCTCTGAACCCATATTTCTTACTCCACCCATAATGGCATTTTGAATTTATTATTTCTTTTGCATAAATTTTAGATATCCTTTGAGATCACTTCCGACGATTTTTTGTTGTTACACATGGTAGTTTATCCTGACTATCTTCGCTGTCCCTCGTGTCTAACAGTTCCAAACTGCCTCAGTACTGATTTCCTTTAAGATGAGGCTGTTTCCAAGACTATGATCACCTTTACCTTCTTAAGTACTCCAGATACTTTTCCTCAGGTCCCTGACCTGTACGAGCGGACAGTTTAGTTAGCCAGTACAACGGCCAAGTTAACTATTTCAATTAATTGTTTTATAGCGACAATTATTTTATATGACATTACCTTTTCCTCTGGGTGGGTTCGTCACCCGGTTCTCCTTCAGTGAGACTTTGTCTCCCTATTTCCAAATCCCTTTATTGAAGAAAGAAAGAGGTGGAGGTCTTTCAGCCTGAGCACTTTTTGGTCTTCCTGGAGCAAAACCAAGGATGTTGGAGCCCTACATTGGGCACCAAGTTTGTTAGAATAATTATTTTGCTAAATGCCCTGCTTTCTAATAAACAATGAAGACGAAAAGGTTTTTGGTCTCAAAGTGAATTTATTATCTTGTACAAAGGCCGGTTGTACAAGGGTTGGATCAGAGATGTGCTTTAGGCAGCTCTCTGGGATCAACAGTTTATTTTGGGAAGTCAGAAACAATATATGGTCAGTTTGGCGTCTCAGATTCGCACGTGTTCAAGATAAGGTAAACTCTGTAACAGTTGAAAGAGTAAATGTTGTTCTCGGTCTCCACTGCTGCGTCACAGTGAGGACTAAACACTTATAGCTGCGTCTGGACTGTCTGTGGGAATAAACACTACGTGCTGAATTGTGATTGCATTGATTTACAAGGATATACAAGGTTGTGTTCTCCATTATTCGTGTGCATAAATGTTTGTGATTACATAGATTTAGATATATTGTTACACACACATGTTTATATGGTCATGGTTACACAACATAGCAAAGTAATTAATAAAATTCCCATCATATGGTAAAAGAAAGTTGAGGTAGAAAAACAAAGTTAAAGTAGGTTGAAAAACCCAAACACACATCTGGGAATTGAAACGGTGCAGCGCCAGGTAAAGTGAAAGCAAGTCCTTCAGGAAAACGTCATTGTTGCAAGAGAGCGAGATCCTTGGGAACAAAGGAAGTAAGGAGCCATCGTGTCCCAGGGTTTTTTTTAGCAAGGGAACGGTTCAGGAGACAAAGGCCAGCGATGGCTGTGTCTGCTCTCTTGGCCAGCTCCAACTGTTAAAATAGTTTGTATTAGAGCGTATCAGAGCGAGGGGAGCATATTCTCTCTCAAAGTCAAGACAACCTCTCATTTCAGTCTGTTCAGCCTTTTTGAAGAGACGTGGTTGGAGTGCTGCAAAACATGCAATTCCATTTAGTGAAATTAAGAACTGATGTCATCCCATCCTGTCATCCAATTTTAACATGCCACACTCCTTGGAAAGTTTCTCTAATGGGTCCATTATAAGGCTGAACAATTTAGGGAAATAATGTGATTATTTTTTGACCAATATTGCATTTTTTAGTTCTTTATCTTCTGTATAATTTATTAAACCCAAGCAATACAGCCTTCTATAGCATGACTAACACAAAAATGGATACAGTCAACATATAAACTGCTTTTTTTCCTGTAGGCCAGGCCCACGTGTTATGATGAACTGATATGAATAACATATTTAACTATAGCACTGTAAAAAGAAAAACCTTGAAGAATCAATAATTTCATTTCAAGGCTTGAAATTGTTTGAATCTGAAAATGAACATTCAAAAAAAAAAAAAAGGCAGTGTTTCAGCAGAAATGTATTATTTTCTATACAAATGTTACGTGCATACGTCCACACACAGACCGCAACTCTTTATGCTTTATGCTCATTAAATTAAAAAAAAAAAAAAAAGGGTTAAAAAAAAACAAAAAACAGACGCATTATTCAGGTGTTCCGAGCTCTGCCAGCAGCACACACCGCAGAGTTTCCCTCCCCCGCACTTGATCCGCACACAGGGACCAATTCCAGATGGTGCATTCATGCTCAGGAAAGCATTTCGCCTGTGTTTGATTTCAGTTGGAGCGCCGGCAGCGCCCCAGGCAGGAATTGACTGCGCCACGTGCCACCCAACATCGATGTTGTTTTAGACCCCTTCTCGTGAAGCTCTTCTCACAATGGTCACAGGGGAAAGGTTTCTCTCCTGTGTGTGTAGCTGATGGGTTTTGAAGGCGCCTGACGCACTGAAGCGCTTCCCGCACTGTTCACATTGGAAACGTTCGTGTCCTGTGTGGACACGCTGATGTACTTTTAAATCACCCCTTGTCGTAAAGCTCTTCCCACGCCGCTCACAGTCGTAGCTGTTCTTTCTTGTGTGAGTAGGATGACGTTCTCTGTGATAACCTAAGAGAGAGGGAAAGAAAGACGAGAGTGGATTACAAAACAAGTCAGAGAGGGACCTAAAGTTTAGGACCCTGAGTAAAGGCTGAGCTCTGAAAAAGAGGGTCTGGCTGCATTACGCCACCATCCCACTTATTGATTTAAAATTGTTTCATAACTAGTATGCCAGGGTTGGGCGAAACGTCAAAACCTTCCAACCGGCAACCATCAGTCCAACAACCGGAGCGTCAAAACAGTTGAAGCCCCTACTCAATAAATATGTATTAAAGATAGATGTATAGAAATGTCAAATATGCTCCCGTTATATTTAAACAGGACAAGCTTAGCTCTGGTCGTCTTTATCGTCACAAACACAACACGCACGGAGGCCGTGACAGGTCTGTTCCGCGTCTCGCCCTCATCGTGGCTCCGTCATTGACTCCTCGTTTCTCACGGAGCGCGGAGTCAATCCCGGAAGTAAACAACGAAAGCGCGGGAACGCATGTTCTACTTCCGGGTCAAAGAGCGCTGTTCGTCGCTTGCCGCTCTTGAAGAGCAGCAGCGCCCCCTGTGGTGCCTGTGTGCGTGCGTGCGTGCGTGCGTGTGTTCTCGCGTCCACCTTCTCTTGGTTTTCTATGGAAGTCTGACGATGGATCCAAACCAAACTTCAAATCACATCTTTTCATAGGCACCTTGTTGTATTCTGGGAACTTTTTTTCTGGAATCAATTGTGATTAAAAGTTGCAGTTGATGGAAAGTTTGATGACATCAATTCTCAAATTCTCAAATATTCATTTTATGCCATCTCAAAATGCCATTTTATTATTCGCAAGAAAAATAAAATGGCAAATGAGCGACTTGGACTCCAACAGAGTTTAACCACATGGATGAGAACACAATGTCCTCCATTCACTGAGTTGTGTTTCTGAGCGTGTGCTCGCGCTGCTTCCTGGGACCAGCGGGCGTGGCCGCTTTGGTGGCACAGCTTTGGTGGGGACCGCCGGCAGGGGCCCGGCAGCTGGTTTTTCCGGGGCCTCTGTTTGGTGGCTCTTCATCGCCGTGTGGGTGGAGGCTGATGGTGTTGCTCCCATGGCTTTTCTATTGATTTAATCGGGTTGTTTTGTCAATCTTTCGTTCTTTGTTTCATTTGATGATCCTGCTCTGAGAGAAATACCAGTGATTAGTGGTTTAGTTGAGGGAAGATCATCAATCCCTCCCTCCCTCCCTCCACCCATCCCTCCCTCCCTCCCTCCCTCCCTCCCTCCATCCATCCATCCTCCCTCATTGACCTAAAGGGGGAAATAACCTTCACGCAAACTATTTATACATTCAATGTATAAAACAGATCCACGGATGACGCGGTCTCCCAGGTACTGCACACCACGCTCACGCACCTGGATGGCCAGAAGGGGGCCTATGTGAGAATGCTGTTCATCGATTATAGTTCAGCTTTCAACACCATAGTTCCCACCAGACTGGCTGTCAAGTTGTTGGAGCTAGGATTGAATGCTCCGCTGTGCACCTGGATCCTGGACTTCCTCACAGGCCGCCCCCAGGTGGTCAAGGTGGGGAAGTATATGTCAAGCTCCCTCACCCTGAATACAGGATCCCCCCAGGGCTGCGTCCTCAGCCCCCTACTGTACTCCCTGTACACACATGACTGTGTGGCCAGGTCCAGCTCCAACACCATCATCAAGTTTGCTGACGACACCGTGGTCGTGGGCCTGATCACCGACTGCGATGAGAAGGCCTACCGCGAGGAGGTGGCTGACCTGTCACTCTGGTGCCAGGACAACAGCCTCCACCTGAACGTCAGCAAAACCAAGGAGCTGATTGTGGACTTTAGGCGTGGATCACAATCGAGGACGCACGCGCCCTTGTGGATTAATGGGACTTCTGTCGATAGGGTGAGCAGCTTCAGATATCTGGGAGTCCACATCACAGAGGACTTAACATGGACTGTTCATACAGACACTCTGGTGAGAAAGGCGAGGCAGCGTCTCTACCACCTCAGGCAGCTGAGGAAATTCCGGGTCTCGGTGAGGATCCTCAAGTCCTTCTACTCTGGAGCAGTGGAGAGCATCCTGACAGGCAACATCACTGCCTGGTTTGGGAGCTGTACTGCCCAGGACAGGCGGGCCCTGCAGAGGGTGGTGCGTTCAGCTGAACATACCACTGGAACTACCCTCCCCCCCTTGCAGGAGTTATACACCAGGAGGTGTAGTAGCAGACCTGTAGGATCATGAAGGATCCTCATCACCCCAACAACGGACTGTTTCAGCTGCTGCGGTCAGGCAAGCGCCTCCGCAGTCACACAGCGAGAACAGAGAGACTGAGACGGAGTTTCTTCCCTCAAGCCATCAGAACTGTCAACGCTGACCTCACCAGGGGTCCTAACTGAGCCATGCACTAGGCTCCACTACCTACTGTACTGTATGTAGCATACTGTACCGCATACTGTGTCACTGTTCAGGGTTGTTCGTGATGCCGTATTGCTGCGCCGTACTGTTGTATACTGTGCTGTATTATCCCAAACACTACCTCACACTATTCACATTCACATGCCACTTTAATTCACATGCCACTTTAAATGCACATATCTGTATATACAAAGGCATATTCCTTCTACCTATTCCATTTTATTTCATTTTATTTTTATTGTATTTTATTCTATATATTTATATCTTATTCTATAAGTATTCAACTTACTGTATTACGTTTTAGGAGTCAGTTAGTCGGTCTATTAGAAAGGAATTTTTTACTTTTATTTTTTCTTTCCTCGGACATATTGTGTGCTATCACCGGGTGCGTTGCATTACATTTCACTGCATATATGCATGAAAGTATGTATATGTATGTGACAAATAAAAAAATCTTGAATCTTGAATCTTGAATGTATGTCCATACATTTACTTATATTTAATCAATTTAACAATCACATCTGATTTACAATCTTAGGAGGAAACAGACACCATGCAAAGTGCTTCCTGGAATTTTGCGAACCCCTTTGAAAATGTATTTCCTAATTTTTAGATAAACAAATCGGGGAAGGTTCATCTAAGATAGAGGTAAATAATCCAAATATATTTCAAGTATCTGATTTTTTTTTTATTAGGTGTTTATCACAAAATATACAGTATCTTGATGGAGAAAAGACGATTCCAAAATGTTTTGTTTTTATATTGTTTTTTTCCTCTTGGGTTATATCTGTTGTTTTTCAAGGCTCCTATTTGGGAGATAACCCACCAACAGCGCCCCAGGCGGGTCTGTCTGTCTATCTGTCTGTCTGTGTCTGTATGTGGATCAATCCTATTATCCATCTATCTAAATAGTACAATTTCTGTATGACGCTGTATGACACGTCATAACTCACATCAGATGAGAAAGTCAAAACGTCGCAGTGATTCTCATTATGACGCCTGTAACGTCCAAGCGCCAATGCTGCATTCCAATTCCCTCGGAAATCGGATATTCCGAGTTGATCGTTCCCACTCCGAATGTAATGGAATAGAATGGAATGGAATGGAATACATTACATTTAGTCATTTAACAGACGCTTTTATCCAAAGCGACTTACAATTGTTCAAACAGTGACGGACGCAGCCATCAGGAGCAATGAGGGGTTAAGTGTCTTGCTCAAGGACACTACAGCATGCTAGCAGGAGGAGCCTGGGATCCAACCAGCAACCTTTAGATTACTAGACCACCAGCTCTACCGCCTGAGCCACCATCCCCCTAGAATAGAATGGAATGGAATGGAATGGAATAGAATAGAATGGAATAGAATGGAATGGAATGGAATGGAATGGAATAGAATAGAATGGAATAGAATGGAATGGAATGGAATGGAATGGAATGGAATGGAATGGAATGGAATGGAATAGAATGGAATGGAATGGAATGGAATGGAATGGAATGGAATGGAATGGAATGGAATAGAATGGAATGGAATAGAATGGAATAGAATGGAATGGAATGGAATGGAATGGAATAGAATGGAATGGAATGGAATGGAATGGAATGGAATGGAATAGAATAGAATGGAATAGAATGGAATGGAATAGAATGGAATGGAATGGAATGGAATGGAATGGAATGGAATGGTTTCCGTTGCTTCGATGCCAGCGGCACGCGTGCATCTCTCTGCCAATCACGACGAGTCAAACGATAGGGCTGAGGCTGCAGAGTAGTTTGGATCGACGTTGAGGCGAGGAAACGGGAACTTTGTTCACCGTTAACCGTGTGCGCCATCGTGCGGGTGTGGCGTCACATCCGTTCTTTCTGCCTGACTCGCGTGGGGCGATCCGCCCCCAAACCCCGACCTGGAATTCCGACGTAAACGGCGCGTTCCCCTGCAGCGTTTCCCGGGCGGGAACCCGGGTTTTTTTCCCCCGAGTCACGAGCTCCATGGAATGCAGCGTGGGCCAATGCGGAGGTGCGTCGCCTGCAGTTGAGCCGACGGCCGCCAGGTGGCGCTGCAGCTCCGCACAGAGGACGTCGACGAACAGGCGAACGAATTATTCAACGATGACGACACGAGGACCGTGGGATGACGTCGACGACTATTCAACCGTCGACGTCGACGTTTTGCGGGTTTCTGTTGTGGCCTGAGGCGCGTCGTGCGGGTCGCGCGGGTCGCGCGGGTCGAGCTGCTCTTCCCTCGTGTCCGTGTTTCACCTTCATCTTCACACGCGGCGCAAACGTTGCGCAGCTTCCCGCGTCCTCCCGCGCCCCGCGTCCCGCGCCCCGCGTCCTCCCGCGCCCCGCGTCCTCCCGCGTCCTCCCGCGCCCTCCCGCGCCCCGCGTCCCGCGTCCCGCGTCCCGCGCCCCGCGTCCTGCGCCCCGCGTGAACGTCTGTTGCTTTTTGTTCATAAAGAATTTAACGTTTGAACCGGAACAAAAGTTGACGGTTGACGAGGAGAAGGAAAAGGCGTCGTTGTCGGCAGGATTCGAACCTGCGCGGGGAAACCCCAATGGATTTCTAGTCCATCGCCTTAACCGCTCGGCCACGACAACACGGTGCGTTAGAGTGTCTGTGTAGGCGTCCAAGTGTTTGCTCAGGTGGCGCAGTATGTTGCAGTATGTGTTGCTCATACTGCGGGAAGTTGTGGATGATGCTGTAATGTCAGCAGTACGAGAGTAATAGTATGGAAGTAGAAGTAGAAGTAGCACTTGTGGTAGTAACTATTAACAATAGTATAATAGTAGTAGTAGTCATAGTATAGTAGTAACAATAAGAGTAGCAGTAGAAGTCATTGTTTTGTAGTAACAGTAGAAGTAGTCGTAGTAACAGTAGCTCTAAACAGTAGTCCTATAGTCTTAACAGTAGTAGTCATGAAAGTAACATAGTAACAGTAAACCATAGTAGTAGTAGTAATTTTGTAGTAACAGTAGCTGTAGTATAATTCTAACAGTAGTAGTTGTAGTAGTACCATTGTAACAGTAATCAGTCGTAATATAGTAGTAACTGTAGCTGTAGTAGTTATTGTTTTGTAGTAACAGGAGTAGTTGAAGTAGTGACATAGTAACAGTAAACAGTTGAAGTAGTAGCAGTAGCAGTAGTATAGTAGTAACAGTAGTAGTCATAGTAACACAGCAAAAGTAATCAGTAGTAGTAGTAGAAGTAGTATAGTAGTAAAAGTAGTAGTCATAATAACATAGCAACAGTAAACAGTAGTAGTAGAATAGTAGTAACAGTAGTAACATAGTAACAGTAAACAGTAGTAGTAGTAGTATTGTAGTAACAATAGTAGTTGTAGTAGTGACATAGTAACAGTAAACAGTTGAAGCAGTAGTATAGTAGTAACAGTAGTAGTCATAGTAACACAGCAAAAGTAATCAGTAGTAGTAGTAGAAGTAGTATAGT
>NC_137210.1:28849487-28854487 GCF_960531495.2 Zeus faber
CAGGTTTTAGATGTAATCATTCTAATGATGCTGTATCTCACATTCACATCACACATCACATATGAATGAACCTGTGGAGTAATGACTCTGAGATGCTCCTGCTCCCCTCTCTCTGACGTCACCTCGTCTGGTTTCAGGTTTTCCGCTCATCGAGGAGGAGAGTCAGAGTCAAAGTTCAGAAAGTGAGAGGATCCGCTCCAGGATTTGGGTTCCACTGTTGGTTTGAAGCCAGAGGCCTAAAGCAGGAGGAACATTTTAAAAGACGCAAGAACAAAAGACGTGAGAACCACCGGAGAACATGTCCCAGAACACCACCAGCAGGATACTGAATAAGAACTCTATGACAACTGAATAAGAACTAAATAAGAACTGATTAAGAACTGATTAAGAACTGAATAGGAACTCCATAAGAACTGAATAAGAACTGAATAGGAACTGAATAAGAACTCTATCAGAACTCTATAAGAACTGAATAAGAACTCTGTAAGAACTGAATAGGAACTGAATAAGAACTCTATTAGAACTCTATAAGAACTCTATAAGAACTGAATAGGAACTCTATAAGAACTGAATAAGAACTGAATAAGAACTGAATAAGAACTCTATAAGAACTGAATAAGAACTGAATAAGAACTGAATAAGAACTCTATAAGAACTGAATAAGAACTCTATAAGAACTGAATAAGAACTCTATTAGAACTCTATAAGAACTCTATAAGAACTGAATACGAACTCTATAAGAACTGAATAAGAACTCTATAAGAACTCTATAAGAACTGAATAAGAACTGAATAAGAACTCTATTAGAACTGAATAAGAACTGAATAGGAACTGAATAAGAACTCTATAAGAACTGAATAAGAACTCTATTAGAACTGAATAAGAACTGGATAAGAACTCTATTAGAACTGAATAAGAACTCTATAAGAACTGAATAAGAACTCTATTAGAACTGAATAAGAACTGAATAAGAACTCTATTAGAACTCTATAAGAACTCTATAAGAACTGAATAAGAACTCTATTAGAACTCTATAAGAACTCTATAAGAACTGAATAGGAACTCTATTAGAACTCTATAAGAACTCTATAAGAACTGAATAAGAACTCTATTAGAACTCTATAAGAACTCTATAAGAACTGAATTGGAACTCTATTAGAACTCTATAAGAACTCTATAAGAACTGAATAGGAACTCTATTAGAACTCTATAAGAACTCTATAAGAACTGAATAAGAACTCTATTAGAACTGAATAAGAACTGAATAAGAACTCTATTAGAACTCTATAAGAACTCTATAAGAACTGAATAAGAACTCTATTAGAACTCTATAAGAACTCTATAAGAACTGAATAAGAACTCTATTAGAACTGAATAAGAACTGAATAAGAACTCCATTAGAACTCTATAAGAACTGAATAAGAACTAAATAAGAACTCTATTAGAACTGAATAAGAACTGAATAAGAACTCCATTAGAGCTCTGCGGCGAAAGAAGCACCAACTGGACAGCGAGAGGAGGTGGGCGTGGCTTAAAGCAGAAATCCAAGTGGGTGTCATTTGTTGGGAGGAGCCGTGTTTCCTCAGAGAGCGAGCCAGGCTTTTATTGAGCTCAGCTGCCGTCTGGTGCCGAGCTCCTCCAAGGAAACAAGTGTCAGATGAAGCCTGGTTGAACTCTATTAGAACTCTATAAGAACTCTATAAGAACTCTATAAGAACTGAATAAGAACTCTATAAGAACTGAATAAGAACTCTATAAGAACTGAATAAGAACTCTATAAGAACTGAATAAGAACGCTATTAGAACTCTATAAGAACTCTATAAGAACTGAATAGGAACTCTATTAGAACTCTATAAGAACTCTATAAGAACTGAATAAGAACTCTATTAGAACTCTATAAGAACTCTATAAGAACTGAATTGGAACTCTATTAGAACTCTATAAGAACTCTATAAGAACTGAATAGGAACTCTATTAGAACTCTATAAGAACTCTATAAGAACTGAATAAGAACTCTATAAGAACGTAATAAGAATTATATAAGAACTGAATAAGAACTCTATAAGAACCGAATAAGAACTCTATTAGAACTCTATAAGAACGTAATAAGAATTATATAAGAACTGAATAAGAACTCTATAAGAACTGAATAAGAACTCTATTAGAACTCTATAAGAACTCTATAAGAACTGAATAAGAACTCTATTAGAACTGAATTAGAACTCTATAAGAACTGAATAAGAACTCTATTAGAACTGAATAAGAACTGAATAGGAACTCCATTAGAGCTCTATAAGAACTCTATAAGAACTGAATAAGAACTCTATAAGAACGTAATAAGAATTATATAAGAACTGAATAAGAACTCTATAAGAACCGAATAAGAACTCTATTAGAACTCTATAAGAACTCTATAAGAACAATAAGAACTGAATAGGAACTCTATTAGAACTCTATAAGAACTCTATAAGAACTGAATAAGAACTCTATAAGAACGTAATAAGAATTATATAAGAACTGAATAAGAACTCTATAAGAACCGAATAAGAACTCTATTAGAACTCTATAAGAACTCTATAAGAACTGAATAAGAACTCTATTAGAACTCTATAAGAACTCTATAAGAACTGAATAAGAACTCTATTAGAACTCTATAAGAACTCTATAAGAACTGAATAAGAACTCTATTAGAACTGAATAAGAACTGAATAAGAACTCCATTAGAGCTCTGCGGCGAAAGAAGCACCAACTGGACAGCGAGAGGAGGTGGGCGTGGCTTAAAGCAGAAATCCAAGTGGGTGTCATTTGTTGGGAGGAGCCGTGTTTCCTCAGAGAGCGAGCCAGGCTTTTATTGAGCTCAGCTGCCGTCTGGTGCCGAGCTCCTCCAAGGAAACAAGTGTCAGATGAAGCCTGGTTGAACTCTATTAGAACTCTATAAGAACTCTATAAGAACTCTATAAGAACTGAATAAGAACTCTATAAGAACTGAATAAGAACTGAATAGGAACTGAATAAGAACTCTAGAAGAACTGAATAAGAACTGAATAAGAACTCTATTAGAACTGAATAAGAACTGGATAAGAACTCTATTAGAACTGAATAAGAACTCTATAAGAACTGAATAAGAACTCTATTAGAACTGAATAAGAACTGAATAAGAACTCTATTAGAACTCTATAAGAACTCTATAAGAACTGAATAAGAACTCTATTAGAACTCCATAAGAACTCTATAAGAACTGAATAGGAACTCTATTAGAACTCTATAAGAACTCTATAAGAACTGAATAAGAACTCTATTAGAACTCTATAAGAACTCTATAAGAACTGAATTGGAACTCTATTAGAACTCTATAAGAACTCTATAAGAACTGAATAGGAACTCTATTAGAACTCTATAAGAACTCTATAAGAACTGAATAAGAACTCTATAAGAACGTAATAAGAATTATATAAGAACTGAATAAGAACTCTATAAGAACTGAATAAGAACTCTATTAGAACTCTATAAGAACTCTATAAGAACTGAATAAGAACTCTATAAGAACTGAATAAGAACTCTATAAGAACCGAATAAGAACTCTATTAGAACTCTATAAGAACTCTATAAGAACTGAATAAGAACTCCATTAGAACTGAATAAGAACTCTATTAGAACTGAATAAGAACTGAATAAGAACTCTATTAGAACTCTATAAGAACTCTATAAGAACTGAATAAGAACTCTATTAGAACTGAATAAGAACTCCATTAGAGCTCTGCGGCGAAAGAAGCACCAACTGGACAGCGAGAGGAGGTGGGCGTGGCTTAAAGCAGAAATCCAAGTGGGTGTCATTTGTTGGGAGGAGCCGTGTTTCCTCAGAGAGCGAGCCAGGCTTTTATTGAGCTCAGCTGCCGTCTGGTGCCGAGCTCCTCCAAGGAAACAAGTGTCAGATGAAGCCTGGTTGAACTCTATTAGAACTCTATAAGAACTCTATAAGAACTCTATAAGAACTGAATAAGAACTCTATAAGAACTGAATAAGAACTGAATAGGAACTGAATAAGAACTCTAGAAGAACTGAATAAGAACTGAATAAGAACTCTATTAGAACTGAATAAGAACTGGATAAGAACTCTATTAGAACTGAATAAGAACTCTATAAGAACTGAATAAGAACTCTATTAGAACTGAATAAGAACTGAATAAGAACTCTATTAGAACTCTATAAGAACTCTATAAGAACTGAATAAGAACTCTATTAGAACTCCATAAGAACTCTATAAGAACTGAATAGGAACTCTATTAGAACTCTATAAGAACTCTATAAGAACTGAATAAGAACTCTATTAGAACTCTATAAGAACTCTATAAGAACTGAATTGGAACTCTATTAGAACTCTATAAGAACTCTATAAGAACTGAATAGGAACTCTATTAGAACTCTATAAGAACTCTATAAGAACTGAATAAGAACTCTATAAGAACGTAATAAGAATTATATAAGAACTGAATAAGAACTCTATAAGAACTGAATAAGAACTCTATTAGAACTCTATAAGAACTCTATAAGAACTGAATAAGAACTCTATAAGAACTGAATAAGAACTCTATAAGAACCGAATAAGAACTCTATTAGAACTCTATAAGAACTCTATAAGAACTGAATAAGAACTCCATTAGAACTGAATAAGAACTCTATTAGAACTGAATAAGAACTGAATAAGAACTCTATTAGAACTCTATAAGAACTCTATAAGAACTGAATAAGAACTCTATTAGAACTGAATAAGAACTCCATTAGAGCTCTGCGGCGAAAGAAGCACCAACTGGACAGCGAGAGGAGGTGGGCGTGGCTTAAAGCAGAAATCCAAGTGGGTGTCATTTGTTGGGAGGAGCCGTGTTTCCTCAGAGAGCGAGCCAGGCTTTTATTGAGCTCAGCTGCCGTCTGGTGCCGAGCTCCTCCAAGGAAACAAGTGTCAGATGAAGCCTGGTTCTTCTTTTGTTGGGACGCACGGTGG
>NC_137210.1:28866987-28869487 GCF_960531495.2 Zeus faber
TGCTGACCTACCTGGTGGACATGAGGCGGTTCCGGTACCCGGAAAGACCCATCATCTTCCTGTCGGGGTGCTACTTCATGGTGGCCGTGGCCTACGCAGCGGGGTTCTTCTTGAAGGACCGGGTGGTGTGCATCGATACGTTCAAGGAGGACGGCTACCGGACCGTGGCCCAGGGCACCAAGAAGGAGGGCTGCACCATCCTCTTCATGATCCTCTACTTCTTCGGCATGGCCAGCTCCATCTGGTGGGTCATCCTGTCCCTCACCTGGTTCCTGTCCGCCGGCATGAAATGGGGCCACGAAGCCATCGAGGCCAACTCGCAGTACTTCCACCTGGCCGCCTGGGCCGTCCCGGCCGTCAAGACCATCACCGTCCTGGCCATGGGCCGGGTGGACGGAGACCTGCTGACCGGGGTCTGCTTCGTGGGCATCCACGACGTGGACTCGCTGCGGGGCTTCGTCCTGGCACCGCTGGTGGTCTACTTGTTCATCGGGACGTCATTCCTGCTGGCCGGCTTCGTGTCGCTGTTCCGGATCCGGACCATCATGAAGCACGACGGCACCAAGACGGAGAAGCTGGAGCGGCTGATGGTGCGGATCGGGGTGTTCAGCGTGCTCTACACGGTGCCCGCCACCGTGGTGATCGCGTGCTACTTTTACGAGCAGGCGTTCCGCGCGCGCTGGGAGCGCACGTGGCGCGCGCAGACGTGCAAGCGCTTCGCGGTGCCATGCCCCGCGCACGAGGCCGTGCCCGCGAGCCCGGACTTCACGGTGTTCATGATCAAGTACCTGATGACCATGATCGTGGGCATCACCTCCGGGTTCTGGGTGTGGTCCGGCAAGACGCTGCAGTCCTGGAGGAGGTTCTCCGGGAGGCTGTGCGGGGGGGCGCAGGGGGAGACCACCGTGTGAGGCGGGGCCCGGGTCCAGGAGGGAGGCCCGGAAGGGAATAAAGACGGAACATGGTTACAAAGAGCTTTAATGGGGGAAGAAAGACCGTCTGGTGGGTCGGGTCTGGGCCCGATGAACTCAGTGGACTGCGACGGAGAACCTGGATCCCGGTTCAGGTTTTACTCCCCAAATGGATTTTGGACCCGGAAACAACCGGAGCCCGGCGCATGAAACGTAGAGAGAGCGTTTTAAACCTTGTTCTAATGCGGTGTCTGCTCCAACAGGTCTACGGTCTCTGTTGAAAACTAGAGAATGTGACTGTGTTCTGAAGCCTCTGATCCCAGGTTAAATCACCCCGATGCCAAACTGCACCCAACTCAGAGGTCTGAGGTGGAGACGGACGCAGGAAACGCTATAAGGATGCATTTTGCTGCGTCGCTTATATTTTATATTCTTATATTTTTTGTATATTTTTTGATTGTTGTTTTTAGCCTCACTCCTGTAACGTGGAGCTGTTTTCAACTGAATGTAGAGATCCTGCAGCAGGGAGCGTGTGTTTCAGACCTCAAATCTGAGTGGAGAAAAGCTGTGACCACGCTCACACACACACACACACTCACACACACACACACACTCACACACACACACACACATATACGCACACACATACACACACACACCCTCACACACACATACACACACACACACACGCTCACATGTGGTCTCTCCACGGTTGAGTTGGAGTCGAGGAGTTTTTTAAGTTTTTTAAGGAAATCCTGTTGGAAAAATCCTCAAGAGACATTTTGGAATCAGTCTCACAGCCTCCTGCGTGTGTGTTTTTATTCCCTTCAAGTGTTTTAAGTCCTTTAAAAGCCCAGAATCACCTTAAAATGTGTTTTTCATCTATGTTTAGTCATCTAGCTCCAACTGGTCCTTTTATGGCTTCAAACACGTGAATGAGCTGCCTCCTGGTGATGTGTCAGTCAACCTCAAACTGTGACCTGAGCCTGGTTGTTGTTCCGGTAGCACCGTGGTGATAGGAGTTTAAAGTGGTAATCCATGAGAATCACCATCACAGTGACTTTATTCCACCAGGTGCATTCGTCGTGGTGAGGATGGGTGCATTTCTACAGGAGATTAGCATAAAAAAAAAAAAGGGCTTAACCGTTTGAAAAAAAAAAAAAAATAGAACAATAATGAAATAAAGCCAAATATTCATTAATAACCCAAAAAAAATACAGAAGTAGTAAAATATATAAAAATATAGAGAATATACAAATGTGAACGCACAGGATAAGTTACTGGCATGAGATCGTGTGTGTTTTGTGGATTCCACCAAGCCCCAGAACTCCATTTAAAATGTTCTTTTTTGAATGAGTAATCCCACTACAATGACTCTGCAGGTTTCATCACATCCAGCTGATGGAAACGTGTTTTCATGGCTGTGTCACTCGTTTGCTTCAATGTGTAAAAAGCGCCGCTGGGCATCTCCAAAGTTTTGTGACAATGATCTCAAGTGACTTGGTCAACGTACGGTACTGTTATTCAGCCTTGGTACCTCCCTGTGTTTCACTGTGATGACTCTGTCATACATGGAACGTTCCCTCTGG
>NC_137210.1:28874487-28884093 GCF_960531495.2 Zeus faber
CCTTCCAGAACCCCGTCCTCCTCGTCCTCCCCCTCCTCCTCCTCCTCCCTCTCTTCCTCCTCCGCTGAGTGGGTCTCCTCCAGCCCTCCGGCCCTGCTCTGTCACCCCATCCAGCTCACCCCACCCAGGCGGCGAAACAAACACCACCAGACAGAAGAACCACTCTGAAACAGATAGACCCAGACTGGAGAACCACTCTGAAGGTAATGGGAAGAAATCATGGATGGATGGAATATAAATAGATTAAAAAAAAAAATATATATATATATATATATATATATATATATATATATATATATATATATATACGTATATTGATGCGTAGCTCTCTGTCTGCCATTAAAACTACCAGATATGAGGGTTGTTTGGTTCGTCTTTACGAGCAAGGCCTTATGGAATATCCTGCCCAAGGAATTACCTCATATTTGATAACTATAAACAAGAGAGAGACAGACTGCGTGTTATTGAGAGTTCAGCATGTTTCAAAAAACAGTGTGCCAGTGTGACGTCAGCTGCAGAACACTATATACAGTGAAAACTACACCAACCTGTTTCTTTTAAGGCCCAAGGTGCCTCCTGTTTAGAGTTCAGAGTGTAAACATTTTGATTGGGTCCAGGTGAGGAGGAGGAGGAGGAGGAGGAGGGGGGGGGGCAGAGTGATGAAGGCACTTCGGTTTTGTCCAGTTCCCCAGAGACCCAGGGGTTCCAAGGCCATGATCCCACACACAGAGCTCCGTCCTTGGGTAGACTACACAACAGACCTGGTCCTGGAACCAGCAGGACACCAGGTGAGCTGCCGGGGAACAGGAACCAACACATCAACAACTCATATATTTGTGATTTAATGAGTCCAATTTGAATTTCTGTCTATTTCATCACTGTGAATGATGGCGTTCAAGGCCACCATGTCGTTTGGTATGAAGTTCAGTACGAAATTTTGACTGCCCTTTCACAGAGGATGTCAGAAGAGGAGCCACGCCCTACCCATCCTGGGGACAAGGAGACAGACAGAGGGAGGAAGGATGCAGGCTGTAAGCAGACAGGAGGACAAAGGAAGCATCCAGGCTCCAAGGAGAAAGCAGGAGGAAAGAAGGATGTAGGCTGCACAGAGACAAGAGGAGGAATGAAGGATGTCGGTTGTAAGGAGGTGGGAGGATGGAGGAAGGATGTAGGCTGTAAGGAGACAGGAGGGTGGAGGAAGGATGTAGGCAATGAGGACATAGAAAGAAGAAGGAAGGATGTCGGCTGCAAGGGGATAGGAGGATGGAGGAAGGACGAAGGCTGTGAGGACCGAACGAGTGTAGCGGAAGGAGACAGAGTGTTTGTCCTGAAGACGGCTGCTGTAGATACGTCCTGGACGTGCTGTCAACTGTCCCACGTCAACTACTATGGTGGACACCTGCCTGGCAACAGCAGACCAGGACAGACAGGTAAAGGTGTGTGTGTGTGTGTGTGTGTGTGTTGTTGGGGGGGGGGGGGGTTGATGAGTGTGTGTGTCAGGAGTTTGTCTATTGTGAAGCAGTAGTTTGGTTATTCGTGTGTTCCTGTGTCTTCAGTTCGGATCTTCAGAGAACATTGGTGGGATGGACAGACGGCAACCACCTCGCAGCCCCCCGCTGGTGCGACTCCAGATCTGTGTTGCAAACCATGTCTCGGACAAATTAGGGAATCCAAGGGGGGTTTCAAATCCCTCTCAATAACCGAGACATGATACTCACAGGCTGCCTATTTTTGGGCATTTATCACACTTGTGGTTGGAAAATCCACCCAGTGGAGCCAGTTAGACTAAACCATCATGACAGCGTGGACTAAAAGCCTTTGTCCTCAATTCAACAACCTAAGCAGCTATGTGTCCTCAAATTGGGTGTTTCCTTGTAACCGCGACCAACCCACAGTGTCTCCCTCAGGTGTGATTCTACCTCCTGTGTGCCTGGGGCCCATGGTGAGCCAGCAGGCCCCCATCGACCTGGTAGGACCTCAGAACTGTCGGCGCCAATTTGTTTCAAATTTATTTATATAGCCCTTCATCACGTTTACAGTCTCAGTTACAGAGTCAGAACCAGCGGAGCTGCTGTCTCCCCCCCATACCCGAGAACCAGGTCCAGGGCACCAAGGCCCCCCAGGACCAGGCCAATGGAGCAGGGGGTCGTGGAAAACTGCTGCTTCTACCTCTACTACTTCCAAAGAAAGAGGGGTGGTGGAGGGATGTTTGCACCGGTAGAGGACAAGATTATGCTTGCTCTCTCTCTCTTTCTCTCTCTCGCTCTCTCTCTTTTTCTCTCTCTCTGTCTGTCTGTCTCTCTCTCTGTCTGTCTCTGTCTGTCTCTTTCTCTCTCTCTCTCTGTCTCTCTCTCTCTCTCTGTCTGACTGTTAGGTTATCTGTCCCCCCGTTAAACCGCTGTTGGTCTCTCCTGTAGAAGAGGAGAGAGAAGAATGTCGGTTGAGAGGAAAGGCAAATGAGGAACGAGACGCAGGACAAGAAACAGAAGGAAGAACCGAAAGAGGTGGTGGCGGAGAGGGAGGAGGATTTCTTCCTTCAGAGAGAGGTTGTAGGATTTTACTGGAGCCGATAGAAGGTATTCACAGGTGGTATGGTGTCCAACATCTTCTTGTATAGACATTCTTTCATTTTGTCTTCTAAAATGTCATGAAGCCGATCCTCAGAAGTCCAGTAACACACAGGACATAGAGAAACGCAACAAGGGAACCTGAGTTTCCATTCACACAAACATTAATTACAAAACAGCACCGATGCAAATGTAAAAGCCCAGAGCTACAAGACGACAGCAAAGCTCAAAACCCTTGATTCCTGTGTTCCTCACCTCCTCCTTCCCTCGCCTCCAGCGCTCTCTCCTCCGGTCGGGCTGATCCGAGGGGTGGAGGGGAGGAGGGGTCCGGGCAGGCAGAGCTCCTTGGCCTCCCTACTGAACAGACACCCGGACCTCCGGGAGGACGGGGACTCCTGCGACCCAGGAGGAGGTGCAGTCAGGGGGGCGCTGCCGCCAGAGCTGAGGGGTGAGTTTGATTCAGGTCTGAGATCATGGACAACAATGACTCACTATTACAGGGGGGTCTTTTCTTGAAGAAACGACCATGATTCCTGTGTAGATCCCGAAATCATTGGTATCCTGGAGAGCAACAGAAGTACAGAGGTGCTTCATGCTTTGTTACTCACAGAACCTTCTCCCACAACGAGCTGTGTCGGATGAGGAAATGTTTGGCTCGTCACCCATTTCCTTCAATTGCAGTCGTGTGCTGTCAGAATTTCCGACAGGCACAGCGATGGGCAGCCTGATCATGGGTCCTGACGGGGAGATCATCCAACTGTCCCTCTATGATCCGACAGCGGAGGACCTTCAGGACCTGGCTCACCCTGATGATGTCGCACGGAAGCAAGGTACAATGCTGTCACTGGAAGCTCAGGATCCTCGTTAGGTTCCGGATTTGGGACATTTCAAGCAGCCATCAGGGGGTTCCCTGGGCAGGGACTTTAAAGTTAATCTGCCTACATGAATCAGTGTCATACTGTATATTGATGCTTATTAGACAAACAGATAAATACACGTCCGCTGACGGACGAACTGTTCATTGTATTATGTCTAGACACATACACAGGCCATGTTTCTCCCGGAGGAAACAAGGCCCACGTTTCTTCTTCTGCGTCCCTGCGAGGCCTTCAGCTGCTTCCTGGCCAGAGACCTCAGCAGATTGTTTGTCCCACGCTGGCGAATCAGGACGGCGGCCGAGGGATGTCAGGCGTTTCGGAGCTGGAGGCCTCCAACCCGCCCCGGTGCGCTTTGAAAGTAGAGGACTGATTCACGCGGAACGGGGACTTTACTGGAGGCTCATGTTCTCTCCTTGACACCGTGGTTCAGTCGCGGAGGAGCAAGGAGTGTGTTTCCAGTTTGGCGGTAAAGAACACGACACCGTGGGAGGTTCTCTCAGGACAAAGGGAGGGAACACCACAAGCGGCCATCTTTGTTTAGGGACACTGTCGCTGTGGCACAAATCAGTTTGTCACTATTGTCTCCACCTACAGAGTAATATCTATGTAGTTCAGAGCAGATAGTGGTTGTACTGCGGGTGTTGTTCAGAGGGAGAGAGAGAGAGATGGAGCGATGGAGGTCTGCTTTCACTGAATGGTTCTTTTGTCTTATTGGCTGAGCCCTGAAGGCCTTCTCACTTCCCTACCTTCTCTGTTTTCGTCTGGTGTCGGACGACCTACCCCCACCCCCCGTCTCTCTCTCTCTCTTTGCTTCACCCACTGAGCTCCGCAGGGAACAGAACCCCCGACTCTGGCAGTGCTAGTGCCTTGCTCCACCCAGTAATGTTTCTTTGTGCTGTTGCAGAGGAGGAGGTGGAGGAACATGAGGAACCTGCTCTCAGTGTGAACCTCAGGCGCTCCAGGCACCAGGTGAGAATATGAAAAGTGTTTGAGGTGAATTCAGGTGTGGACACAGAGGGAATTCAACCTGCAACCCGTCTTGGAGCTCAATCCAGATTTACCGCTCGGATCCGATGCTTTTGTTTGGCTGTTCAGGTTCAAATCCATCGAGTCACAAGATCTGCAGTGTGAACGCAGTTAAAGCACCTCGATAACTTGTTCTGCTTCCTGTTTCCACATGCACCCTCAACCCTCTTTCAAGTTGTATTTTGTTGTTATTTGTCAGGTGAGAGAAAAGGTTCCACCTGCGATCCAGACAGACAGGAAGGAGAAGAACTCTGTACCTGGTACCAAGCGGCTCAGGGAAAGACAGGTCAGCACCACTTCTGGAGCAACTGACGATCCGACCGACAGACTCACGGACTGACTGATGGAGCGACTGACGGAGCGATGCACTGACTGACTGACGGAGCGACGGACAGACGGACGGGCCTGACTCACGGACGGACGGACAGACGGACTGACAGACTGACGGACGGACGGAAGGACGGACGCAGCGATGGACTGACAGACTGATGGACGGACAGACGGAGGGACAGACTGACGGACTGACTGACTGACTGACGAAGTGATGCACTGACTGACTGACTGACTGACTGACTGACTGACTGATGGACGCACTGACTGACTGACGGACGCACTGACTGACTGACGGAGCGACGGACTGACAGACTGACGGACGGACGGAAGGACGGACGCAGCGATGGACTGACAGACTGATGGACGGACAGACGGAGGGACAGACTGACGGACTGACTGACTGACTGACGGAGCGACGGACTGACTGACTGACTGACTGACTGACTGACGAAGTGATGCACTGACTGACTGACTGACTGACTGACTGACTGACTGACTGACTGATGGACGCACTGACTGACTGACGGAGCGACGGACTGACAGACTGACGGATGGACGGAGCAATGGACGGACGGAGCGACGGACTGACAGACTGACGGACGGACGGACGGACGGAAGGATGGAGCGACGGACTGACAGACTGACGGACGGACGGACGGAGCGACAGACTGACGGAGCGACGGACTGAAGGACGCACGCAGCGACGGACTGACAGACTGACGGATGGACGGACGGACGGAGAGACGGACTGACTGACTGACTGACGGAGCGATGCACTGACTGACTGACGGAGCGACGGACAGACGGACGGGCCTGACTCACGGACGGACGGACAGACGGAGCGACGGACTGACAGACGGACGGAAGGACGGACGCAGCGATGGACTGACAGACTGATGGACGGACGGACAGAACGACAGACTGACGGACTGACTGACTGACTGACGGAGCGACGGACTGACTGACTGACGGAGCGATGCACTGACTGACTGACGGAGCGACGGACAGACGGACGTGCCTGACTCACGGACGGACGGACAGACGGACGTGCCTGACTCACGGACAGACGGACAGACGGAGCGACGGACTGACTGACTGCGGACGGACTGACTGACGGACGCACTGACTGACTGACGGAGCGACGGACTGACTGACTGACTGACGGAGCGATGCACTGACTGACTGACGGACGGACTGACTGATTGACTGACTGACTGACGGAGCGACGGACTGACAGACTGACGGACGGACGGAAGGACGGACGCAGCGATGGACTGACAGACTGATGGACGGACGGACAGAACGACAGACTGATGGACTGACTGACGGACGCACTGACTGACTGACGGAGCGACGGACTGACTGACTGACGGAGCGATGCACTGACTGACTGACGGAGCGACGGACAGACGGACGTGCCTGACTCACGGACGGACGGACAGACGGAGCGACGGACTGACAGACTGCGGACGGACTGACTGACGGACGCACTGACTGACTGACGGAGCGACGGACTGACTGACTGACTGACGGAGCGATGCACTGACTGACGGACGGACGGACGGACGGACTGATTGACTGACTGACTGACTGACTGACTGACTGACTGACTGACTGACTGACTGACTGACTGACTGACTAGCCAACTTACCTTCTCTATCTCTCCAGCCCTTAGACATGTCCAGAGCGCCACAGACTGACTGTGGATCAGGTGACATGCAGCCCAACTCAGGTACTTTACTATTTGTTTTACGTCACCTCCGTCAGGATGAACTAACCAACATCCGACTACTTCTCCAGTGTCCACGGCACCAAAGGAACCCAGTGCACTGACGGCCAAGGAAACAAGGAGAGAACCAAGGCAGGATGGAAGGAGGGAGGAGAGAGGGAAGGAGGGGAGAGGAGCAGATGAGGAGAAAGGCGAGGCAGGCGTTGAATGGCTGCCAGCCAATCAGAACGCAGCTGGTCAGCTGACTGGACAGCTCCCAGCGGGGTCAGTGAGCGGTTCCATCCCAGTTGAAAAAAACCCTCCAATATTAATTTATATTCTAAGCCAGGGGTCTTAAACTACCTGGGGCTCACTGTCCACGTTGTCATCTCCTGGGCATGTCTGTTCGTCTGCATGCCTGCCTGTCCATCTGTCTGTCTGTCTTCTCACATGTCTGTCTTTCCAGAGGTGACCCTCAGAGTCCAGAGGGTTCATGGTCCAGTCTGCAGAGCTCCTACACCGCAGCCTCCAGTCCAGCAGGTGGCGCTGTGGGCCGGGAGGCAGAGAGAGACGTCATGGCTCCACCGTGAGTGTGGAACAGCGCTCATCAAATCCTGATACTAGAACACTGGCGAACACACATATCTTATGTTTTTATACAGTACAGTTATCCAGGTTTCAGACATACTTAATAGCAATTTCGCTTTTTACTACATATTATGCTAGTATGGAACTGAAGACTTTAATGATAAAAATATGCTTTTTGAACCTCATATATATATATATATATATATATGTATGTATATCATATTATATTATAACTCATCATTCACCTTTCACTCAGGAAAGAAAAAGATAATAAAGAGGGAGGAACTCCATCTGAGCAGGGTCGGAGGAAGAGAGAGAGGAGGGGGGGCGGGGCACACGGAGAGGAAACAGGAAGTGACCTGCAGCCAATCAGCGACCAGAACCAGGACGAGCAGGCAAGGGCCGATCAGGAGGACACGCCCACCGCTGTGGATGAAGTAAACAATGATTAATGCATAGATGGAGCGATTGGTTGATTGAAGGAGGAGGAGGGGTTGCCCCTGGCAACGGGCATTAGTAACAGATCAGCGGTTACTATTCAGAAGTAACTGACCACTGGATGCCACAATTGACCAATCACAATCCAGTATTCCACAGAGCTGTGTAATAATAGTCTTATATCCCACAGTAGTTGTGTACTTTATATGGTATATTTACATGTACATACATGTTCCATGTACATGATCAATCATTATCAATGTCTCCCAGAGAAATGACAGAGGAGGAGAGAGAGGAGTGGAGAGGAGGATGGCAGAGCAGAAGCAGGAAGTGTCAGACAGGAAGAGGAAAAAGAAAAGTGTCCAGAAGGAGTTTGTTGTCGGTGAGTCCCAGAATGCAACAGTAAACTCCTGAGAGCTCCAGCAATACAAGCCTCAGCCAGGCCTTAATGCCAGGCATGGAGGGGCTTTTATTTTGAAATATCTGACAAAAACGTGGAGGATTTTTCCTCCTCCTCACCCCCGCTCTCCCCCTCCTCTCACCCCCTCTCTCCTCCTCCTCTCTCCTCCTCTCTCCCCTCTCTCCTCCTCTCTCCTCCTCTCTCCCCCTCTCTCCTCCTCTCCCCCTCCTCTCTCAACCCCCCTCTCTCCTCCTCCTCTCTCCTCCTCTCTCCCCCTCTCTCCTCCTCTCTCCTCCTCCTCTCTCCCCCTCCTCTCTCCTCCTCTCTCCTCCTCTCTCCTCCTCCTCTCTCCTCCTCCTCCTCCACTCACCCCCTCCTCTCTCCCCCTCCTCTCTCCTCCTCTCTCCTCCTCTCTCCTCCTCCTCTCTCCTCCTCTCTCCTCCTCCTCTCTCCTCCTCTCTCCCCCTCTCCTCCTCTCTCCTCCTCCTCTCTCCCCCTCCTCTCTCCTCCTCTCTCTCCTCTCTCCTCCTCCTCTCTCCTCCTCTCCTCCTCTCTCCCCCTCCTCTCTCCTCCTCTCTCCTCCTCTCTCTCTCCTCCTCTCTCCTCCTCCTCCCTCCCCCTCCTCTCCTCCTCTCTCCTCCTCTCTCCTCCTCCTCTCCTCTCTCCTCCTCTCCTCCTCTCTCCCCCTCCTCTCTCCTTCTCTCTCCTCCTTCTCTCTCCTCCTCTCCTCTCTCCTCCTCTCTCCCCTCTCTCCTCCTCTCTCCCCCTCATCTCTCCTCCTCTCTCCTCCTCTCTCCTCCTCCTCTCTCCTCCTCTCCTCCTCTCTCCCCCTCCTCTCTCCCCCTCCTCTCTCCTCCTCTCTCCTCCTCTCTCCTCCTCCTCTCTCCTCCTCTCTCCTCCTCCTCTCTCCTCCTCTCTCCCCCTCTCTCCTCCTCTCTCCTCCTCCTCTCTCCCCTCCTCTCTCCTCCTCTCTCCTCCTCTCTCCTCCTCCTCTCTCCTCCTCTCCTCCTCTCTCCCCCTCCTCTCTCCTCCTCTCTCCTCCTTCTCTCTCCTCCTCCTCTCTCCTCCTCCTCCCTCCCCCCTCCTCTCTCCTCCTCTCTCCTCCTCTCTCCTCCTCTCTCCTCCTCTCCTCCTCTCTCCCCCTCCTCTCTCCTTCTCTCTCCTCCTCTCTCTCCTCCTCCTCCTCTCTCCTCCTCTCTCCCCCCTCTCTCCTCCTCCTCTCTCCTCCTCCTCTCTCTCCTCCTCTCTCCTCCTCCTCTCTCCTCCTCTCCTCCTCTCTCCTCCTCTCTCCTCCTCTCTCCTCCTCCTCTCTCCCCCTCCTCTCTCCTCCTCTCTCCTCCTCTCTCCTCTCTCCTCTCTCCTCCTCTCCTCCTCTCTCCCCCTCCTCTCTCCTCCTCTCTCTCCTCTCTCCTCCTCCTCTCTCCTCCTCTCTCCTCCTCCTCTCTCCTCCTCTCTCCCCTCTCTCCTTCTCTCTCCTCCTCCTCTCTCCCCCTCCTCTCTCCTCCTCTCTCCTCCTCTCTCCTCCTCCTCTCTCCTCCTCTCCTCCTCTCTCCCCCTCCTCTCTCCTCCTCTCTCCTCCTTCTCTCTCCTCCTCCTCTCTCTCCTCCTCCTCCCTCCCCCTCCTCTCTCCTCCTCTCTCCTCCTCTCTCCTCCTCTCTCCTCCTCTCC
>NC_137210.1:28884293-28886793 GCF_960531495.2 Zeus faber
TTCACCTTTCACTCAGGAAAGAAAAAGATAATAAAGAGGGAGGAACTCCATCTGAGCAGGGTCGGAGGAAGAGAGAGAGGAGGGGGGGGCGGGGCACACGGAGAGGAAACAGGAAGTGACCTGCAGCCAATCAGCGACCAGAACCAGGACGAGCAGGCAAGGGCCGATCAGGAGGACACGCCCACCGCTGTGGATGAAGTAAACAATGATTAATGCATAGATGGAGCGATTGGTTGATTGAAGGAGGAGGAGGGGGTTGCCCCTGGCAACGGGCATTAGTAACAGATCAGCGGTTACTATTCAGAAGTAACTGACCACTGGATGCCACAATTGACCAATCAACAATCCAGTATTCCACAGAGCTGTGTAATAATAGTCTTATATCCCACAGTAGTTGTGTACTTTATATGGTATATTTACATGTACATACATGTTCCATGTACATGATCAATCATTATCAATGTCTCCCCAGAGAAATGACAGAGGAGGAGAGAGAGGAGTGGAGAGGAGGATGGCAGAGCAGAAGCAGGAAGTGTCAGACAGGAAGAGGAAAAAGAAAAGTTGTCCAGAAGGAGTTTGTTGTCGGTGAGTCCAGAATGCAACAGTAAACTCCTGAGAGCTCCAGCAATACAAGCCTCAGCCAGCCTTAATGCCAGGCATGGAGGGGGCTTTTATTTTGAAATATCTGACAAAAACGTGGAGGATTTTTTCCTCCCTCCTCTCCCCCTCTCTCCCCCTCCTCTCTCCCCCCTCTTCTCCTCCTCCTCTCTCCTCCTCTCTCCCCTCTCTCCTCCTCTCTCCCTCCTCTCTCCCCCTCACTCCTCCTCTCCCCCCTCCTCTCTCCCCCCTCTCTCCTCCTCCTCTCTCCTCTCCTCTCTCCCCCTCTCTCCTCCTCTCTCCTCCTCCTCTCTCCCCCTCCTCTCTCCTCCTCTCTCCTCCTCTCTCCTCCACCTCTCTCCTCCTCTCCTCCTCTCCCCCTCCTCTCTCCCCCTCCTCTCTCCACCTCTCTCCACCTCTCTCCTCCTCCTCTCCTCCTCACTCCTCCTCCTCTACTCCCTCCTCACCCACACTCCTCCTCTCTCCTCCTCCTCTCTCCCCCTCCTCTCTCCTCCTCTCTCCTCCTCTCTCCTCCACCTCTCTCCTCCTCCCTCCTCACTCCCCCCCTCACTCCTCCTCTCTCCTCCTTCTCTCTCTCTCCTCCTCCCTCTCTCCTCCTCCTCCCTCCCCCTCCTCTCTCCTCCTCTCTCCTCCTCTCTCCTCCTCTCTCCTCCTCTCTCCTCCTCTCCTCCTCTCTCCCCCTCCCTCTCTCCTTCTCTCTCCTCCTTCTCTCTCCTCCTCCTCCTCTCTCCTCTCTCTCCCCCTCTCTCCTCCTCCCCCCCCTCATCTCTCCTCCTCTCTCCTCCTCTCTCCTCCTCCTCTCTCCTCCTCTCCTCCTCTCTCCCCCTCCTCTCTCCCCCTCCTCTCTCCTCCTCTCTCCTCCTCTCTCCTCCTCCTCTCTCCTCCTCTCTCCCTCCTCCTCTCTCCTCCTCTCTCCCCTCTCTCCTCCTCGCTCCTCCTCCTCTCTCCCCCTCCTCTCTCCTCCTCTCTCCTCCTCTCTCCTCCTCCTCTCTCCACCTCACCTCCTCTCTCCCCCTCCTCATCTCCTCCTCTCTCCTCCTTCTCTCTCACTCCTCCTCCTCCTCCTCCTCCACCCTCCCCCTCCTCTCTCCTCCTCTCTCTCCTCCACCTCCTCTCACCTCCTCCTCCTCCTCACCTCCCTCCCCCTCCTCTCCCTTCTCTCTCCTCCTTCTCTCCTCCTCCTCCTCTCTCCTCCTCTCTCCCCCTCTCTCCTCCTCCTCTCTCCTCCTCCTCTCATCCTCCTCACACCTCCCCTCTCCACCTCCTCTCCTCCACACCTCACTCTCCTCCTCTCTCCTACCTCACTCCTCCTCCTCACCTCCCCTCCTCACTCCTCCTCTCTCCACCTCTCTCCCTCCTCCCTCTCTCACTCATCTCCTCCTCTCCCCCCTCCTCTCTCCTCCCTCTCACTCCACCCTCACACCACCACCTCACTCCTCCTCTCATCCTCCTCACTCTCTCCTCCTCTCCTCCCCCTCTCTCCTTCTCTCTCCTCCTCCTCTCTCCCCCTCCCTCTCCTCCTCTCTCCTCCTCTCTCTCCTCCTCCCTCTCCTCCACACACCACTCACTCTCCACCACTCCCCCCCTCCTCTCTCCTCCTCTCTCCTCCTTCTCTCTCCTCCTCCTCTCTCCTCCTCCACCCTCCCCCTCCTCTCTCCTCCTCTCTCCTCCTCTCACCTCCTCTCCTCCTCCTCTCCTCCTCTCTCCCCCTCCTCTCTCCTTCTCTCTCCTCCTTCTCTCTCCTCCTCCTCCTCTCTCCTCCTCTCTCCTCCTCTCTCCCCCTTCTCTCTCCTCCTCCTCTCTCCCCCCCTCTCTCCTCCTCTCTTCCCTCCTCTCACTCCTCTCTCCTCCTCTCTCCTCCTCTCACCTCCTCCTCCTCCTC
>NC_137210.1:28899293-28916793 GCF_960531495.2 Zeus faber
GGCAGGCAGACAGACAGACAGGCAGGCAGACAGACAGACAGGCAGGCAGGCAGGCAGACAGACAGACAGACAGGCAGGCACACACACATGATGTTTCCAGAGACACCTGTCGACTGTCTCTTCTGTTTTTTAATGTTTCAGTTCTGTCAAAATAAACAAGTGGCTGCACATGGGAGTGTCTTGTATTTCACATGGACAATACTAACTGTACATCTACGTTACAGTATTATGAGCATTACCATAGTACTATAATAGTACTATAATAATACTGTAACTATATGTTATACTACATGGTTTATACCACATAAAACAGTTAAACAAAAAGACAAACAGAGCCTGGGAGTCCAGTACTCACAAGGCTTCTGGAGTGTAGTATATGTACTGTGTAGTACAGTGTACTCCATAGTACTGTGTACTTTGTAGTACAGTACTGTAGTACATGGTAATACTGTGTACTTGGTAGTACTGTGTACTTTGTAGTACAGCACTGCGGTACATGGTGGTACTGTGTACTTTGTAGTACAGCACTGTGGTACATGATAGTACTGTGTACTTTGTAGTACAGCACTGTAGTACATGGAAGTACTGTTTAATTTGTAGTACTGTGTACTTTGTAATACAGCACTGTAGTACATGGAAGTACTGTTTACTTTGTACTACTGTGTACTTTTTCATACAGCACTGTAGTACATGTAAGTATTGTGTACTTTGTAGTACAGCACTGTGGTACATGGTAGTACTGTGTACAGCAGCACTGTGGCACATCCGTCTCCGTGGCTGCATTGGAACTCAGGCAGCTCTGCAGAGAAACGTCCAACTCTGCAGTTTTTCTTCCTCATTGAGGCTCCGGCTGCAGAGCTGCAGGTCCAGGAGCATCCTGCAGCAAGACCAGGACCCAGAGAGAGAGACACCAGGAACCAGCAGACAGACACCAGGACCCAGAGAGAGAGAGACACCAGGAACCAGCAGACAGACACCAGGACCCAGAGAGAGAGAGACACCAGGAACCAGCAGACAGACACCAGGACCCAGAGAGAGAGACACCAGGAACCAGCAGACAGACACCAGGACCCAGAGAGAGAGACACCAGGAACCAGCAGACAGACACCAGGACCCAGAGAGAGAGACACCAGGAACCAGCAGACAGACACCAGGACCCAGAGAGAGAGACACCAGGGACCAGCAGACAGACACCAGGACCCAGAGAGAGAGACACCAGGAACCAGCAGACAGACACCAGGACCCAGAGAGAGAGACACCAGGAACCAGCAGACAGACACCAGGACCCAGGGAGTGTCCACCCCTGCAAGTCGCAGGAGCTGAAAGGGAGGTAAGTTAGAAAGGGAGAAAGGGAGAAAGGGAGAAAGGGAGAAAGGGAGAAAGGGAGAAAGGGAGAAAGGGAGAAAGGGAGAAAGGGAGAGGAGCTGTGTGTCTTTCTTACCCAGACTCAGACGACAAGATCAGCACCAAATCCATCCCCAGATATTGACGGGCTGCGTGCTAACTGTGTTAGCTCAATGCATGGCTGCAGATGGGATCAACTAGCCTAGAGATGTATTATGTGTGGCTCTTAAACTACACATCCTAGTATATATCAATTTAAATATATATATATACACAGTATATACTAGTGTTGGGGGCTGTTTTGTAGTTGTGTGATAGTGACTGGCTGTTCATCATCCTCCACTCAAGCCTGAGCTGCTCCTGCTGTTCAAACAAACCTCTGTTGTTTAAAACAGACCCGTACGTCTCAACCTCCCACTGAAAATCAATAGTAGCTGCAGACGCAGCCGAGTGGGTCCGAGCAGGAGGATGAATCTCTTTTATTTGCCTTTCAACTTCCACCGGATAATAACTGCAGAGCAATAAGTCCCTGAGCAGGCAGAGCGCTGCAGAGAGGGAGGCTGTTTACCGCCTGTTCCGCTGCTGCTGAAAGGACGTTTGAGCATAAGACAAGGCAGTTCCACTGTTACCTCCCTGAATAGAGTCAAGACCCCACCCAGACGTCAGGACCCCACCCAGACATCAGGACCCCAGCCAGACATCAGGACCCCACCCAGACATCAGGACCCCACCCAGACATCAGGACCCCAGCCAGACATCAGGACCCCACCCAGACATCAGGACCCCACCCAGACATCAGGACCCCACCCAGACATCAGGACCCCACCCAGACATCAGGACCCCACCCAGACGTCAAGACCCCACCCAGACGTCAGGACCCCACCCAGACGTCAAGACCCCACCCAGACATCAAGACCCCACCCAGACGTCAGGACCCCACCCAGACGTCAAGACCCCACCCAGACGTCAGGACCCCACCCAGACATCAGGACCCCACCCAGACGTCAAGACCCCACCCAGACGTCAGGACGACAAGCTGCTCAGCTGTGACTCAACCAGGCTCCATCTGCATAAGCTTCTTCACTGCTCTGCTCGCTAAACGGGAAAATGTTGACGCTCCTTCAGCTCCTTCCGCTCCTTCAGCTCCTTCAGCTCCTTCAGCTCCTTCAGCTCCTTCCGCTCCTTCCGCTCCTTCCGCTCCTTCCGCTCCTTCAGCTCCTTCCGCTCCTTCAGCTTCCGCCCGAACCACCCGAACCGCCTGAACCGCCCGAACCACCGCCCTCAGCTGTGTTGGGGTGCGTAGGGGGCCGGAGCCCTATTATCCGCAGAGGCCATTTAGTTTTGTTTCGTTTTGGCCACAGAAGTGAGTCTGATGCAGCTGGTTGTACCAAAACCTGCCATTTTGTCTCCCTCGAACAAAACCGCTCCGTAAATCTGAATAAAGAATAAAAACAAATAAAACATTTTATAATTTAGGTTCCATTATATATCTTGAAACATAAAAACACATTCATATTTTTTTTATTTTGTTTTTACGAGTTTTAACACTTTTATGTGCAAAGCATCAAAAAATGTAGAAATGGCCTGTCCCTCTGGAGGACTTTGTACTTTTACCTTCTATTGAGGCCAAAAAAGTCAATATATCATATTAATACTAAAACTTATATAAAGCCATAAGTGCCGCTTCATTACTCATGAATGGGTTTTATTCTTAATATGTTCATGTGGTGTGGGGAAGGTGTGGATGAGCAGCCACACCTGTCCTGGGTCTAGGTCATTTGAGGATCCAGGATCAGGGTGGCTGCTCACCTGACAAGAGAACTCCTCCGTGTCCTCACCTTGCAAACACACTTAGTGGTTCGTTCATAGTCGATCCCATTTGTTCTGATGATTGATTTAAAAGCTTATCAAACGTTGATATGACGGCAACAGGGCTGACCAACCACACGCCGACAGGTTGATTAGATGTTATTGTTTTTTTTTTTTGAAATAAGATTTTCCTCAGAGCTGGAATCGACTTTGTCTAAACAGAGTCTTGAAGACGTTTCAAACAGCTGTTTGGAAGGAAACATGAAGAAGCTGCTGCTTGTGGTGTAAGGACCCAGCTGCCTCCTGATCCCCAGTCAACACGGCTGATGTGTGGCTCCCGTCCAAGAGCCGGATGGTTCCAGTCTGAAGTGCTTCTGGATGTGGTTCTAGGTCCTGGTTCCGGTCCCGGTCCTGGTCCTGGTCCTGGTCGGACATGCTGAGTTCTGCGCCAACAAGAACATCAGTTCTGTGGCTCGTCCTGCTCTGCAGCCTGCAACCTGCCTCTCCCTCCATCACAACAAGTATCTGTCTGTCTTTCTGTCTTTCTGTTTGTCCGTCTGTCTGTTCCACCTCTATGAGGTGGATGGCTTACTATTCTCCTTTCAGAATGAGAAACTTTAAGTTAATAAATACATTTCTTTAAATGTAATAACAGTCGAGTCAAATCAGTGTTGACATGTGAAAAGTACTGAAGCGTGTCCGTCTGCCCATCACAGCACGGCCATGTGGACTCTTCATCCCTCCTCCTCCTCCTCCTCCTCCTCCTCCTCCCTTCCCTCCAATCAAAAGAAAGACAGATCTGCTGGTAACACACACACACACACACACACACACACACACACACACACACACACACATACACACACACATACACACACACACACAGTAAGTGAGGTTGTGCTCTTCGTCCTGCAGGTGGATGTCACCAGCTCCATCACAGGACGTAGAGGGGAGCAGGTACGAGCACCACAGGGTCTGCACACAAACATCATCTTACTCCTCATTGGTGGTTTTGCTGAAGATGGCTGTGATGTCATCACTCTGGATAAAAGACTCCTGTGGTTCCTCTCCACCAATCACAGCGTCTGTTTATCACCCTTCACTTCCTGTTTGGAGAAGAATTTTCAGCGAGTAGTGAGTTACCAGTGAGACGGGTATATAAGCAGTGAGACGGGTATATAAGCAGTGATACGGGTATATACACAGTGAGACAGGTATATAAGCAGTGAGACGGGTATATACACAGTGAGACAGGTATATAAGCAGTGAGACGGGTATATAAGCAGTGAGACAGGTATATAATCACTGGCTCCAAGGTACACACACACACACACACACACACACAATAGCAGCCCCTGGTCACACTGGGCGGCTCCCAGTCTCTTGGGGTTCACTATCATCTGCTCTGTGTTTTAGGGCCAGACGGGGCCTCCGGGTGCAGATGGAGAACCAGGTGGACTGGGACCCATGGAACCCACGGGACAGACGGTGACACCTCATCCCTCATCCCTCATCCATCTTTGTGTCTATCAATACAGGTGATAAGATGTTAGATCGTGTGTGATGTCATGTGTGGTGCACCAGGGGGAGCAGGGAGAGCGAGGCTGGAGGGGACTGTACGGAGACGTTGGAACTCCAGGGATGAAGGAGGTAGAGGATCGATGCCCCCAGCTTCACTGCAGAAGGCCGCCATGTTGTTTATAAAACCAGCACAGCTACGGCCAACCAGACATCATGCATAGAAATACATCCTCATCAATACATCCTCATCAATACATCCTCATCAATACATCCTCATCAATACATCCTCATCAATACATCCTCATCAATACATCCTCATCAATACATCCTCATCAATACATCCTCATCAATACATCAATCCTTTTTGTTTATTATTGTTGCAAAAATGTACGACTGTGTTTGTGTCTTACAGGGTAACCAAGGACGTAAGGGATCAAGGGTAAGACAGACAGACAGACAGACAGACAGACAGACAGACAGACAGACAGATCTAACCCTGTCTGTGTTTCAGGGGGAGAAGGGAGTGAACGGGCGGAGGGGGTGGAGAGGGGAGGAGGTGAGCCGCTCCGTCTCTTCAGTATATAATGAAGGTCATGTGACGTTCTCGTCGACCAATCGTACGCTTCCACCCGCAGGGTTACCGTGGCATCCCTGGAATCCCTGGAGAGAAGGTTTGTGACCTACAGTGATTTAATGTTATTTAATGTGAACATACATACAAACACACATACATGCAGGTACATACATAAATACATACACACACACATACATGCAGGTACATACATAAATACATACACACACACATACATGCAGGTACATACATAAATACATACACACACACATACATGCAGGTACATACATAAATACATACACACACACATACATGCAGGTACATACATAAATACATACACACACACATACATGCAGGTACATACATAAATACATACACACACACATACATGCAGGTACATACATAAATACATACACACACACATACATGCAGGTACATACATAAATACATACACACACACATACATGCAGGTACATACATAAATACATACACACACATGTATGTATCTATGTATGTATGAATGGGTGGCATTGTATGTATGTTTGACCTTGAATATGTGTATGTGTGTGTACTGTATATGTGTATGTGTGTATACTGTATATGTATATGTGTATGTGTATGTGTATGTGTATGTGTGTGTACTGTATCTGTGTATGTGTGTGTACTGTATCTGTGTATGTGTGTGTGTATGTGTGTGTACTGTATCTGTGTATGTGTGTATCTATTGTGCTGTTACAGGGACAACAGGGTCCAAGAGGGGAGCTGGGTCTCAAAGGAGAGGATGGACCTCGAGGAGAGACAGGCTACAGAGGAGCTATGGTACCTGTCTGCCTGTGTGTCTGTCTGCCTGTGTGCCTGTCTGTCTGTCTGTCCATGATCAATAACTTTCAGTGACATTTAATTCTCTTACTTCGCGACGAGGGAGTGACAGGAGCTGTTGGGGTTCCAGGGGTTCCAGGTTTTCCAGGACCTGTGGGCTTGTTGGGGCTTCCGGGGGAGGCGGGACTCCCTGGTCAAGGCGGGTGGATCACCCCAACCAGTTGATGGAGGTTACCTGGAGAGTGGACTCACCTGTCTGTGTGTGTGTGTGTGTGTGTGCGTGTGTGTGTGCTTGCGTGTGTGTGTGTGTGTGTGTGTGTGTTGCAGTGTGCGTCTTACCAGGTCTCTCGGGGGACCAAGGCAGCAGTGGTGCTCCAGGCATCTGTAACTGTTCACAGGTTCAAATCCCTGATCTGTACAAGAGGCCACGTGCACAAAACCAGCTGGTCCCGATTGTGAGTGTCCTGTCTGTCCGTCTGTCTGTCTGTCTGTCTGTCTGTCTGTGATCACATGGCAGCAAGACAGCTCAGTCCAGATGAAAGGGCTCTCTGTCTCTGCAGATCCTGGTGGTGGCCGAGCGCAGGCAGATGAGATCCCTGCGTTCAGAGAATGTGATGGTTCTAACCACAGACACTCAGAGTCTCTTCATCTTCTCTGGGTCGCAGTGGATCAGCGTCCTGCAGCAGGTAAAAGCCCAACTCACCCACCGTGTACCACTACTAATACTAATACTACAGGTTTGATCTGACAACATGTTTTTAGCTGTACAAATGTACATGTTTCGAACAAAACATTTATTCATTTGTTTTCTTCTGCATCTTCTGTTCTCATGCTGCTTCCTGTTTGGCTCAGGACCAAGCGAGCAGGTCCAGCATCCAGCGACCAGCCCGGTCTGTCCCTACCGTCTGAGACAGACAGACAGACAGACAGATGGGAGGACGGACAGACAGACAGACAGACAGACAGACAGTGTGTATGCATACTGCTGTGACTGTTGATGCTGATTATACATTATTGGATGACATTATCATACTTGAATACAGAGTACTGGTAGAGGTACTTATACCTTAATACTTGAACCTCAATACCTCAATGTTCTGTAACAATAATCAAATACAATAGTCTATAATCAATAATCAATAATCAAATACAATAATGACTGATGATTTGAAAGTGTGCTCCTAATTTTTTCCCTGTTTGGTTTAAATTAAACAAGTTGAAACCGTCACTAAGTTACGGCTCTTATATTTCTGTTGATGAATATTATATATCTTATGTTTTTCTATCTTGATCTATTCAATATGTGTTCTTATACCATTTTTGCACCGACACTTGCATATGTATAGTGTGGGGGTTCTCCGCTCCGTCCGAACATCATTTCATCGTCCTGCATGTGTGGGAAAAAGTCACTAACTTCTATTAAAACCTACTTGTGGTGTGAGCAGCCACACTCACCATGACGTGTCTGCTTCAGGCTTGTTCCAGCTAGCCCACTCCCTGCAATGAACCTGTGTGTCGCCAACGCTGTCATCCCTGTTTCTGTGCCGGAGGGACCTGAAAAGGCCGCTCGGCTGGTGTCCAGCGGGTGGTACTGCCACACTACTAGTATGTCCAGTTTATAACTAGTATGACTAGTTTTATAACTACAATTAATTCTTTTATAATGAGTATGACTAGTTTTATAATTTGTTTGTCTAGTTTTATAACTAGTATGTATAGTTTGATAGTATTTCTAGTGTATAACTAGTATGACTAGTTTTATAACTAGCATGTCTGGTTTCATAACTTGTATGTCTAGTTCATAACTAGTGTGTCTGGTTTATAACTAGTATGTCTAGTTTCATAACTTAGTATGACTAGTTTATAACTAGTATGTCCCGTTTTACAACTAGTATGTCTAGTTTATAACTAGTATGGTATTTTTATAACTAGTATGTCTGGTTTCATAACTACTATGTCTAGTTTATAACTACTATGTCTAGTTTATAACTAGTATGGTATGTTTATAACTGGTATGTCTAGTTTTATAACTAGTATGTCTAGTTTATAACTAGTATGTCTAGTTTATAACTAGTATGTCTAGTTTATAACTAGTATGGTATGTTTATAACTGGTATGTCTAGTTTTATAACTAGTATGTCTAGTTTATAACTAGTATATCTAGTTTTGTAACTTGTATGTCTAGTTTATAACTAGTATGTCTAGTTTATAACTAGTATGGTATGTTTATAACTAGTATGTCTGGTTTTATAACTTGTATGTCTGGTTTAAGAGCTTCCACAAGGAAAAATTGTCACTGCAACATAGTGAACTATTCTCCAGCAAATGACGAAACTATTTACTGTTATTAATGTTAAACTGAACATGACATTAATCAGGAACTCGGTTTTTATTACAACGTCCATCTTTTCAGTCGTCTATTTCATCTCTTCAGTCGTCTATTTTATCTCTTCAGTATCTATTTCATCTCTTCAGTCGTCTATTTCATCTCTTAGTCGTCTATTTCATCTCTTCAGTCGTCTATTTCATCTCTTCAGTCGTCTATTTCATCTCTTAGTCGTCTATTTCATCTCTTAGTCGTCTATTTCATCTCTTCTTGTCGTCTATTGTAGTTTCTATGTAGCCACCGTTAGCAATAGCACGTATGTGGAGTGATACAACGTCATAATTAACACCTTAACAGTCATTATTCACAAATAAATGACCTCTGACCTCTGAGCACCGATGTCAACCAATCAGAATGCAGGATATATGTATATGTGTATAAATATATAAATCTACAAGTTGGAAAGTTTGAGTTAGAATAGTTTGTAAGAGCACAAGTGTAAACACAACCACTGCGTTGATGACTTTCCATGTGTCGATGACGTTCAATGTCTCCACAGCCTCTGTCGTCTTATTCAGACACGTCCTTTTGAAAACACGTCAAAGCTTCAACATCCACAGGTAATCCACAGGTATGACCTGATGCCTTTCAGGTCCTAGAACCACACGGGAAAACCTTGTGTTAAAAGCCTGTGTAACCATGGACCTTATTTCAGGCATCGAACCACAAACCCGTAGAAAAACCTGTTGACTTCGAAACGAGGGAACAGGAAGAGCAGGAAGAGCAGGAAGAGCAGGAAGAACAGGAGGAACAGGAAGAGCAGGAGGAACAGGAAGAGCAGGAAGAGCAGGAAGAACAGGAAGAGCAGGAGGAACAGGAAGAGCAGGAAGAGCAGGAAGAACAGGAAGAGCAGGAGGAACAGGAAGAGCAGGAAGAGCAGGAAGAACAGGAAGAGCAGGAGGAACAGGAAGAGCAGGAAGAGCAGGAAGAACAGGAAGAGCAGGAGGAACAGGAAGAGCAGGAAGAGCAGGAGGAACAGGAAGAGCAGGAAGAGCAGGAAGAACAGGAAGAGCAGGAGGAACAGGAAGAGCAGGAGGAGCAGGAAGAGCAGGAAGAGCAGGAGGAACAGGAAGAGCAGGAAGAGCAGGAGGAACAGGAAGAGCAGGAAGAGCAGGAGGAACAGGAAGAGCAGGAAGAACAGGAAGAGCAGGAGGAACAGGAAGAGCAGGAAGAGCAGGAAGAGCAGGAGGAACAGGAAGAGCAGGAAGAGCAGGAAGAGCAGGAAGAGCAGGAGGAACAGGAAGAGCAGGAAGAGCAGGAGGAACAGGAAGAGCAGGAAGAACAGGAAGAGCAGGAGGAACAGGAAGAGCAGGAGGAACAGGAAGAGCAGGAAGAGCAGGAAGAGCAGGAAGAGCAGGAGGAACAGGAAGAGCAGGAAGAACAGGAAGAGCAGGAAGAACAGGAAGAGCAGGAGGAACAGGAAGAGCAGGAAGAGCAGGAAGAACAGGAAGAGCAGGAGGAACAGGAAGAGCAGGAGGAACAGGAAGAGCAGGAGGAACAGGAAGAGCAGGAAGAGCAGGAAGAGCAGGAGGAACAGGAAGAGCAGGAAGAACAGGAAGAGCAGGAGGAACAGGAAGAGCAGGAAGAGCAGGAAGAAAAGGAAGAGCAGGAGGAACAGGAAGAGCAGGAAGAACAGGAAGAGCAGGAGGAACAGGAAGAGCAGGAAGAGCAGGAAGAACAGGAAGAGCAGGAGGAACAGGAAGAGCAGGAAGAACAGGAAGAGCAGGAAGAACAGGAAGAGCAGGAAGAACAGGAAGAGCAGGAAGAGCAGGAAGAGCAGGAGGAACAGGAAGAGCAGGAAGAGCAAACTCATTTGGGTTTTAAGACTCGTTCCTGCAGCGCTGGATATGGTGACGTCAGGACGAGCGGGTTTGGAAGTGTGAGTCCCGACATATACAGTACAACAACAAGTTGTCTCTGTTTTCACCACAATTTAAATAATAATAATAATAATAATAATAATAATAATAATAATAATAATAATAATAATAACAATAATAATAATAATAATAACAACAACAATAAAAATAATAATAATAAGAATAATAACAATAATAATAACAACAACAACAACAACAACAATAATAATAATAATAATAATAATAATAATAATAATAATAATAATAACAACAACAATAAAAATAATAATAATAAGAATAATAACAATAATAATAATAATAATAATAATAATAATAATAATAATAATAATAATAGTATAATTCTCTCAAGGTGTTGTTGGAAAACGATGCGGTTCTGTTGAACGTTCTTTTCAACGTTCTTGTGTATGTGGAGCCCGGGTCTCGCTGGGTGATGACTCTTCCTTTTATTCCTCAACTTTAATTTTTTTGTTGTGTTGTTTAAGTTGCGTCTCCTGCTCCTCCCTCATGTAAGACACATCCTAAGCCCCTCCCTCCCGGGAGGTGCCCTGTCTGAGAAGGAGCGCACCCCCTGTCACGTCAGGTTCACACCCACTGCTCTGTCAGCTTTTATTTTACTATTATTATTTATGTGTCAAAGATACTTTTATACCTGTTCTACACAAAATAACAAATTATAGTACTTTCATCATTTCCTCATTTTCTATTGCGAAACCTTTAAATATTATCAAAATTAATATGAAAATTAAACATATATAAATATTAAGGAAATAGATAATAGCGGAAAGGCAACTCGGCTGCACGTCTCCGTGCCCCGTTCCACCAAATAAAGCAATATTTAGATTAATTTTATTTTACTCCGTAAAACGGAATCATAACGGGGACGCTCTCTCAGTCCCCCCCCGACACGGTGCCCAAGGTGCGGCACTCGAGGCTCCTGCTTTGGTGCTAAATGCGGTGCCCGTGGCGTGAGAAGACACCACATCACACCTGACAAAATTGATTTTTATCCGAAAACAGAAGCTCATGGCTGACGCTCATGGGGCGGGTTGTCGCTGGCCCCGCCTCCATTATTGTGACAGCCAATCACAGCGTGAGACCTCCACAAAGCGGCGTTGGAATGCGAGCGCCTGTGCGACCCGAGGCCCCGCCCACACGCACATCAACACACACCTTTCATACGATGAAGCGCGACTCCGCCCCCTCAGCGGCCCGTTCGGAGCGAAAGGATGGTCGCCATGGAGACCGCAAACAGGCGGCCATTTTTAAACAAGTTTTTAACAGGCGTGTTTACACATTCTTGTATCTTTGTTTTACTTCAATTTCCTGATCATCATCTCATTCTGGATTTATTTGTACAGTTGGATACATTTCATCGAAACAAAACTCATCAGATGAAAAATATATTTAAACAAAAGCTTTAAAAGGAGTGAGCGGTGGATGTTTGGAGCTGAAGTAGAGCTGATCTGGGACAGAATAAAGGGCCGGACGACTCAAAAACATTTGAACGTTTAAACATTCCATCATTTTAACGTGAACGACTTTTTAATTGTTACCAGTTGTGGGGCAGCATCAGCGGATGAAGATGAAGAAAATCAATATAAAAGTTGATTCATTATGAGTTAATAAAGTGACACGGGACCTTCCTGTGTCTTAATTCATTGGTCAATTCAAATTATTGAACTGTGGGTCACATCTAAGTCATATCAGCTCCAATTTCTGGTCTAATTCTGAAATGTTTTTATGCAGTAACAAGGTGTCATTAAGCCACATTCAAATATTTTAATTCATACAAAAAACTTGTATATTTATATTTTGGCTCTTCAACCTCCACCAAGTCACTTTGAGCCGTCACAGCAGACCGCGAGCGCCGCAGCGTGGCCGCCACGGCAACCCAACCCTCTCCCCACCCCCAGGCCTCCCCGGGGCGGTGCTGAGCGGGCGGAGGAGGCCTCCTCCTCGCTCCAGCGACCCGACGCCACAGCAAACAGAGCGACGCAGGCGTGTGTTTGACGGTGTTTAATGTTTGGCTGTAGAAACACGGCGCTGATGGAGACACCACATGCAGAACACAACTCAGACGGACGCCGTCGGCACGCGGGTCAAAGAAAACCTCCAGCCTCCACCCTCCACCTCCACCGCTCTGTCTGGATCCAGATACAGATTCAGATTCAAAAGGTTTGGTTCCTGAGCCAGAGCTTTGGGATGATTGGAAGCTGGTTTAGGAACTGACAGCTGTCTGCCTGTATACTGTGACATTTGGTCAACAGACACTTAGACTACTAACCAACCAACTAACCAACCAACTAACCAACCAACTAACAAACCAACTAACTAACTAACCAACTAACCAACCAGTCAACTGATGTACTGTCAGTTTATCAGTCTATTGATCCAGATCAACAGTGGGACAGGCTTTCAGAAAACAGATCCTAGTCCAGTCTACTTCCTCTACCTACACTTATAAACTTAAAATAATAATAATAATAATAATAATAATAATAATAATAATAATAATAATATCTTTCAGGTATTAAATAATCTTAAAAAAAACAGGTAATAATTTTAAATGGCATTGCTTCTCCCCCCTCCAGTCCAGTACATCCCACTCATACCCCTCCTCTCTCTCTCTCTCTCTCTCTCTCTCGACACCGGCCATCCCTCGCTCCTTCCACCGTCGTCACGGTAACGTTACATCCGTCCCCCTGGCTCCATGCAGTACCGCTCGCGTCGCAGGAAAGCGTCTCTTGTTTTGTTGTTTTTTTTGTTTTTGTTGTTTTTTTGCTGCTGATTTCATCGTCTATATGTTTGTTTGCAAAGCTGCGGAAATATGGTGGAAAAAGCTCGCTAGGTGTTTTTCTTCTGGGTATATTTATATATTTGACTCGTTTCATTGGATTAAACACGTAGAAGTAATTATAATAATAACGGGGGAACAGACAGGATGATCCTCTGAGATTCAGGGGAAGTGGCTTTGCTCATATCTTCCAAAGTCAAGGTTCGGTTTGTCATGAGGAGAGACAGACAGGCTGACCAAACGGAAGGAGTCGTCCTTTCGGAGCGACGGGGCGCGATGGGTTCGGTTCGAGTCCCGTCGGTCCTCGCTCCCCTACCAGTCCCCGGTCAGTTTGGTGCTTTGGTCCCGTTTGGGCGGCGCCGGCGGCGGACCCCGCCGCAGCGTTGCATAGCCTGAGATGTTGGCGTGTTTGGCGGACTGGGAGTGGGCGTGGTGGCGGGAGAGAGTCTGGGAGTGGCCCCGCCCACCCTGAGGCAGCAGCTCGGGGGGCGGGGGGGGCAGCAGGGCCATGTCGTCCATGGTCGCCACGGCGACGGCGGGGGTGAAGTGGGAGGAGGGGAGCGAGCCGTGCCGCGAGAAAGACTTCCTCTTCAGCGTGCGGTTCAGGTCCTCCAGGAAATGCGGCTGCAGCGTCAGGGCGCTCGAGCCCGGGGACTTGGGGGAGGTGGGGGGCAGGGGGGTGGACGAGGGAGGTGCGGGGGAGTCGTGAGGCATCGGGCTGCTGCCGCGTCGGCTCGCCGCCGCCGCCCCCGGCGCCGCCCCCTTCTTCAACGAGCTCTGTTTCCATGACGACGCCGGAGCGGAGGCGGGCCCCGGCGGCGGCGGATGCTGCTGGGGCTGCGGGTTCACCACGGCCACGCGGGGGGTCTGGTGGAACTCGGAGGGGTGAGGCGGGGGAGGGAAGAGCTCCGAGTCGCTGGGTGGGGGCGGGAAGTAGTCCAGGGAGGAGGGGTGGTGGGCGGGCTGGGCGGGGGGGGGGCGGCGGCAGGGGGGAGGGGAAGTCGGAGGCCGGGCGGTGCAGGCCGCCCTGCAGCGCCAGCGGGAGGCTCGACAGGTTCAGCTTCCCCGGCTTGGGGGGCGCGCCGGGGGGGGGCGAGTCCTTGGACGGGGAGGAGCCCGACGGAGCGAACTTGGAGACCAGGCTCTCCACCTTGGTGGGCCGCTCCTCCTGGGAGCACCCCCGCATGGAGGAGGCGCGCTGGGGGGCCGGGGGGGGGCCACGCTTGGAGGAGGCGGCGGAGGAGGAGGGGGAGGGGGGCGGGGGGAAGTCGTCCAGGGAGCCCTCCGGGGGGGGAGGGGGGAACTCTGGGGACTGCGGGGCCACGCCCGCCCCCGGCTGCCACCTGGGCTTGGCCTTGACGGCCGGGGGGGACAGGGGAGCGGAGGGGGGGGACGGGGGGGAGGAGCCTCCGGGGAACTGGTTGACGATCTGCTTGACCAGGGAGGAGGTGGCGGCGGCCACCAACGAAGAAGAGGCCGTGGAGAGGGAGGGGGAGGGGGAGAGGGGGAGGTGCTTGGAGGACAGGCTGTGCTGCTTGGGGAGGGTGGGGGGCGGCTGGCTGGGGGAGTGGCCCGCCGAGAAGCTCTGCTGCTTCCTCATTGGCCCGTGGCAGTTTGGGGGCGGGGAAAGGGGGGAGAGGGGGGAGAGGGGGAGGGAGCAGGGGCCCGCCAGGGGCTTGGGGGCCGTCTGGGGGGGGAAGAGAGCGGGCAGGACCTGCAGGGAGGACGGAGGGGACGGCTCCTCCAGGGGGGGAGGCGGGGGAGTCAGGTCGCCCGGCGGGGGAGGAGGGGGGGGGGGAGAGGTCCTCCAGGGGCGGGGGAGGCGGCGGGGGGGCGTCAGCGGCGCTGAAGTCGTACGTCATGTGGGGGAACTTGTGGGACAGGAACTGCTGCAGCCCCCGGTTGGAGAGGGGGGGGCAGGCCGGGAGGGGCGGCTCGGCGGGGGGGTCCGGGGAGGGCGGGTCGCAGGGCCGGTGGGCCGGGGGGCCGCGGGCGGAGGGGAGGGTGTTGTAGGCGGGCTTGGCGCCCTGCGGGGGAGGCGCGGGGGGGAGGGGGCCGGCCGACCGGGCCCGGGACAGGACGGGGGTCCGCGCCGGATCCTGCGGCCGCCCCAGGGTGCTGGACCTGACGCACGGAGCGAAGGGGCTGTCGGGGCCCGGGGGCGGGGCGGGGGCGGGGGGGGAAGCGGGGGGCTCCTCACAGGGGGAGGGGCTGCCGGGGTAACTGCTGCGGGAGGGGGGAGGGTGGAGCGACTGGGAGGGCAGGCTGGGAATCTGCACCGGGACCGGTTTACTGATGGAGTCAATCCTCATCATCTGGAGAGAGAGAGAGAGGGTGAGACAGAGAGAGAGACAGGTCAGTCGTCATTGGAGGGAGACACATTAAATGTGATGGAAACAACTATAACATTGAGAAAGTGGAGCTCGAAGCTCTGAAACTTGTTCAAGGTCGTATCAGTAAGATTTCAGCCTTTTAAACAGACTGCGTCGCCCGGAGGAAACATCCTGCGACAGGCTGTTCACACCACAGGACAACCATCAGACCCAGAAGCATACACCACCCACCTCCACCCACATGCTTCAACGTTACTGACGAGTGGGGACGTCGGGATTTCCGAGTTCCCATGGAACGCAGCACGAGCCAGGGAATCCTTTGGTGGAACTCCAAATAAGGGCATGTAGAGAGAGGCGGAGGCATTGCTTGTACCACTCAGGATTAGGACACTTCACGCCGTCAAATAAAAAAAAACAACACTTCAACCCGCCGCCTGACTGCACCAGATCCGTTTTCAGGTGGCTGGCTCCGCACGCCGGTGGCAGGCTCCCTTCGCCGGTGGCAGGCTCCCTACGCCGGTGGCAGGCTCCCTTCGCCGGTGGCAGGCTCCCTTCGCCGGTGGCAGGCTCCCTACGCCGGTGGCAGGCTCCCTTCGCCGGTGGCAGGCTCCCTACGCCGGTGGCAGGCTCCCTAGGCCGCTGGCAGGCTCCCTACGCCGGTGGCAGGCTCCCTAAGCCGGTGGCAGGCTCCAAACGCCGGTGGCAGGCTCCCTACGCACCGCGGTGGCAGGCTCCCTAGGCCGGTGGCAGGCTCCCTAGGCCGGTGGTAGGCTCCCTACGCCGGTGGCAGGCTCCAAACGCCGGTGGCAGGCTCCCTACGCACCGCGGTGGCAGGCTCCCTAGGCCGGTGGCAGGCTCCCTACGCCGGTGGCAGGCTCCCTAAGCCGGTGGCAGGCTCCAAACGCCGGTGGCAGGCTCCCTACGCACCGCGGTGGCAGGCTCCCTAGGCCGGTGGCAGGCTCCCTAGGCCGGTGGTAGGCTCCCTACGCCGGTGACAGACTCCCTACGCCGGTGGCAGGCTGCCTTCGCCGGTGGCAGGCTCCCTACGCTGGTGGCAGGCTCCCTAGGCCGCTGGCAGGCTCCCTAGGCCGCTTCTTCTTTCGTATATCATCAGATGGCCAACTCAGTGTCATATAGCCACGCCCTCGTCTCCAGTCCTAGGTCAAAAAGGCCAGCTTCTGAGGGTGGGCTGTATAGGGGGCAGCTGGTGATTATGTGCTCGGCAGTCTGTTCAGGTTCGCCACACTCGCATGACGCACTGTCGGATAGGCCCCACTTCTTTAGAGAGGACCTGAAGCGCCCGACGCCAGTAGGCAGGCGGTTCAGCGAGGTCCATAGGTGGCGTGGCATGTCTTCTCCTTTTACACCTCCTCCTGGGTCCCGGATGTATCGTTGGATGCGGGAGGGCGCAGCTGACTCCAACGATTGTCTCCAGGATGCTGCCAGCCAGGCGTCCTTGGACAAGTCGTCAGGGATCGACTGTAGCTCCCTAGGCCGCTGGCAGGCTCCCTACGCCGGGGGCAGGCTCCCTACGCCGGTGGCGGGCTCCAAACGCCGGTGGCAGGCTCCCTACGCCGGGGGCAGGCTCCCTACGCCGGTGGCAGGCTCCCTACGCCGGTGGCAGGCTCCCTACGCCGGTGGCAGGCTCCCTACGCCGGTGGCAGGCTCCAAACGCCGGTGGCAGGCTCCCTACGCACCGTGGTGGCAGGCTCCCTACGCCGGTGGCAGGCTCGGCATGCCGGTGGCAGGCTCCCTATGCCGGTGGCAGGCTCCCTAGGCCGCTGGCAGGCTCCCTACGCTGGTGGCAGGCTCCCTTCGCCGGTGGCAGGCTCCCTTCGCCGGTGGCAGGCTCCCTTCTCCGGTGGCAGGCTCCCTCAGCCGGTGGCAGGCTCCCTCAGCCGGTGGCAGGCTCCCTACGCCGGTGGCAGGCTCCCTAGGCCGCTGGCAGGCTCCCTACACCGGTGGCAGGCTCCCTTCGCCGGTGGCAGGCTCCCTACGCCGGTGGCAGGCTCCCTACGCCGGTGGCAGGCTCCCTACGCCGGT
>NC_137210.1:28919293-28921793 GCF_960531495.2 Zeus faber
GGTCGCTGCTGTTTTTGGAATGTGAGTTATGTAGCGTATCCTTTATTTGGTTTTCAAAAAATTAGGTGAAAGTAATACCGGTAGACAAGCGTCATGTGTAACTGAACTATATTGTCCTTTAGACAAAGCGCAGCACGTTAGTAACAACCGTTGGGACGTTGAGTAGAAATACTGCGTTTTAGCAACTGACAAGTTTCACTCAGACTCTTACAGTAACGGTGATGACAAGACATTGTTATACTGTATTCCATAGTCAAAGCCAGATTTGTTGCCATTATAACATCTAAGGTAGTATTCCATGACATCACAGTGACTGACCTGGACTACTGCATGTGTGTGTGTGTAGTACCTTGAGTACCATGCAGTATTCAGATGGAGCTTTGTACTTGCTCTTGTAGTTCTGACCGTAGTAAACGTTGACGTGATCCAGCTGCAGAAAACACACCAAGTCCCTGGACGCCTGGACGGACACACACACACACACACACACTAAACATTACCCATGATCCTCTTTGTCCAATCTCTTATACATAGTGTGTGTGTGTGTGGGGGGGGGGGGGGGATTGCGAAAAACATAGTTGACTTGTTAAGGATTCCCAAACAGGAAATACCAAGACATTCAAACACACACACACACACACACACACACACACACACACACACACACACACACACACACACACACACCTTGGCTTTTCCCTTGGGAACGTAATAGATTCCGGAGGCTCGCAGCAGGAAGTAGCGCTTCTTCCACGACTTCTTCCCGTCCTCCTTCAGCCACAACACTCCCTCCATCTCAGGGACGGAGACCGAGCTGCCGCCGAAACACTCCTGAGCCAGAGGAGGTGGAGCAGAACACCGTCACAGCAAGAAAGACACAGGAAGTCACTGCTCCCAAAATGCATCACAGTCTACTACATACTACGCATAGTGTTATGACCTGGTATTACCAAGTTAGGATGGTCTTATTACTGTCTTACGAAGTACAAAGTATTTAAGAATATATGCGCATAGGGAGATGAACCGCACTTTGTTGTTTAAACAGTCTCACCTCCAACAGAGCTTCTTTATTCCTGTCTGTCATTTCACATGTCTCCTTCCGCCCCAACAAATAGTTCTACACAGATAGATAAGATAAACAGAGCGAAAGCCAGGTCCCACCATTAGTGTCATAAGACAGACAGACAGACAGACAGACAGACAGACAGACAGACAGACAACACGTTCTACCTGAGGGTTCTTGAACAGAGCGTACTTCTCGGTTCGCTCTATGAACATGAGTCGGTTCTGACTGTCTCTGGTCCAGTTCAGAAGGTTCTCCACCAGGTTTTCATGGTCCTCGTAGATACGCTCTGCTCAAAGTGACGGAGGGGGAGAGAGAGGGGGAGAGAGGTAGAGATATGACACCTTGACAAAGCAGTGAGTCGTGTATTCCAGTGGGTTCATCACCACTGGAGACCCTCGTTGCCTCTCTGCCCTAATCAACCGTGGCGTACCCCAAGGTTCTGCTCTTGGACCCTTCCTTTTCACCCTTCTCACGCTCCCTCTCGGCCGGCAGGACCTCAGTCTCCAGCGCTATGCTGATGACACCCAACTCCACCTCAACACCAGACTCCCAGCTCCCTCCCCAGCGCCCCATCAGCTGTCTTCAATACTTGGACCTGGACGTCCTCGGACCTTCTCAAACACAACAGAGCTCATGGTTTATGGCTTCCCGGGCGCTGCCCCTCTCAAGTGCCCAACCTGGCTCTCCATTTTGGGTTCCTCTTTGTGCTCTGGTTATTTGGTGACTCCCATGTATCCAATCCCTGACCAAACACGGCTTCCTCCACCTGAAGAACACCGCCGGGCTCCGCCCCGCCCTGGGAGAAACCCTCATCACCTGTCACCACACGGAGCAGGAACGAGCAGGAAAACCTAAAAACACTTCACCCGAGACACAACATCTGTTTGCTGCTGTGCACTAAGACCTGGAAAACCAAACACATCTAAGTAGGACACTGTGTGTGTGTGTGTGTGTGTCAATACAGTGTGTATATGGATGTGACATCCAACAGGTGCTAAATAGCTGGTGGAAATCTGTCGACCTGATTCAGTATTTAGCTGTCTCTCTCTCTCTCTCCACCGCTCTATCTTTCTATCCCGCCCTCTCTTCCTATTCATATCTTCTTCTTCTTCTTCTTCTTCTTCTTCTTCTTCTTCTTCACATGGTTGTTTCTCTGCTCTGTACGATTTGCTGTTCATGTCACATGTTCTGCAATGTGCTAGTACGAGTTACAGTTTTCCGAGTTTCATTTGAACACAGCGCCGGCCGTCTGTCTAGGTGTCGTTCCCGCAAGTGGCTGGAGGCCAAGGACATTCCCGAAAGACGAAGCTCGGACTTACCACATTTTTTCATTTATTACGACAATTTGTCATTCATTTCCACTCCAAGTCGAACAACAACACGTCTGAAATGTCCCAGTTCAAGTGAGACCTCAACCATGTCTTTCAGATACTT
>NC_137210.1:28926793-28941793 GCF_960531495.2 Zeus faber
ACTACACGTCCCACAATGCATCAGTCCACACGGCGTCCAGGCCAATCACACGGCTCTACATCCCGTTTCAAACTACTACAAAATAAGAGCGTGTCAGAAAGAAAAACCTGTCTGACCACACTGTCTGTCTGTCTGTCTGTCTGTCTGTCTGTCTGGCCACACCTCTACAGTCTAATGTTAAATGTGTATGTTTATCTTATTTTAGTCCATGGTATAGTAGCAGTGGTAGGAACAGTAGTACTAGTAGTGTAGAAGCGGTAACAATACAATAGCAGCAGTAGTAAAATAGTAACTATAGTAGTTATAGTGGTAGTGTAGTAGTAGTAGTAGTAGTAGTAGTCCTAGTGGTAGTATAGTATTAATAATACTACTATTAGTTGTGGCAGTAGTTGCAGTACTAGTACAAGTAGTGCAGTAGTAGTAGTAGTAATCTCAAAGTCCAGAGGTAGAATTCTCCAAAGTATAATCCAAATATTCCAACGTCAGTGGAGTCTCACTCTGCTCTGCAACACACACACACACACACACACACACACACACACACACACACACACACACACACATACCCACGCACGCGCACACACACACACACACACACACACACACACACACACACACACACAAGTACACACACACACACACACACACACACACAGAAAGAGGGTGGTGGTCCGGGCGTTGTTCTCCTGTCAGAGGTGAAGAACGGTCGCTCCCTGTCTGGCTGTGTCACTGACGGAGGGAGAAGTGAGGGAGGAGTAAAGGAGGAGGGTAGAGGGTGGAGGGTGGAGGGAGGAGTGAAGGAGGAGGGTGGAGGGTGCAGGGACGAGTGAAGGAGGAGGGTGGAGGGTGGAGGGATGAGCCTGATGATAAAATGATCATCCCTTTATCTCCATCTGCCCCTTTCTGTTTCACATCAGTGGGATTTTCATCCATCAAACCACATATCACTCTATCTATCATCCATCTATCCGTCTGACTGTCTGTCTGTCTGTCTGTCTGTCTGTCTGTCTATCTATCTATCTGTGTGTCTGTCTGTCTGTCTATCTGTCTGTCTATTTATCTGTCCGTAAGTGTCAGGTTGTAAGCTTATTGGCTTGGGGGGGGGGGGCTTTAGGCAGTCACACACACAAGCAGCTGCTTTATAATGTCCTGCATTAGGCTGCTATTAGCATTAGCCTGCTAGCGCAGCAGAGTACAGATTAACTGTCCCACCAGCTTGTTAGCGCCAACACAGCAGAGTTGGGGGTTCGATCCCCTGTGAAGCTGTTCATGTCCACAGAGTCCAGCTCCCATGCTGGGACCTCAACGGAAGAACCCGTCTGCTCCGCCACATCTACATCCGCCCCAGAGCTCTGGATCGCTGCTCAGGGTAAGCTCACATCGGGGAAGGTATTCCTCAGGGCCTGGACCACCACCTTACCAGGACAGTGGGAAGTCACCTCCTCCTCCACACATCTGAGCCCACCCAGCCTCCACCTCCTGCTGGTCTTCCTGACGCCTCAGCTGCTCCTCCAGGGCCCGGCCCCGCTACTGCGACCCCTGTCGTCCCTGCTCCTGATGTGTCCAAATTCAGCCCTGGAACAACTAGATCTTGGCGTCCTCAGTCCAGCAGATCCCACAACCCATCCGGTCCATCTCAGCCTCGCTGCGCTTCCTCTTCAACCCATCGACCTGGGCAACTCCGTTGTGACTGAGGGACCACAACTACTGTTTTCCTGGAGCCTGCATGTCAGACATCCTGGAACAGTTACCCATGGCACTACAACACCACCCAACACTAGTGCACCAGGATCATTGTGCACATTAGATCATCTGACACAAGAAAGCAACAGACTGAGATGCTTAAGGGGGAATTCAGGCTCCTCCTGGCCACACGCCTGTCCACAGGTAAAAGGATCCTGATTTCTGGTAGAACTCCAACCCTTGGACTTGGCGAAACGACCTTCTCACTGTGCAGATCACAGCACACTGATCAACCAGCTGAGAGACTGCATCAACATCTCTGGTGAATCCCAAAATTTGTTCCGCTCTTATTTCTCTCATACAAGTTTCTCAGTCTCCGTAAGCAACTCAAGCTCCCGCTTGCGCCGTCGTATCACCTGGTGTCCCCCACGGCTCAATATTGGGCCCCACATCGTTCTCTCTATCTACGCTTCCAAGAGGCAAAATTATTCAGAATTATAACATTTACTTTCACTGTTACACTGACGGCACTCAAATATATCCCACTCAAATCCTGAAGTCCAGCTTCTGGAGTTCTGGAGTATGGAAGGAGCCCTAAGGTCCTTACATACTGGTAGACCCCTCAGGTCTTTATAATAATGCTAGACCCTGCAGGCCCTTACATGCTGGTAGCCCTCTAAGGTCCTCACCATAATGGTAGACCAGTCAGGTCCTTACCATAATGGTAGACCTCTAAGGTCCTCACCATAATGGTAGACCTCTAAGGTCCTCACTATAATGGTTGACCACTCAGGTCCTTGCATACTGGTAGACCCCTTAGGACCTTACTATACGGGTAGACCCGTTGGAATCTTACCATACTGGTAAACCCCTTAGGACCTTACCATACTAGTAGGTCCTTATCATAATGCTAGACCACTCAGGTCCTTACATAATGCTAGACCCCTTAGGACCTTACCATACAGGTAGACCCCTTGGTCAGAGGAAGGACAATTAGCCGAGCCGCGGTCCCATCTGAAATCGTACGGGGACCGGGCTTTTTCAGAAAGTGCAGCAAAACCGTGGACCAATCTGCCAGACAGCATTAGACCGACTGAATCAACTGCCATCTTCAAAAACCATCTTAAAACCCACTTTTACCCCCTTGAACACGACTGTGCTTGACTGGCTGTTTTGTATTTGTGTGCCTGCATTCTGCCTTAAATGCTGTGCACTGAAACCATGTACGCACCTCTTCCACCGTTGTGGTGCGGCAATTTAGTAAACACCTGTTTTCTTATTGTGCTACAGTATGTAAATAAACTTGACCTTGTATTATTTTATTAAATGAAAAGACAGACAGACAGACAGACAGAGAGAGAGACAGACAGATAGAGAGACAGACAGATGTACTTTCTCCAGATGTTACAGATGTTAATTCTCTTCCCTCTCTGACCTACATGCAGCTGCAGCTAAAATTAGCATCAGGAGCAGGAGCAAAACCAACTCCCTTTAAAGATGTAGAGGATGGGGGCAGGGAGAGATGCCCTTATAATATATATACTGTATATATATATATATATATATATATATATATTTATATATATATATATATATATATACATATATGTATGTACATATATATACAAATATATTTTCATTTATTTACATTTATTATATTTATTTATATATTACTTGAATGAATGGAATAATTGACATTTCACTGCATATATGTATGAAAGTATGTATATGTATGAAAGTATGTATATGTATGAAAGTATGAATATGTATGAAAGTATGTATATGTATGAAAGTATGAATATGTATGAAAGTATGTATATGTATGAAAGTATGTATATGTATGAAAGTATGAATATGTATGAAAGTATGTATATGTATGAAAGTATGAATATGTATGAAAGTATGTATATGTATGTGACAAATAAACCTCTTGAATCTCTTGAATCTTGAATATAGTTTGACTTCATTGCTATTGTTTTTAGGCAATATTGTTCCCGTGATTTTAATGCCAATAAAGGACCTTTGATTATGAATTTGAGAGGAATAGATAGATGTATTGATTCTATATCTATATATTGACGTTTTATACATAATGAGAATCACTGTCATCTTTTTAGTTTACCATCTGATGTTTGTTATTTAAATAATTTATTGACAGAGTTTGCTGGCCTAATCTTAAAAGTATTACATACATATATTAATATATTATAATTGCATACTAGTAATATCTACCACAATATCTGCTTCTTGACTTTACATCTCATCACATTTTAAATACTTGTCTAATAAATTCAAAATATAACTCCTTATTTTTCACGCCACAGAAACACACACACACACCCCAGAAACACACACACACACACACACACACACACACACACACACACACACACACACACACACACACACACACACACACACACACACACACACACACACACTCTAATGTCATCATGGCAGATAATTAAACCACCTCATTACTGCATCTGGATTTAGACGGACCCCCACACCCCTCATCTGACTGTAATCTGGGACTGATGCAGGAATTAGCCCCGGCCCGACCCCAGCACCCCGGCACCCTAATCTGCATTCAAAATCATGCAGCGCCTTATAATATAAATGCATGTGTTTTTAATAGTGCATGTGTGTGTGTGTGTGTGTGTGTGTGTGTGTGTGTGTGTGTGTGTGTGTGTGTTGCCAGGGGAAAACACAGCCCCCACCCCCGCCTGATAATCTCCTCTGATCCAGCACATTCCTCTGACCGTACATCCAATCAATAACCTCAGCCCTTCTTCATCCAATCAAATCAGGGCGACACCATCCAATCAGAGCGAGGCCTACTAACCCTCTGAGCGACATTAAAACACACACACACACACACACACACACACACACACACACACACACACACACACACACAGAAGAGCAAGGCGTTCGCCTGAGCCGATAACACTTTCATCAGTGAAATCAGTAAAAGACGAGCGGCCTCTGGGAGCAGCTTCGCAGAGAATCACACCGGATGGAAACCCAGCGTCACTGTGCACTTTGTCCCATTTATGCAGAACTCCATGAAGAGTTGTCAATGCATCTCTGAATTTGGACCCAAGCCCTATTGGACCAGGGAAATAAACTCTCTCCCCTCAGAGACCCTGACGTGAGTCGGGTCCGGTCGGGTATTTCTGGATCCAAACAGAGACGATAAGTCAACCTGACCCTGAAGGCTTGGACAGCTCCAGCACAGCTCAGCAGTGTTGGATGAAATAGAAAAGGCCCCAAATAACAGGAAGATCTGGACACAGCGAGAGGCTGCTACCAGACCGGCCCTTCAGGGGGGAGCCAGAAATACTCAAACAAAATCATCTCATCGGTGGGCCCCGCCGGGGGAGCATAGCACGGGGCCCGGGTGGAGGTAGCCAGGCCCCATGCCGGGCTCCCCCAGCGGGACCCAGCGCGGCTCCTCGGGCACCAACGCAGCCACTGAAGCTGCGCTGAGGACAGAAAAGAATTTGGGACAGAAAGGAGCTCGGACACGAGGTTCTGACCCGAGAACTTGAAGCCCCGAGACATTGAAACAGTGCCGTGGATGGAGGAAACAGTCACAGTGTCTGCTGGGTTGGTCTCCTCAAGGGGTACGGAAGCCTCATCTGGAGGCCCCCGTCCTCAACTTCTGATTCAAGAACACGGCGGTTGGGAAATCCAGGAAATACCACCAGACAAACCGGACAGAACCGCAGCTCCCAATGACAGCAGCCGACTAACTTAGTATTTACTATTTTGCCAGATGAAACGAGGTGTTTGACAGGAGCTCCAGGCCAAGAGGAACCACACCGTGGTCAGCAGCAGCCAAGCCGCTCCTCCACTCCCATCACGAGGACAGATGTGTTTTCATCTGACACCAAGAGGCTCCTGACTTAACATCCGGTAAGCGCTGCTTTGAGCTCCTCACCAGTATTACCTTCACTCAGAACTCAAAGGTGCTCTTTTTTCACCGCTTTAGAGCCCCGGGGTGATGTGTCAAAGGCTGAATCAAATCTATAATCTGTCAAAGAATAAGGATGGAGTCAGTGATATTTCTACATATTTCTCATGACAATATGACACACCTGCCTACACGGCTGACGGCGGCATCTGATTGGGTCAGCGGTCCGTGGCACTATGGGCTCCGGTCCGCCTGCCTTGAAGGTCTGTGGCCAGTTTATTTCCCTCAGCCCTCGATCACAGCAGAGTCTCAAAGAGCTTCACAAGCTTCACATTTCACATAGAAATCAACAGCATCGGCCCAGTCTCCCCCTCCGTCACCTCCACCCGGACAAGAAAACGCCCCCAGAAAAACCCAGGACAAAACCTCGATGAGGGAGGCTGCCCCCTTCCAGCCCGGCCAGGCTGCAATGGAAGCAGAGAGGCCGATGCTATAGCAGGACATGACAGTTATTAGGTGGTATACAGTATAATACGCTGCGTTTGACAGGACGGGCGTCCATTGTGCTGATGCACGGCGGAAAGGGGAAACCTTATTAGACACGGGTAGCCGTGCTGTAAAAGCCATACAGGTTTGGTCTTCAAAGACAAAACAATGTCCTGGTCGGACACACGGACGTTGAAACGACCCGACAAACCCACAATCCTCCAGTCTAATGTGAATAAATAAATACGGGTTAGCGGTCGCCTCAGGATCTGATGAGTCGGCGGCGATGCAGCGTCCAGAGACACAGGAGCCTTACCTGCAGCGCCATGCGCCATGCGCCATGCGCTCGGCGTCGGAAGAACCAGACTGGAAATAAGAATCAACGGGGCGAGGGCGGTACTGTACTCAGTGAACCAGGTAACAACACCCAGAGTTACCAAACAGGAAGCCAGATGCGGAGAAGCTGGAACTGACTGGGGGATGAGGAACGCCTCCAATAAATGTGTGTAGTATTGACCTGGTGGATGAAGCTGGTAGGCGTGGTTTAAAGCCCTCAACGTGGACTCCTGGTTCAATTGGTGAAGTTTGTGAGCTTTAATGTGGACGGGCCAAACGGGCCCTCGAAACAGGAGAAAGGCTCCAGCGCTACTCGGTGTCTGATTTGTTGTGAAGCCCCGGAACGCTGCGTCTGCGTCGGGCGACGGTGTTCTGCCGCCCCACCTTTGCTTCTTCTCTCGTCCCCACATCCATCCCACCTTGGTAGTGAAACACAGGGACGCAGGATGCCCACAGCACATGGAAGCAGACCATGATGCTTTTCTACACGGGTGTCAGGGATGAACATTCCAGGCGTGTTCAGCAGGTGGTGCTCCGCCTCATGCCAGAGACAGGTCCAGCTTCACCCTAACTCCCCACAGGCACCACCCAAATCATTGTCAATGACTGTAACAGTCGGCCGGGTGTACCTCAAGTCCAGCTCCATCTGATGTCAAATTATGTTTCGATTTCACAGAGACAGACAGACAGACAGACAGACCGACAGACAGATAGACAGACAGACAGACAGACAGACAGACAGGCAGGCAGGCAGGCAGGCAGATAGGCAGGCAAACACAGACATACAGACAGACAGACAGACAGGCAGGCAGATAGGCAGGCAAACACAGACAAACATACAAACAGACAGACAGACAGGCAGGCAGGCAGACACAGACATACAGACAAACAAACATACAGACAGACAGACAGACAGACAGACAGACGGGCAGGCAGGCAGGCAGGCAGGCAGGCAGGCAGGCAGGCAGGCAGACGGGCAGGCAGGCAGACGGGAAGACGGGCAGGCAGGCAGGCGAGACCGAAGCTGATTGGCTCGTGCACGTGGGGGGGGGGGTTAGAAGGTGACCGCGAAGAGTCGAGAGGGGGAAGAGAAAAAGGAGGAGAGGAAATCACCTGAGTGAGGAGGTGAGACGGCTTTCCAGCAATGTTTTTCAAAATCAGAGACGTCTCACTGTCCAGATAGGAGTGCTTGAGAGAGAGAGAGAGAGAGAGAGAGAGAGAGAGAGAGAGAGAGGGAGAGAGAGAGAGAGAGAGAGAGAGAGAGAGAGAGAGAGAGAGAGAGAGAGAGGGAGAGAGGGAGGGAGAGACAGAAAAAGTGAATAGAAGCATCGGGAAACCGAGAGACAGAAACAGAGAAATTTGAAGGGTTGGAGGAAAAGATGATTGGGGAGAAAGAAGAGCGATGGATGGAGAGAAGGAGGGAGGAGAGGAAGAAAGATAAGAGAAGGAGAATAAGAACCAGGAAGGAGGAGCTTTGATCTGCTGCTTTAGTAGAGCTGCTGTGGGGTGAGGAGCAGTGAAGCATCATAAAAACACTCAAATAAAATCACAACAACATCGTCAGAAAAACAGCGTTCATTGGATGGAGAGATGGCGGCAGGGCGTGGCCCAGGGCGTGGTCGTACTGGGCGGCTCCCAGTCTCACCAGTAGCACCAGACAGATTCCCTCAAATATTTAGGAATGAAGTGTCTGTGGTGCGGGGGTGGGTGTGGTTCAAGCAGCCACACCTGTCTGGGCTCCAGGTGATCGGGCCCAGGGTCAAGGTGGCTGTACGCCTGTTGCCCGTTGGAGCAATCAACGAGCAACAGGTAAAACCTCCGTCCCCACACACACACACACACACACACACACACACACACACACAGACACACACACACACACACACACACACACACACACACACACACACACACACACACACACACACACACACACACACGTGGCATGGATCCTCAACTCAGAGTGCTGAGAACCAGCCCTGCTAAGCGTCAGAGTTTTACTACAAAGTGCAGCGGATGCCCCATTTTGTGCGCTTAACACATCTACTTAAAGTAAAGAAAGAAAGAAAGAAAGAAAGAAAGAAAGAAAGAAAGAAAGAAAGAAAGAAAGGCAGACTGCGCTGCTGGGATCTGGTCTCAGGTCAGTGGATAAACAGGAAAACAGACCAATGATGCGTTTCGAGAGCAAACAAACAAACAAGAAAGCGTTTCAACAGACGCTCTGAGCGCTGAGACGCTCCAGACAGTTTACTGCTGCCTCACTGCATTCTGGGTAAAAATGCCAGGTCGCCATGGAGACGGCGCTCTCGTGAAAACCTACAGAGACCTGGGAAACAAGGTCACAACAAGAGGAGCAGAAAATACCTGACTTAACATAAACGCACCTTCACTGTGCTCTGATGGGGCATTCAAGGAAGCTCGGAAATGACGACCTTCCTACCAGGTAACCCTCCTGGAGCGCGACAAGCGGAAACAAACGTCCAACGTCCAACTCACGTCATTGATTTCATTCATCGATGCATCAAAATCGTCGCTCGTTAACTTGTTGTTATAGTTTTAACCATCACCTCACCGGTTGCTAAGTTACCACTGGAACGCTCAGCGCTGTCAGCTCCAAGCTGCAGAGTTGAAAGGGAACGTGGCTCAACTCACTGCTTTCTGCTGTTCAGGTAAAACACTGAAGTCAAATAAGTTTCCTTCATAAAATGATCAGCTCCACATAGAGACACCCCAACAACAACAACAACAACAACAACAACACTGTGCGATGCAGTCACTTTGATTCACAACGGCACAAGAACATGAGACAGAAGATATTCAGTCAAACATCCCTCCTCTCCTCCTCCCTCCTCCTCCTCTTTTTACTTCCCTCCTCTCCTCCTCCCTCCCCACCCTCCTCTCTCTATCACTAGAAACCATTTTATAGAAAGCATTAGCTTTCTGCTTCAACTACAGATTAATAGTAATATTTAGGTCACACACACACACACACATATAATGACACACACACACACATAATGACACACACACACACACACACACACACACACACACACACACATAATGACACACACACACACACACACACACACACACATATATAATGACACACACACACATAATGACACACACGCACACACACACACATATAATGACACACACACACACACACACACACACAGACACACACACACACACACATGATGACACACACACACACACACACACACACAGACACATGATGACACACACACACACACACACACACACACACAGACACACACACACACACACACACACACACACACACACACACACATGATGACACACACACACACACACTTTAAGTCAGCTTTGCCCTTTGGCTCAGGTCTGACCAACCAAATCCAAGAGCATGTGTGTGTGTGTGTGTGTGTGTGTGTGTGTGTATGTGTGTGTGTGTATGTGTGTGTATGTGTATGTGTATGTGTGTGTGTGTGTGTGTGTGTGTGTGTGTGTGTGTGTCATTATGTATGTGTGTGTATAGGTATGCCCGTCATTATGTGTGTGTGTGTGTGTGTGTCATTATGTATGTGTGTGTATAGGTATGCCCGTCATTATGTGTGTGCATGTGTGTTTGTGTTTGTGAGTGTGTCATTATGTGTGTGTATGTGTCTGTATGTGTGTGTGTGTGTGTGTGTGTAGGTGTGCGTGTGCGTGCGTGTGTGTGTGTGTGTGTGTCATTATGTATGTGTGTGTATAGGTATGCCCGTCATTATGTGTGTGCATGTGTGTTTGTGTTTGTGAGTGTGTCATTATGTGTGTGTATGTGTCTGTATGTGTGTGTGTGTGTGTGTGTGTGTAGGTGTGCGTGTGCGTGCGTGTGTGTTTGTGTGTGCGTGTGTGTTTGTGTGTGTGTGTGTGTAGGTGTGCGTTTGTATGTGTGTGTGTGTGTGTGCATGTGCGTGTGCTATCTTTTAAGATGTCCCGTGAGAGGCAGACACTGAGCGTGAGCAGTTGGACCCTCATGCTAACTGTGCGGTGCGTTGCATTACATTTCACTGCATATATGTATGGAAGTATGTATATGTATGTGACAAATAAAAATCTTGAATCTTGAATCTTGAATCTAACTCCTCAGCAGTGGAACCCAATGGAAGCAGCTAGCCTAGCTAATGGAAGCAGCTAGCCTAGCTAACATGACCTCCCTTCATAGAGATGAGACCCAGCTGGAGGCCATCAGACCAGTTGCAGTAACACAGTGGACATGTTGTCCTTCCATCTGTCTGGTGCTGTGCTGGTCTGTGCTGCTGCCCAGTGCAACCACGGCAACAGGAGGGAAACAAAGTGGGCGTGTACCTCCGTGCTCGCCGGCCCCCGAGCGGCTCCCTCCGGCAGGGGCGTGGCCGACGGCGGCGGGCCGTCCGACTCGCCGGAGCGCAGCACGCTGTCCAGCGAGTCCATGGAGGAGGCGGAGTTCACGGAAACGCCCGAGGTGACGGAGGAGCGGGCGGAGTGGGCGATGGAATGCACCTGGAGGAGGAGCCGACGAGGAACGTTGATGAAGGGAAATGAAAAGACTGAGAATCAGAACCAAAGCAGCTTCACCAGGTAACAACACCTGTAAAACTGAGCAAAACTGTAACATTTCACACGGTTGAAGGGAAATCAAATATAAAATATGATCTATATTATGATGAGGAATATAAAATCATATTTTCATATTTCATGATTGACTTTCAGTTTTCGTGAGATCTCGCTTTCGGGACGACGTGAAACAATGAAAGGTTTGTGCGTTCGGGCGGAGACGCCACGCCCCCCACGCAGCATCATAGCGCTGCGATGTCACAATGCCGGGCGGGGGAGGGTGGAGCGCTGACCTCGTGCTCGCTGACGGTGCCCACCGACCCCGTGCGGCGATGCTGCCGGTGGGAGGAGCCTGGGCGTCGCACGGCGGCCGATGTGTAGGACGAGGGAGGGGCGGAGCCTAGTGAGTGGGAGGAGCTTTGGCGAGCGGCTTTGTCCATACTGACGGAGGCCTGACGGAGCAAACCACTGTTGTAAATGCATTTATAAATGAGGGGGCCGCACAACCTCTGGTTACCCGGGGCAACCATTAATGTTGAGCCCTGATAAACATCATAATGACTGAGGATTAGTGTGTTTTTTTATGAATATTAATATTAAAACAATATTGAAAGTGGAAGAGGCAGCAAAACAGGAACAGGAAAACTGTGTTCCTGACCTTCTCCAGCTGCGCCGTGATGTCGTCCAGGCTAAAGTTGGAGGCGAGCGGAGGTCTCCCGTGATGCCCGGCGGCGGCCCTGACGCTGCCGGCAGGCGAGGCTCGAGAACTGCTGCTGCTACTGCTCGCTCCGCTGCCACCGCCTCCACCCGAACTGCCACCAGCGCCGCCCGCGGGCTGCTGCCTGCTGCTGCGGCCAGCAGGAGGCTTCTGGCAAACCTGAGCGAGAGACAGGATCCCATTCAGAGCCAAGTGTCATCAGTACAAAGGAGCCTCCCCAGAGGAACCTGCCAGGGGCCAAAACAGACCTGACAGGGACCTGAGAGGACACCCCTAGTTTGTGTGTGTGTGTGTGTGTGTGTGTGTGTGTGTGTGTGTGTGTGTGTGTGTGTGTGTGTGTGTGTGTGTGTTACAGTGTGTGTGTGTGTGTGTGTGGTTGTGTGTGTGGGTGTTACAGTGTGTGTGTGTGTGTTACAGTGTGTGTGTGTGTGTTACAGTGTGTGTGTGTGTGTTTGTTACAGTGTGTGTGTGTATGTTACAGTGTGTGTGTGTGTGTGTGTGTGTTACAGTGAGTGTGTTACAGTGTGTGTGTGTTACAGTGTGTGTGTTACAGTGTGTGTGTGTGTGTGTTACAGTGTGTGTGTGTTACAGTGTGTGTGTGTGTGTGTGTGTGTGTGTTACAGTGTGTGTGTGTGTTACAGTGTGTGTGTTACAGTGTGTGTGTGTGTTACAGTGTGTGTGTTACAGTGTGTGTGTGTGTGTTACAGTGTGTGTGTGTGTGTGTTACAGTGTGTGTGTGTGTGTGTGTGTGTGTGTGTGTGTTACAGTGTGTGTGTGTGTGTGTGTGTGTGTGTTACAGTGTGTGTGTGTGTGTGTGTGTGTTACAGTGTGTGTGTGTGTGTGTGTTACAGTGTGTGTGTGTTACAGTGTGTTTGTGTGTGTGTGTGTGTTACAGTGTGTGTGTGTTACAGTGTGTGTGTGTGTTACAGTGTGTGTGTGTGTTACAGTGTGTGTGTGTTACAGTGTGTTTGTGTGTGTGTGTGTTACAGTGTGTGTGTGTGTGTGTGTGTGTGTTACAGTGTGTGTGTGTGTGTGTGTGTGTGTGTTACAGTGTGTGTGTGTGTGTGTGTGTTACAGTGTGTGTGTGTTACAGTGTGTTTGTGTGTGTGTGTGTGTTACAGTGTGTGTGTGTGTGTGTGTTACAGTGTGTTTGTGTGTGTGTGTGTTACAGTGTGTGTGTGTGTGTGTGTGTGTGTGTTACAGTGTGTGTGTGTGTGTGTGTGTGTGTGTGTGTTACAGTGTGTGTGTGTGTGTGTGTGTTACAGTGTGTATGTGTGTGTGTGTGTGTGTTACAGTGTGTGTGTGTTACAGTGTGTTTGTGTGTGTGTGTGTGTTACAGTGTGTGTGTGTTACAGTGTGTGTGTGTGTACCTTGGTGTCGGTCAGGCCCAGTCTGGCCAGGCTGTTGCCGTTGCTGTGCTTGGTGCTGCCGAGCTCCTGTTCTATGGAGCTGAGGTCGTCCATCAGAGCGTCCAGGTCCACGGCGTCGCCCTGGTTCAGAGCCTCTGCAACACAACGGCAGCGCTTCTTCAACACGGGGCCCAACCATTCCGAGGCGGCAGGGGCCCCTGATGGACTGTCATTTTTAGTATCACCACCGGAACATCAATGTCAGGGAAGAAGGAACCATGTTGCATGCGGTGCGTCACCGTTGATGTTGTAGATGGAGAAGCGGTAGGAGAAGTTGGCCATGTTGGTCTCCTGCCTCAGAGGAGCCTCCTGCTGCTCCGGGCGACCGTCATCCAGGCTCTGCAGGGAGAGAGGGAGGCACACTGAATAACTTCCTCTTCAAAACGTACGTCACAAATATACAGTAATGATGTCACGGTTCTGTGGAATATACTGGGTTCTGATTGGTCAACAGCTGCGATCAGAGGTTCCTTGTTTCTGAATCATCTGTAATTATGTTTGTAAGCACTGTTGCCGCCGGCGGCCACAGGGCCTCCGTCTGCTCTCACAACGTCCCATTCAGCATCGCATTTAACCCTCTAGGTAGATGTACAATTTCATGTGAATAACAGTAAATACTTTATTATTATATCAATAAAGTGACAGTTATTAATGTAAATAGTCATATGTAAATGCTGCAGTGTATGTTCAACTAGTCACACTGGTTATAAAGCACTTTGTGATCAGTGTGACAGTGTATTGTTTTATTCAGTAACGAGTGAATAACCAGCAAGAAGATGTGCAGCCAGACTGTATATATACGTATATATATATATATATATATATATATATATATATATATACACATATACACACATACTGTGTATATATATATACTGTATATATATAATTGTAAACACCCTCATGTTGTAACTGTACCTTGGTGAGCTTGTCCAACTCTCCCAGCCAAGCTCCAAACATCTGATCCAAATCCTGGTCCTCCTTATCACTGTCCTCCTCTGCTCCATGCTCCACCTCCTCATCTGATACCTGCTCCATCTGAGAGCAGAGGGGGAGGAGGGAGGAGGAGGAGGGGAGAGGAGGAAGGAGGAAGGAGGGGGAGAAAGATGGAGGAGGAAGGAGGAAGGTGGAGGAGAGACATTCTTATAAACCATAAACATACAAGGTACAGCACAGTTAATAGAGTTGCCGTCTCTTGGCGCCCTCTAGTGTCCAGAAGCTGTAACTAAACTGGAGTACTACAGTGAAATAACACCATAACACCACCTAAACTACACCACAACACGTAAACTACACCATAACACCACCTTAACAACACCCTAACACCACCTTCACTACATCATAACACCACATAAACTACACCAAAACAGCCCCTAAACTACACCATAACACAAACTACACCATGACACCCATTACACTGCATTATGACACCTAGACTACACCATAAAACCACCTAAACTACATCCTAAAACCACCTAAACTACACCATAACTCCACATAAACTACACCTAAACACCCCCTAAACTACACAATGACACCACCTAAACTACACCATAACACAAACTACACCATGACACCCCTTACACTGCACTATGACACCTAAACTACACCCTAAAACCACCTGAACTACACCATAATTCACGTAGAGTACACCTAAACACCCCCTAAACTACACAATGACACCACCTAAACTACACCGTAACACCACCTAAACTACACCATAACACAAACGACACCATGACACCCCTTACACTGCACTATGACACCTCAACTACACCATAAAACCACCTAAACTAGACCATAAAACCACCTAAACTACACTATAACTCCACATAAAAGACACCATAACACCTAAGCTACACCATAACACCCTCTTAACTTCA
>NC_137210.1:28951793-28961793 GCF_960531495.2 Zeus faber
GGAGGAGAGGAGGAGAGGAGGAGAGGAGGAGAGGAGGAGGAGAGCAGGAGGAGAGGAGGAGAGCAGGAGAGGAGGAGGAGAGCAGGAGAGGAGGAGGAGAGCAGGAGAGCAGGAGGAGAGGAGGAGAGCAGGAGGAGAGCAGGAGGAGAGGAGGAGAGCAGGAGAGGAGGAGGAGAGGAGGAGGAGAGCATGAGAGCAGGAGGAGAGCAGGAGAGGAGGAGGAGAGGAGGAGAGCAGGAGAGGAGGAGGAGAGGAGGAGGAGAGCAGGAGAGGAGGAGGAGAGGAGGAGGAGAGGAGGAGGAGAGGAGGAGGAGAGGAGGAGAGCAGGAGAGGAGGAGGAGAGGAGGAGAGCAGGAGAGGAGGAGGAGAGGAGGAGAGTAGAAGAGGAGGAGGAGGAGAGGAGGAGAGGAACTGACCCTGTGAGAAGCAGTAAATAACTCCAGATAAGTCCAGAAAAAAAATCCAGTTTCCACGTGTTCCCTCCCTCCGTGCGCTGGTCCAGCTCTGATCATGGAGCCACAGACAGGGTGGGATGTGAAACCCGGAGCGGGTTCTGCTCCCTGGACCCGGGTCACACACTCTGCCTGATGCATCAGAGGAACATGGACGTCAACGCTCATAGTGGAAAACTCCTAGTGGCTAAAAATAGTAGAGCAATACACACACACACACACACACAAATCCAGACGTTGGAAGAACAAGAAGATGTTTGGACACGTGTATGTTCCACCATACACACACTGAAACCCCCCGACCCCACACACACACACACACACACACACACACACACACACACACACACGCTCCAGCCTGTGGTCAGGAACAAGCAGGGAACAGTGTTTCCAAACGTTCCTGCTCCGCCGCAGCTCTGATGTGACGCTCGTCCAAACCCTGGATCCACCCAGCAGCTCCGTGTTGCTGTGTTTTTACAACTACATCTCATTTGTTGGGGGGAGGGGCGGAGGGAAGGGTCCCGCTCTGGCCACAGGAAAACTGGATCCGACCTCCACGCGGGGATCTGAAGGTCAAATATCAAGCAAGATCCAGACGCACTTCCTCAGATGTTTTCTGTTTTTCCATGTTTGTTTGTTTTTTCTTGAGGGGGGTCGAGCTGAAGCCCCGCCCACCTCGCAGGGTGTCCGTCCAATCAGAAGCTGCCAGCGTCTCCATGGACCAGGACCAAGACCCGAAATGATCCCTCACTTCCAGAAGGTGTTGCTGAGCTGCCACCCTGCACCAGCCTCTACGCCATGGAGCCAGATCAATGAATCTCTGGATGCATCGGTTCCCACGCGGCAAACAGGCGGCACAAGATGGCCGACAACGCCCCAAAATCCCAAACTCTACTTCCTGTGAGACTCACCACTTCCGGGTTTGGGGTCACAGTTTGCCCTTGTTCCGCTCGCATGTGATTGGCTGCTGAGAAGCGGTTCAAGCACTCGTTGGCGCGAACGCCATCACGCGCAATCCCAGGATGCAACGCTCGTCTCCGTGACGACGGGATTGTGACGTTCATGGAGCAATTCCACCGTCACCTTCACAACAATCCCTCGTTTCAGGGAAACGTCAGTCGGAATTTCCACACACACACACACACACAGTCACACACACACACACACACACACAGTCACACACACACACACACACACACACACACACACACACAGTCACACACAGTCACACACACATACACACATACATACACACATACACACATACACACACACACACACACACACACAGTCACACACAGTCACACACACATACACACACACACACACACACATACACACACACACACACACAGTCACACACACACACACACACATACACACACACACACACACAGTCACACACAGTCACACACACACACACACAATCCACGTTGTGCAGAGTGAAAAAACTTGAACTTTCCGTCTCTTTTCTTTCTGTCTGCGAGCGTCCAAACACATGGTGCCAGAAACAACAAACCACAAAGAGTTCTTAAATATACTGGAAAGAAAGAAAGAAAAAGAAAGAAAGAGGAGGAAAGATATCGCAGAGAGAGATGGATGGAGGAAGGGAGACAAGGAGAGAAGGAGGGAAGGAGAGAAGGAGAGAAGGAGAGAAGGAGAGAAGGAGGGAAGGAGAGAAGGAGAGAAGGAGAGAAGGAGGGAAGGAGAGAAGGAGAGAAGGAGAGGGAAAGGGAGAGAAGGAAATAAGGGGGGAGGGAGAGAGGATAGAAGGAGGGAAGGAGAAGTGAGAAGGAGGGAGAGAAGGAGGGAGGGAGGAGGGAGAGAAGGAAGGAGGGAGAGAAGGAAGGAGGGAGGGAGGAGTAATGACAGAGTAGAATGTGACGCAGCTTGAATCCATCAGATGATTTTCTACTTTCTAGTTCTGACAAGTTCCGCTCATCAACCTTCAAACCTGTCTCACACAGCACCTGTCTCACTGACTCCCTGCCTCACACAGCACCTGTCTCACTTTCTCAATGCCCAACTGTCTCACACAGTGCCTGTCTCACTGTCCACCTGTCTCACTGTTCACCTCGCTCGCTGTTTACCAGTATGACTGTCCAGTCGTCTCACTGGGTGGGGACGGGGAAGGGGGGTAAGACAGGATTCTTTCATAAATTGTATTTATTTTGGTCTATCTGTCTCTCTCTCTTGTATGCCTGTCTGTCTCTACGAGCCATATCTGGGCTAAAAAACTTGGATTAACTGTGACCAACATCCAGAGCATCTCAGGGCGCGGCGAGGTGATGAAGCAATAACATATCGATGTAAACAGATGTAAACAGATGTAAATAGATGTAAATAGATGTAAATAGATGTAAATAGATATAAACAGAAAAACAGATGAAAACAGATGTAAATAGATATAAACAGAAAAACAGGTGAAAACAGATGTAAATAGATATAAACAGAAAAACAGATGAAAACAGATGTAAATAGATATAAACAGAAAAACAGGTGAAAACAGATGTAAACAGGCTTAAATGGGTGTAAGCTTATGTAAATCGATGTAAACATATGTAAACGGGTGCAAACATATGTAAACATACGTTAACAGATATAAACATATGTCAACAGATGTAAACGGATGTAAACAGATGTAAACATATATAAATAGATGTAAACAGATTAGATATAAATAGATATAAACAGATGTAAATAAATATAAACAGATGTAAACAGATGTAAATAAATATAAACAGATATAAACAGATATAAACAGATATAAATAGATGTAAACAGATGTAAAGCCGTGGTTTGGAACCAGAGGATTCCTCCTGATACTTTGTGCTGCTGCCAAACGATTAAGGCACAGAAGCCAAAACATGAAACTGGGAGAGAGAGATTTCTAAATGTCTGACACATGACTCATGTGGAGTCATGGACGCCCCTGCTTCCATCTTAAAAACATGGGGATCCCTGTTTATCTCCGTGTCTCCAGCCGGAGGGAGCAGCTCTCTGGGTTCCCAGGTCTACTGTGGAGAAAGCGCTGGTCCAGAAGGTTTCCACTACAAGTACAGAACATTGTGAACTGCACAATCAACTCCACTGGCAGGAGCTCCCTGTGTGGCGTGGCTCCAGAGATACAGCTAGGAGACAACCTAGGTCCTAGGAGAGAGCCTAGGTGACAGTCTAGGAGCTAGGAGACAAACTAGGAGCTAGGAGACAGCCTAGGGTACAGTCTAGGAGCTGGGAGACAGCCTAGGGGACAGTCTAGGAGCTAGGAGACAGACTAGGAGCTAGGAGACAGCCTAGGGTACAGTCTAGGAGCTGGGAGACAGCCTAGGGGACAGTCTAGGAGCTAGGAGACAGACTAGGAGGTAGGAGACAGCCTAGCGGACAGTCTAGGAGCTAGGAGACAGACTAGGAGATAGGAGACAGCCTAGGGTACAGTCTAGGAGCCAGGAGACAGACTAGGCAGTCTAGGAGCTAGGAGACGGACTAGGAGCTAGGAGACAATCTAGGGGACAGTCTAGGAGCTACAAGACAGACTAGGAGCTAGCAGAAGGCCTAGGGGACAACCGAGGAGCTAGGAGACAGTCTAGGAGGATGCAGTCAGAATCCTAAATGACTCGACCGACTAGGCAGCGATCGATCGGTTTCCAGATTGATCGACCGCTGAGCCACCGTTCAGCGTCAGATCTGCAGAACCTGCAGGTTGTGATGCGCTCAGAGCTGCAGCCGCACGGTTCTGACTCGTGTCCTGGTTCGAATGCTCCGACGCTCAAACCCGAGCCCAGCGTGACGTCACCGAGGCCCAAACAAAAGAGCGAAGGAAAGAAGGCGTGGCCGCGCGGAGGCACTTCAAGGCCAAAACATCAGATCAGTGATTTATCTGTGGCCTGACGCTGCATCCGTCACGGTCACTCCGGTCCCTCCTCCACCAGCTCCATCCTGGTGAAAGCTTCACCCTCTTTCTGAGATTCGGTTCTGGACGAGTCACTGAGTGAAAGGAGTCGTTCACTGGGTTTGGTTTGATGACACAGAGCGAAGGACGACTTCACTGAGAAGACTCATTTATTAAGATTCCTCTTTTTTTGCAGTGACTGCAGTTCATTATGGGCTGGCAGGTACCACATCAATACAATAGAAAGGTATATTTGTCCATCTTAGTTCTACAGGTTGAATTCTACTGAAACTTGGTGACCGTCCCTTATTCTATTTTATTGGAGCTCAGTGACCGTTCCATGTTTGTATTTTATTGAATTGGAACTCAGGGACAGTTTCATGTTCTGTTATTGATCCATCGTGAATAAAGAACAATCATAAACACACAGTGTTCAAGTCATCAACGTCACTACAGTAGTCAGTGGAACCTGCGGTGGAGTCTGTGTGTGCAGCTGTCCAATCACGTGAGCCTGATCAGGTCACATGATGTGTTTGTTATTGACGTACAGCAGATAAACCCAATGACACCAAATGATCACAACATGACACTTCTCCAACCACGGGAAAAAACTCAAAGCCATCGGACGACGCTGTCAAAGACATTTACTAGTCAGTGTTTTATTATGAACATAGCGATGAATGAAACTCTGAATGAGCAGGTCAGACTTTTAAAACATCAGGAATCTGAATCAGCCAAGAAAGTTTCAATCGGTGCATCTCTATAAAATGCATGTTGTGAACAGACAATACCTGAGCTACAGACAGACAGACAGACAGACAGACAGACAGACAGACAGACAGACAGACAGACCGACCGACCCCTGGATTGAGAGAGATGGCTTGTGTTCAGAAACAGATATGGAGTTAGCCATAATAAACACCACACACACCCTATCAGGGTGTGTGTGTGTGTGTGTGTGCAGTGCATTGTGCTGTGTCAGGACTACGCTGACATGTGTTCACTTGACACACGCCCCCACACTGCACTGTCGCTGCAGACGTTCAGTGTTTTTAAAGTGATGGACACACACTGCCCAGCGCCAAAACAATCACTTTTTAATACACTGCAACATACGGCAACACACACTGGAGTCCGGTACACCACACCGGGGCGGAGGAAAGCAAGGACTGCCTTCCCACCCGTCTGTCTGTCTACCTGTCTGCCTGTCCATCTGTCTGTCTGTCAGCCTGGCCTAAAACAGATACACAGATCGTCACGCTCACCCCAGAGACACGGAGGAATTTCCTGTGAGATGGAGAGAAAATGGCTTTTCCATAGAGTTGGCGAGAGAGAGAGACAGAGGGGGAGGGAGAGAGAGACAGAGGGGGAGGGAGAGAGAGACAGAGGGGGAGGGAGAGAGAGACAGAGGGGGAGGGAGAGAGAGACAGAGAGAGATGTTGACCTGACTCGACCCTGTAGGAGCAACTATGAGCTTGTTCTGACAAGATGACACCACATCAGTGCAAACTGCTGGAAGTACACACACACACACACACACACACACACACACACACACACACACTCCAGTACTAGCACATGCAGTACAGGGCAGCAGAGCTTGGAGCTTCACTACATCCAGTACAAAGTGTTGTTTTCCTAAAAACTGTTGTTTTACCCAAGTCAAAGGGGGCGTGGCCACACTGAATAACGAGTTGATTGACAGTTGTCATTGGCAGCCTAGAGTTCAGTTGGGCATACACACCTGGTTACCCTGGAAACGCTGCCCCGCCTCCCATACTGCACAGGGGATGCCTGTCAGGTTCAATGGGGCGGGGCGTCGGCCTCGCAATGCATTGTGGGATACGCTCGCCAGTGTAGCGTGCATTGGTTGAATACGACCATAATATTGTCCTGTACTGTATGTATTATTATTGTTTGTACATCCTGGTACTTTCACATCTTGATCCCCGGGGGGTAATGAGCCCTCCCTACCACGCACCCGCAGCACAGCACCCGCGCTCAAACTACACATCCAGGGCTGATGCCTTGCTCAAGGGCACCGGCAGGAGGGTGAAGCCGACGGGCATCAGTGCTGAGTGTGTGAGGAAACAAGGTCCACAAATCCAACAACAGAACCAAGACAGCTGTTTACTTCTACTTTAAAAACAATAAAATATATAGTGAATTTATTATAAAATTAATATAATATATAGTGAATATATTACATAGAGATAATATGACATAGTGAATATATTATAGTGAAAATATTACATAGTGATTATATTACATAATGAATATATAATATAGAGAATGTATTATATAGTAAATATATTACATTGTGAATATATTACATTGTGAATATATTACATTGTGAATATATTATATAGTGAATATATTATATAGTGAATATATTACATAGTGAATATATAATATAGAGAATGTATTATATAGTAAATATATTACATTGTGAATATATTACATTGTGAATATATTATATAGTGAATATATTATATAGTGAATATATTACATAGTGAATATATAATATAGAGAATGTATTATATAGTGAATATATTACATTGTGAATATATTACATTGTGAATATATTACATTGTGAATATATTACATTGTGAATATATTACATTGTGAATATATTATACAGTGAACGTCTCTGTCTCCCTGCCTGGCACTAGTTGTCTGACTGTCTGGCAGCTTCTTGGTTGAACTGGGCTAATGGGTTTTACACTCTACTTCCCTTCACGTGGCCTACATACGCACGCAGTTAGCATGTAGCATGTAGCGTGTAGCGTGTAGTGTGTAGTGTGTACTGTGTAGCATGTAGTGTGTTTTGTTCAGTGTGTAGTGTGTATTGTTCAGTCTGTAGCATGTAGTGTGTATTGTTCAGTCTGTAGCATGTAGTGTGTATTGTTCAGTGTGTAGTGTGTATTGTTCAGTCTGTAGCATGTAGTGTGTATTGTTCAGTCTGTAGCATGTAGTGTGTATTGTTCAGTCTGTAGCATGTAGTGTGTATTGTTCAGTCTGTAGCATGTAGTGTGTATTGTTCAGTGTGTAGTGTGTAGTGTGTATTGTTCAGTCTGTAGCATGTAGTGTGTATTGTTCAGTCTGTAGCATGTAGTGTGTATTGTTCAGTCTGTAGCATGTAGTGTGTATTGTTCAGTGTGTAGCATGTAGTGTGTATTGTTCAGTCTGTAGCATGTAGTGTGTATTGTTCAGTCTGTAGCATGTAGTGTGTATTGTTCAGTCTGTAGCATGTAGTGTGTATTGTTCAGTGTGTAGCATGTAGTGTGTATTGTTCAGTCTGTAGCATGTAGTGTGTATTGTTCAGTCTGTAGCATGTAGTGTGTATTGTTCAGTGTGTAGCATGTAGTGTGTATTGTTCAGTCTGTAGCATGTAGTGTGTATTGTTCAGTGTGTAGCATGTAGTGTGTATTGCTCAGTGTGTAGTGTGTAGTGTGTATTGTTCAGTGTGTAGTGTGTACTGTGTCAGGTGTTGCATGTAGTGTGTAATGTGTAGCATGTAGTGTGTAGCATGTAGCATGGGGTGTGTGGTGTGTAGTGTGTAGTGTGTTGCATGTAGTGTGTAGTGTGTAGCGTGTAGTGTGTAGCGTGTAATGTGTAGCATGTAGTGTGTAGTGTATAGTGTGTATTGTTCAGTGTGTAGTATGTAGCGTGTAGCATGTATTGTTCAGTGTGTAGTGTGTAGCGTGTAGTGTGTAGTGTTCAGTGTGTAGTGTGTAGTGTGTGGTGTTCAGTGTCTAGTGTGTAGTGTTCAGTGTGTAGTGTGTAGTGTGTAGTGTGTGGTTTGTAGTGTGTAGTGTTCAGTGTCTAGTGTGTAGTGTGTAGTGTTCAGTGTGTAGTGTGTAGTGTGTAGTGTGTAGTGTTCAGTGTGTGGTGTGTAGTGTGTAGTGTGTAGTGTTCAGTGTGTAGTGTTCAGTGTGTAGTGTGTAGTGTGTAGTGTGTAGTGTTCAGTGTGTAGTGTTCAGTGTGTAGTGTTCAGTGTGTAGTGTTCAGTGTGTAGTGTTCAGTGTGTAGTGTGTAGTGTTCAGTGTGTAGTGTGTAGTGTTCAGTGTGTAGTGTGTAGTGTGTAGTGTTCAGTGTGTAGTGTTCAGTGCGTAGTGTGTAGTGTGTAGGGTGTAGTGTGTAGGGTGTAGTGTGTGGTGTGTAGTGTGTAGGGTGTAGTGTGTAGGGTGTAGTGTGTAGGGTGTAGTGTGTGTTGTGTAGTGTGTAGGGTGTAGTGTGTGTTGTGTAGTGTGTAGGGTGTAGGGTGTAGTGTGTAGTGTGTAGTGTGTAGGGTGTAGTGTGTAGGGTGTAGTGTGTGGTGTGTAGTGTGTAGGGTGTAGTGTGTAGGGTGTAGTGTGTGTTGTGTAGTGTGTAGTGTGTTGCATGTAGTGTGTAGTGTGTAGCGTGTAGTGTGTAGCGTGTAATGTGTAGCATGTAGTGTGTAGTGTATAGTGTGTATTGTTCAGTGTGTAGTATGTAGCGTGTAGCGTGTAGCATGTAGTGTGTAGCATGTATTGTTCAGTGTGTAGTGTGTAGCATGTAGTGTTCAGTGTGTAGTGTTCAGTGTGTAGTGTGTAGTGTGTGGTGTTCAGTGTGTAGTGTGTAGTGTGTAGTGTTCAGTGTGTAGTGTGTAGTGCGTAGTGTTCAGTGTGTAGTGTTCAGTGTGTAGTGTGTAGTGTGTAGTGTGTAGTGTGTAGTGTGTAGTGTTCAGTGTGTAGTGTTCAGTGTGTAGTGTTCAGTGTGTAGTGTTCAGTGTGTAATGTTCAGTGTGTAGTGTTCAGTGTGTAGTGTGTAGTGTGTAGTGTGTAGTGTGTAGTGTTCAGTGTGTAGTGTTCAGTGTGTAGTGTGTAGTGTTCAGTGTGTAGTGTTCAGTGTGTAGTGTGTAGTGTGTAGGGTGTAGTGTGTAAGGTGTAGTGTGTGGTCTGTAGGGTGTAGTGTGTAGGGTGTAGTGTGTAGGGTGTAGTGTGTAGTGTGTAGGGTGTAGTGTGTAGGGTGTAGTGTGTGGTGTGTAGTGTGTAGTGTGTAGTGTGTAGGGTGTAGTGTGTGGTGTGTAGTGTGTAGTGTGTAGTGTGTTGCATGTAGTGTGTAATGTGTAGCATGTAGTGTGTAGTGTATAGTGTGTATTGTTCAGTGTGTAGTATGTAGCGTGTAGCGTGTAGGATGTAGTGTGTAGCATGTATTGTTCAGTGTGTAGTGTGTAGCATGCAGTGTGTAGTTTTCAGTGTGTAGTGTGTAGTGTGTGGTGTTCAGTGTCTAGTGTGTAGTGTTCAGTGTGTAGTGTGTAGTGTGTGGTGTTCAGTGTCTAGTGTGTAGTGTGTAGTGTTCAGTGTGTAGTGTGTAGTGTTCAGTGTGTAGTGTGTAGTGTGTGGTGTTCAGTGTCTAGTGTGTAGTGTGTAGTGTTCAGTGTGTAGTGTGTAGTGTGTGGTGTTCAGTGTCTAGTGTGTAGTGTTCAGTGTGTAGTGTGTAGTGTGTAGTGTGTAGTGTGTAGTGTTCAGTGTGTAGTGTTCAGTGTGTAGTGTGTAGTGTTTAGTGTGTAGTGTGTAGTGTGTAGGGTTCAGTGTGTAGTGTGTAGTGTGTAGTGTTCAGTGTGTAGTGTTCAGTGTGTAGTGTGTAGTGTGTAGTGTGTAGTGTTCAGTGTGTAGTGTGTAGTGTTCAGTGT
>NC_137210.1:28966793-28984293 GCF_960531495.2 Zeus faber
CACGTGTGGAGGAGACATGAGAGTTGTGTTGGGGGGAGGAGGCTGAGGGTGGAGCTGCCAGGCAAGAGGAAAAGAGGAAGCCAAAGAGAAGCTTGATGGAGGTGCTGACGGAGGACATGCAGGCAGGTGGTGTCAGGGAGGAAGATGCACAGAACACAAGGTGTTGGAGGCAGATGATCCGCTGTGGCCACTAACGGGAGCACCCCAAGGAAAAAGAAGATATTATGTATATTTTTATATTTTATCATATTATATTATATTTTATTTTATCATATTGTATTGTATTGTCCTATATTATATTATGTTATATTGTATTATATTATATTATATTGTATTATAAAATATATTATTATATTGTATTACATTATATAAAATTATATTGTATTCTATCATATTATATTATATTATATTATATTGTATTATATCATATTATGTTATATTATATTATATTATATTATATTATATTATATTATATTATATTGGAACAAGCCCAGAGCAGATAGACTCAGCAGAATGTCATGTACAGGCTCCTCTCCCGAGTGTGTGTGTGGGGATGGGTGTTTTACCTGTTTGTTGATTGGTCTAACGAGCAACAGGCAACCTACTGCCCGAAACACACCATCCCAACAACCACAATAATAATAATAATAATAATAATAATAATAATAATAATAATAACAACAACAATAATCATAATCATAATCATAATCATAATCATAATAATAAATATAGCTGCAGGCAGTAATACACAAGGTCAAGTTGAGTCGTGTCAGATACATTTCACAGTCCTCCGGATTCTGTACACTGTAGCACGAGTTACAATTTTCTGATTTTTACCACCATTCAGAAATGAACCGTGGATTTATATTGCATTGATACATGATGTCACAAAGTGACTGTGTTCTCAATATAACACCAATGTTCTTCAATTTTCAGTGAGTTTGCAAAGTTTTTATTAATGTTACCTGATAAAAATGTAATCAAAGTGCTGCTCTAATTCTTCCTGTACAATACCAACTTATAGAAACATGTTCAATAAACATTCCATCTTGTTGTTGATCACTTCATGTTTCATCAAAATTTTCATCTTCTCAACTTAAATCTGCATTTTTAATATTATCAATGCACATCAATTCATTACTGTTGTTTGTGGTTTTAGGGTCTTCTTCCATTTTGTAAAGAGAATTTTTCCATTCAATGTTACATTCTACATCCTTCCACCACTTGTGATGTATTCTCCAATATGCCAATGCTGTTTTTATTTGATCTGTATGAACATATTGATATTTATAATGGCCTTTGTAAGTTAACTTCCTCTTCAATTTGACACAAACCATAAGGTCATTATCCTCAGATCTAGGAAGTACATTTGTTACATTGGTGATATTTGCAGGTCGACATGTGACTGGTCCATCAACACCATTTTGTCCACCTTTAGGTGAAGCTAGTATTTTCATGAATGGAATGATCTTCGCAATTAAGCATTGTTCAACTGAGGTTAGGCCTTTTATATCTGATGGAATAGCATCTAAAGTCAAATTGTTTACAGTACTTTCTTCTGGAACTTTGCCTGAAATAATTTTCCTGTGACATGTGAAACAAATACATACAAAAGTCAACCAGAAGGTCCAATTTGGAAAATCAATTGTCATTACAAAGGTTTGTGCATTTGTGTAAATATGTTTCTATTATACAATTAATATAGATTTTTCGTAATTATATATATTTTTAAGATATTCTTCTTTTGGACATTTTATGACTTGATGTTGAAAAAGTTATAGATGGCAGACTGCACATACATATTCTGCACCAGTACTTGTCTTTTGTCAAAATTGTTCTCGAACAAACTTTTTCCTTTTTTTTTTCAGATTATTGCCTTATGTTTATTAATTGTTTTTTTCATTTGTTCCTTGCTACATGCTTTGTATTCATTACATACATTTTTGTCTTTTTTATATTTTTGTCCTTTTTTGAAATCTGTTCAGTATTGTCGTTAAGAGTGTAACATCTTTTATGTGTTTTTTCCATGTCTTTTCACTTTATTTATTTAGACCAAAACTTGTCTTTGTTATAACTTACCTTGTTGTGTGTAAGAACATGTGCAGTCTCAGAGGTGACCTTGGGTCTCGTGTGCTTTAATTATGACGTGTAAATGCAGGTTTACGTATTTACGGAGATTTACGAGAGTGGTCGAACTTACATAATTTTAGTGGTCACTTCTTTCCTTGGATTAAATTTCTATATTCTATATTCTTCTATATTTCTATGAAATACAAAAAACGTGGCATTTCTGGGAGTAATTAGCATATCACAGCTTACATTTTTCGGGTTAACCGTAATTCTATAAATTCCATAATTATATTGTTGTTTCCATTGGACACTGCTTATAAATTATTCTTCTACTTATTCCTATTATTATTTTGTTGTATATTATTATTTTACATTTACATTTAGTCATTTAGCATTTAGTCATTTATTTTATTGTATATTATCATAGCTGCATTAATACCGTGTCATATTCTGTATTTAAATCTTGATGTTGTGGGCAGCACAACATCAAAGTTAAACTTCCAGATTAATTCGTTTTATATCTGATAAACTAATTTAGTAAACTTACATAAAACAAAAGCCAAATCCATCAAGTTTGTTAGTGACAGAGATGGACAAACATTATTGAGATAATAATCACACACAAATGCCACAAAATAAATAGAAAATAAATCCAACTTGATGGTGTAAAAAAATGTCTTTAATTTAAGAAATAATAATTGTATTTTCCATATATAAAAACTGAAATGTTGTCCTTCATTTTCAGAAGTGTTGTTCATAAGAGCAAGTGATAAACATGACGCTACACTCAGAGCCTCAGGGACGGTGTGGTGAAGAAACACTGACACCCAGTGGTTGTCACCTGATATTACATGCCATTCATGACTGCGTGCCTGTTAGGTTTGTTGTGTGTGTGTGTGTGTGTGTGTGTGTGTGTGTGTGTGTGTGTGTGTGTGTGTGTGTGTGTGTGTGTGTGTGTGTGTGTGTCATTTATACGATTTTTGCAGAAGAAATGAATAATCAAGAACCGGTGCCTTTGAGCAAGGCACATTGAGTGCTTGCTTCACCAGAGAGAACCTCTTTCCACTCTGCCAACAAAAAGACTGGTATTCTATTAGTGTGGACAGACAGACAAGCAGGCGGACAGACAGACAGACAGAGAGAGAGAGAGAGAGTGAGAGAGGAACAGACAGACAGACATAATGAGAACAATCACATAGATACGTTAAGTAATTTCAGGATTCAGCAGTGCCAGTCCCAGCAGTGACACTCGTCACTACTTTCACTCTGACTCTGCCACAGCAGCGTAGTCACATCCAACGCAGTTTCCTCTCAGACATGAACAATTTTACCGTCAGCAGCTTCCTCGGAGGAGCTCCTCAAAATACACAAGTGAAAGAAACAACAGAACCTTACATTTCACTGCATATATGTATGGAAGTATGTATATATATGTGACGAATAAACCTCTTGAACCACAGTGCCATGAAATTAGTTATATTTTTAAAAATGAACCATTGCTTTCTGTTCAGATTCATCAAGAGGAAAAGGCCACAGATCCACAGTGTTCGTACGTTTGTGACATTTTAGTAGCTTTTATCAGAAGATGTGTGTTAATCGCCCTGGATGTACATAAGCTCCAGCTCTGCTGCCGACATGATGCTCTTATCAACAAACAATGGCTCTTTTGTCAATATTCAATTCCAAATTCCAACAACATTCCTGTACAGTGCTACCTCGACTTACGACTGTATTTGTAGTCCAAGCAATTTTTCCCATATACACTAGGCTCATGTTTTTCTATGATTTCCTTCTTAGTTTCAATGGGAATCGTTGCCCTTTTCTTTTTCCATCGTCCTCCTTCTTAGGACTCATCATGAAGCGTGAAAAGAAACAAAATACACAAACACAGTAAATATGAAAGAAATATGGATAAGCCACCAACTACATGCACACACTATGTCGGTTGCCCGCTGACTGACTGCTGACTGACTGGCTGCTGACTGACTGCTGACTGACTGCTCACTGACTGCTGACTGACTGCTGACTGACTGACTGGCTGCTGACTGGCTGCTGACTGCTGACTGGCTGCTGACTGACTGATGACTGACTGACTGCTGACTGGGTGCTGACTGACTGACTGCTGACTGACTGCTGACTGGCTGCTGATTGGTTGCTGACTGGCTGCTGACTGACTGATGACTAGCTGCTGACTGACTGATGACGGGCCGCCAACGCACCAACTACAAATTTCCACGCTCGTATCTTGGAGCTGTCGGTCGCAAGTCGATACAAGTTTTGGCGACTTTCACTGCTGGTTTGTTGGATGAGTGGTAAGTAGATGCAGTCGTAAGTCCAGGTACAACTGTATTTGTTTGGAGTCCGTTCACAGTGTAGAGCAAACACCTTGTTGTGCTGAAACCTAACACGTCAACTTCTACCGCAGATGTTCCGATTTTAAATGTAAACATTTGAAGATTTATGGATATAAACCCATGTAAACACAGCTCTGTGCTTCCACGTGGATCAACCTGGGAGCAGTAGAATACACCCCACCCCACAGGGAGAGGCCTGCAGCAGCTGTCACTTCATCTGGGTTCCTACGTCTGTTATTGACGACTTGTCATTCACTACTTCATCTGTGAGTTCTACAAATGAAACAAGGGGACAAAAGGCCTTTTCTGTATGAGCTGCCATCCTAATCCACACCTTGCCTTTATATTTGTGTGTATATTGTGTGTTATCACCGGGTGCGTTGCATGACATTTCACTGCATATATGTATGAAAGTATGTATATATGTGACGAATAAACCTCTTGAATCTTGAATCTTGAATCTATTTGTCACATCTAGACACTGCTCATTTGGTTTTCACGTCATTTTCTTTTTTTTCTTTTTGAAAAGTAAAGCATTCAAATAATGTTATTTCCAGTAGTTCTTAGGTGCCGTGCCAGCGCAGACTGCCTGGGGGCGCTGCAGGTCCAACAGTATCGGAGATGAGGAACCTTAACCTCAACCACATCTACACACTGTCAATGTCAATGTGATGTAATATATATATAAATGTAATTAGATCTAAATGTAATGTCAAGTAAATGTAATTGGATTTAAAAGTAATGTAATATTTAAATGGAATTAGATCTAAGTGTAATGTCAAGTAAGTGTAATGTTACATACACATGTGATAAGATGTAAATGTCCTGTTATTTGCATGTTATTAAATGTAAATGTCAGATAAACCAAACATATAAATATAAGCAACTGGTTCATGTCGTGTTGGCATAAACTCTCATGAACTAATATCTGAGTCTGTGGATAAAGTTAAATTCAGATACAATTCTGATTTGTTGACAGACTTCTTTGTGGCTGCGGGAGAAGATCAAAAACATCTATTGACACACACTTTTTTGGCGCTTTCAACAACAGGATGTGAAAGTGCATGATGACAGAATTCAGACCAAAGGAAATCATTTCCTTTCTTTCTTTCTTTCTTTCTTTCTTTCTTTCTTTCTTTCTTTCTTTCTTTTTTTACCTCTACCCAACCACACACAACCACCACCTGCGCTGTGGAATATGCATTTCACATAATACATATTACTATACTGAACCATCTGTACTACCCTATACTATAATGTACCATCTGTACTGTATTGTATTATACGCCACTGTACCATCTGTACTATGCTATCACTTTACTATACTATAGTTGTTGAACCTCATCTGCTCCCACTTGCACATATTATAAAGAAACACAAAATAAATATATACAATCACTATGCAGATGATTGACAACTGTACACATCCCTATGTCCTGATGACCCTCTGCCCATACACTCCCTCACTCAGTGTATTAATGATATGAATGATATGAATGCATGGACGCCACAGAAGCTTTCACAACTGAACAAAGACAAAACAGAAAAACTCATCTTTGGTGCAAAGGCTCAGAGACAGAAAACTGCAGCTCATCTCAGTTCTCTGTCTCTGGAGAGCGAGAATGAAGCCACAAATCTGGGTGTAATCATAGATCTACATTTGAAGAGCCTTGTCAATCACATCACAACCTCAGCCTTCTACCAGCTAAACAACATTTCAAAATGAAGAGGCTTCCTGTCAAAAGTAGACTTTGAAAGATGAATCCATGAATCCATAAGGAGTAGACTGGACTACTGTAATGGCCTCTTCACCGATCTCCCCAAATCAGCTGTGCAGCAGCTCCAGTTCATCCAGAATGCGGCTGCAGACGTTCGTCAGACTAACTAGTTTAGTCACTGGGACTAAAGAGTTTGAACACATCACACCTGTTCTTACATCTTTACATTGGCCCCCTGTCAAAACTACAACTGATTTTACACTCTGCTGCTTGTATGTAAAGCTATAAATGGCCTTGCACCTCAGTATATAAAATAAATGCTAATTATAGAGGAAGCAGCAAGAAGTGTCAGGTCCACAGACAGTGGTCTTTTAACTATCCCTCGTACCAACTCTAAAGCAGGGGAGGCTGCTTCTGTATCTTCTGGTCAGATGTGGCTGCAAACACTTTGAGATTTTCAAGTGGGAGGTGAGTCTGAAAAGCTTGGGAACGGTTGCTCTCCTCTATCAAGTTGAATGAGGTGAACATTTTTAGATCCTGGATACAAACAGAGCAAGCAGGTGAACAGATAAAGCAAGAAAGAAAGAAAGGAAGAAAGAAAGAAAGAGGAAAGAAAGAAAAAGAGAAGGAAAGAGGAAAGAAAGAAAGAAGGATTCACTTCATTTTCTCCACACAAAGGATGCGGTGGTGTCCTCTGAGGACGTGTGGTTCACCACGTTGTGAGAGCAGCACAGAAGCTGCTGAGACAGTTTCCAGGTGGTAGCTGAGGAACAGGATGACGCTGCTGAGTGGAGAAGCTTTTCTTGGAAAGTGTGGTGTCTGTTTCTGGTGAAGTGTGCTGCTCAACCATGTGACCCGGGACGGAAATGTTCCATTTGGGGAGGTTGAAGGCTCCAGGTCCGGGGAGTGAAAGACCTGTCTCCGTGCTTTTGCTCCAGCCGCTGCTCAGCTGGGGCTCTGCGTTGGGGCTCTGCGTTGGGGCTCTACGTTGGGGCTCTACGTCGGGGCTCTATGTTGGGGCTCAGCTGGGGCTCTACGCTGGGGCTCTGCGTTGGGGCTCTACGTTGGGGCTCTAAGTTGGGGCTCTGCATTGGGGCTCAGCTGGGGTTCAGCTGGGGCTCTACACTGGGGCTCTATGTTGGGGCTCTGCGTTGGGGCTCTGTGTTGGGGCTCAGCTGGGGCTCTGCATTGGGGCTCAGCTGGGGCTCTGTGTTGGGGCTCTACGTTGGGGCTCAGCTGGGGCTCTGTGTTGGGGCTCTACGTTGGGGCTCAGCTGGGGCTCTGTGTTGGGGTTCTGCCTTGATGCTGCTTAGTGAATCCAGGTGGTTTTACTCCAAATCCCATTTGTGCCTGTTTGCCCTCCCCCCCATGTCCACCCACACGCTGGGAGGACGATGCCTTTGACGCCGTCAACTTGACCTACTTGTATACGTGGAACCTACTGTGTAACTTTGTGTACTAGGAACTTCTCTGGTACTGACTCAGTGACACCGAGGGGGTGGAGGAGGAAGGTGTTAGAACCACAATCTTACCGCATTTTGCAGTTTGTCTAATTTCTGTTAAACTTGAGGTCGCAATGTAGGACGGAAAGTTGCTTTTGGGACTTTGGTTCAATGAGTTGATTGGAATGACTCCTTCAGAAACTAGAGTTTTTTGCTCTTTGGCACCGCACAGCTTCAGAACGACTCCTGTCTGCTTCTGTTTTCCGTTCTGTTTGTTTTCACAGCCGCCCCAAAACACCCCCAACACTTGGGTTTGGTCTCCAGATGGGTCGTGGTGGTCCGCCACGAGTAGAAGGTGGAAAATGGTGCAGAAATCTGCATAATAAGCCTTTAAACCAGAACGCAACAATTTCCTGTCCCATTTTCTGATCGTCCAATCACAGTGGAGCATCTGAGAGTGTGCTCCTGCATCGTTAATGTTTTGTGTGGTTTCACCCTAAACACAACTAGAGCTCAAGCAGAGAGGCTGATATGGCATCTGCCCGGGTCGCCCAGATAATCATCGCCATGGCAACCTGCCTCCCCACACTACAAGCCGGTCACGGTAGGAACAAGAGCAATTACCAAAAAGGAAAACTGGGATGGGAGTCGTTGATGACTTTTACTAATTACTGGGAAGTCGCATTATTGTAATATATATTAAGCGTTTCCACCTGGAGTGTCCTACTGGGTATGAAGTAATAATAGTTATAATTATAATTTAAATATTTAAGTATTCATAAATGGATTTAAGTTAATCCTAGAACATTTAATCGCTACAGAGCACTTGGTAAAAACTATTCTTTAAACATGATCCAATCTCCATCAATCATATCAAAAATAACTTTAATTATTTTTTAGGACTTCTAGTTTTAGGATTTAACATACAGTATTTGAGCAAAGGTCTTCAGTAATTTTTCTGAAATAGTTGGCATATAATGAATAATAATAACAATAATAATAATAATAATAATAATAATAATAAATTATAATAATAATAGTAATAATAATAATAAAAAAATATAATAATAATAATAATTATTATTATTATTGTATATATGCTTTTTATTATTATCATTATTTGTATAATTATTATAAATAATAATAATAATAAATTGTCCTAAAGTAACTTATCTACACATTCCATTTATACTAAATTGCATTCCATAAAAAAGTTTTTTTTTTAAGAAACTGATGCGAAGCCGACACCCACCTGCAGTTTAAAACGGTTTTATTTTTTTACATCATGTTCTTTTTTTGGAGGACAATTGTGTGTATATATTGTGCGTGTGCACACTGTTTTTTGCTGTGGTATGTTCAGTGCCACTAATATCATGTATATGCAGTACATAAATATATAGAATATGGAGGCATCTATATGTAGCTGCAGAAAATATGATCATAACAAATTGTGTTAAATTAGAAAAAGTTAATTACCTGCAATTGAATGAAACACTTGTTTGATTTTTGGTGGTTAATATAAATACATTTAGAACATAATAAATGCAGCTCAACACAGTCAAAACTGCAGCTCGTTAAAAAGCGTAAAAGAGGTTTTTCTGGAACCTTATGGGTCAGTTCTACAGAGAAAGCAGCTCCCTCCTCAATGGGCCAGTCAACGGTATTTGCGTGAATAAGAAAATATTGTAATATTGTATTTATTTAAAAACTCTGTATATATATATCATTACAGTTTTTCGCCATATGAAGGCCTGGCCCTTCTGCTTCATAGTCCTACAACAATACTTGAAATGGAGGACGGACATATTCAGTATGTTTGTCTGTACGTGTCTGTAGCAGGGTTCCAGGTAAAGCAGGACGCCCGTCGCACCGTCAACACCGATGGCGTTGCCTCCATCCGCTGTCAACACACCACCAACGCCACTGCCATCATAGACGCTCGACTCAACCACATATCAGCGTACGAACACCGCCGGGCCTCCTACCAACACCAAATACAAATTTTCCCGGTTGACATGGAACCCGGGTTGGACGGTCGTGGACTTTCTTGGACGTTCTCAGACGTTCTCGGATGTTCTTGGATGTTCGTTGACACTCTTGGATGTTCTTGGACGTTCGTGGGCGTTCGTGGGCGTTCGTGGACGTTCGTGGACGTTCTTGGACGTTCTTGGGCGTTCTTGGGCGTTCTTGGACGTTCTTGGGCGTTCTTGGGCGTTCTTGGACGTCCGTGGACGTTCTTGGACGTTCTAGGACGTTCTTGGACATCTTTATCGTCTTCCACTTTCGATTTGTCTTTGGCTTCTGGAACATGAAAACACACAAACAATACAATTATTTCATAACACAAAAACAATTAATAATTGTCACTTTCACTGTCATTTATTATAGTTATTGTGATACCGTCATTATGACTCCACATAATGAGGAATACTTTGACAGGAATACATATAACGATTTTAACCAAATTAATTGTCTGTAATTGTAATTGTCTGTGGGCTGGGCTCCTAAAAACAGCATAATAACAATAATAAGTAACAATTTTCCGACTTTCCCTTGAACGCAGTATCGGCTCCTGCGCGACCACTACACACCAATGGAGTCTACACCGCGCTAGGCCTGCACGATAGGGGGAAAATCTGTTCAATATTGCGATGAAGATATGACTTGCGATAAATAAACAAATACTGAAGTGTGCATATTAGGTATATAGTTCAAATGTCGTTCTGCTTGAATAGGTGCACTGCTAACATAGACCCCCAAACATTGAATAGAACTATGTACACTGAATGAAGTAATGAAATTGTATATTTTGAACTTTTATTAAACAAATATCACATGAATACCCACCCAACCAATTAAACAGAACATTAATTTAATAAGACATTATAACTATAAGACATTAAAACTGAATTTCCCAGTTCCCTTTACTTTACCACTATGAGTCAACTGGTTAAACAGTTGCGGATGGCTTCGCTCTCTCGGACGGGTGAAGAAGAAGAAAAAAAAAAGATGATTTTTCTTATTCGTCATGTTTCAGGCAGGCTTTTGCGATGTGTTTAACACGCATGTTCATATCGCGATGACAATGAAACTACGGTTTATCGTGCAGCCCTACACCGCGCACCTCGTCCGATGCGAATGCCCCCCAAGAGAGGAAACCTGCATATACAGTATATAAGAAATTGGATGATGAAGTCACGAAGCGCCCGCTCCCCAAACGAATCAAGGTACACCGTATTTATTTTAATTTTCCGGTAAATTTGCAAAGGTTTTTAACTAATTCTGCTCCAAATGTAGATTGATGTGGATCAAACATGAACCACAAGAGTGACCCGGTTCCAACGAAACCTCAACCATTTCCTTGGGTTTGGCGGTTGCCGTGTGCCAGACACTTTAAGCCGGAGAAATGAGGAGAAAAATAATAATATACATAGCTACAGGGTCCATTATCAACACCGATTACAAATGTTGGAGTTCGTGCTGTCGCTCCTCTTTACATCAGCATTACCCCTAAAACAAGTTACATCTTCAGAGTTTTCCTTAAACGCAGCATCGGCTGACGTAAAGGTGACTCGACTTTTCCGAGTCCTGGTGACACATGGAAATATTAACGTTATATTATTATCAATACAAGGATCCACTTCTTGCGTGTTATGACTTTATCCTGAAAATGAGAAGGGCTTCCTGTCGTCCACAGAGTCCCGCCTCACGGTCTCGACATGAATAAATACAGCAATGTTGGTGTGTTATTACATAATGTTCTACATCAGGCTGGCAACCGAGTGTGATGTGTCCGTCCTCTCCTCCTGTCTTTCCCCAGTGAGGGGCAGCGTTCTATGCTGTGTCAGAAGCCCATGTCTGGACCCCAGGGGGCGTCCGGGGGGGCGTGTCGCCGTGGAGACGTGCTCTGCCTGGACGACTCCCCCGGCGGCTGTGTCTTTGTCCTGCTCGGCCTCGGCCTCCACAACCTGAGCGGCGGCTACGAGTGTGAGTTCACGGCCGAGTGGGACGGACTGTATACCACGGAGAGAGGGAGACCCACCAGAATGCTGCTAGGTCTGTCCTACCGCCTGCCTGCCTGTCTGCCTGTCTGCCCGCCTGTCTGTCTGTCTGTCCGTCTGTCTCTCACCCTCTCCTTTTTTCCAGAGAGGAACAGCTCTCAGTGTGTGGATCAGGGGGAGACGGAGCCTCCTGCTCCGGTTATTTTGCTTGGGCTCCCTGTACTGACTGCTCTGCTGGCTGCTCTGCTGCTCTACAGCTGCACCATCACCTTCTGCTGCATCCGCATGAAGGTCAGTCCACCTGTCTGTCTGCCTGCCTGTCTGTCTGTCTGTTTGTAGGACTGTAAGGACAGGACTCTCTTCTGTGAGCAAAACAGAACACAAGGAATAGTCCAATGACAACAGTCCCACCTGCATTGGTTTCACCTTTCATTGTTCATAAACCCCTGAGAATCATCCAGAAACACAGGAACTGTGTGTGTGTGTGTGTGGGTGTGTGTGTGTGTGTGTGTGTGTGTGTGTGTGTGTGTGTGTGTGTGTGTGTGTGTGTTTAGAAAACCCGTTCTGAGGATCTTTATGAATCTCTCACCAACATGAGGATGCAGGTAAGTGTACACACAAACAAACAAACACACACACACACACACACACACACACACACACGGACACACACAGGGACACACACACACACACACACACACACACACACACACAAACACCCTAGTGTTGAGGGACCATCACTAACTGAGCTCTCATGTACAAAAACAATCTCACATATATAACAAACTACTCTCACATGCAATACTATAAATCAACTGTGAATGTGTACTACTTTGTAAAGCGACCTGCGTACATATAATGCATCACATACCATGTGGAGACTCTTCATCTTGCCTTCTTCTGCTGTTCTTTGGTGTCATTGAGTAGAATGTAAAACCTTAGAAGAAGAGGTTGAAACCTTGGGACAGTTAATAACAACAGCAGCTCCAGAGCTTCCTACAAGCCCTGAGGTGTGGAGATGTACTGATGTGGCTGCAGGTCAACTCTGTTACCGTGGTAATAAAGTGTCTCTACTGTTGTTGTTCAACAGGTAAACCAGGCCCAGGTCATGGTGAGACCAACAGCTTACTCCCATACACAGCACACATGCACTCTATACCTCCTGTGTGTGTCGTGGAAGTGGGGATCTGTTGTACTTTTTGGTCGCTGCTGTTACATTTGCCGCGACATTTGAGACGGAAAATGAATCAAGAGAATGTGTCCAATCAGTGTAACACAGTCAAGTTTTAGGAGCTCATTCCTGTGGAAAAGATGACTTGGCGAGATGACGAGTAGTTTGAAACTGAAGGTAAAACCAGGTTTTCATGGAGCAGGAAAGAACGTGTTCTGAAACCAGTCACACGGAGGAGTCGTAGCTCTGTTAGCTTCACTAACTTCAACCTAGAACTCTTCACCGCCTTGGCTTAGATCAGTGTTGCCAGATTTAGGATAATTGTGATATTTGTACATTATTTAGGGCCTTTGCACAATGTACGATCAATAATTAAAAAAAAACCTAAATTTACCATCGTTTCAACATGTCATAGTTTCAGGGTATTTTCTCTAATAATTGTTATGCTCACCGAGTCAGAACGGATGTGAACCCATAAGCACGACACAAAACAATCAGGTAGGAAGTCAAAGTCCACAAAGATTATTCCAAAAAACAGGCAGGGCTCAAAACCAGGAGATCGGTCAGAGAAGGATAACGTATCTGGCAGGGGATCGAGCAGAGAAACAGGGTCCAGGGAATCAGGGAGGCAGAGGTTCAGACAAAAGATACAGGAAACAGGAAGTGGTGCAGGAAAAATCAGCGTAATGCAAGAGACAATCTGGCAGAGAACACAGGGAAGGGAACTGGTATTTCTACTGAGGGACTGGGAGGGAATGGGAAACCAGGTGAAGGGAAGGAGTGACAGCAAAGCAAAAGGGAGTAGGCTGCTCAGTGACACGGTATGAGGAAATGAAAATAAAACATGAAAACAAATATAAATAGTGGGAGATCAGGGAGGATTGGTGACAATAATAGTGAAAAGAGCTGATTTGGAACCAGCCTGATTATTCATCTTCCATTAAATATGTCTATTGTATTCTGGGAAAGTGTCCTCGGCACAGATTGCGTCTCATTCTGGATTTGAATGTACGATAGTTTGCCCTGAAATACGATCATTCTGGAGTCCTTGTACGATTATTTGGTTTTTGGCTTCTGGCAACACTGGGATAGACTCAGCACAGGGTCTGGTCCTTCGCAGCTTCACAGGAGAGCACGTGGTGATCATGAGTAGCCATCTTGTGAGAGGGAAACCTTCAACTTGCTGCTGTTATCGTGTTACTGTCTCAGGGGAGCCAAGCGCATCCGGAGATGGACGCCACGTACGTGGACATGAGGAAGGCTCCGCTGGGAAGAGCTCGGCCTGGAACTCACAACCAGCAGGGGGCGCACCGAGCTCCTGGCCAGAGCAGGAACCACACATAACGAGACACCATGAAAACCAGGAGCGTAGCGAAGAAACATATTACATAAACATATAAGCAGATAAATTGATATATTGACTGATTGATTGATGACAACTCTGGTAAAATAACGAGAGTGAGAAAAAAATTGGATGTAATCTCCATTGCATTCCGAACACTTCGGGGAAGATCCACTCCGCTGCCAGTAAGGCATCGGCAATGGTAATAAATGTATTATAAACCAAACGGTGAAACACTCTACACTGTATGTTGTCCTCTATCTCTCACCATAGGATCCTAAAATAAGAAACTGACACTGACAACATTGATTTGAAAGATGCATTTTCAAGATTCAGAAGGAAATTCTCTGAAAGCACGATAGTGAATTGCATATAGACTGTCCAGCGTGTGAGCATCTTTTTCCATCCTTTTTCAGGAATTACATAAGATAAGATGGTACTTTGTTGATCCCTTGTGGGGCAACTGCAGGCATCGCAGCATCTCAGTGGGGACCAAGCACAGGGTAGAGTGAGAAGGTAAAACACTAAATGCACAATATAGATGTCAAAAAAAGTTATAAACAGCCCAACGAAGTTAAACATAAAATATGTAATAATAAGCTGCTCGCAAATATACAGTGTGGGGTGAAGGGAAAGGATGACAGTACAGTTCCTTGGGGTGCACCTGCGTTGCCCCTCACCACTGCCCCACCCGTGAGGTCACCCCTAATCCAGGCTGTCATGCCGTGGTCGATGAGGGGCTCGAGGGTGTTGAGGCGCTTTAGCTTTATTTTACATCTATTCAGTTTTGTCTTATCACAGTAACCCTTTATTCATGTATATAAAGTGTATCTGTAAATAACAGTCACATTTTTATGCTAGCGTGTGAATACTGTATTGTACAAATAACATGTTGACATTGTAAACCACAATGTCCGTCCATCCATGACTCACAGAACACAAACACACAATTTATAGGTAGATAGTCAGGGGTCATTTCTATCATTTCACAGCTTCTCTCTACAGCACGTCGGCCTCGCGGGAGTCAGGCTGCAGGATCCCAAGCGAGTTTAACAGCTTTCCTAAAGCAGGGCTAAAACGACGCATAGATCACAGGGTTCAGAGAAGAGTTCAGATACAACAACCTTAAGACAATTGTCAGTGCAGAAGTAGCTGCTGAAGTGTCTTGACCTGTGAGAAGTACACAGTAAAATGGACAGAAACAGAACAGAAACACAACTATGGCAATACCAACAGTCCTGGCTGCTTTTCTCTCTCATTTTCCAAGTGTCGCTCAGGTTTAGCAGCAAGACAGACACAGTGTGTGAGGCACGAGCCTTAGACACAGCCACCATAAATACTCTCATGACAAACACACACTCTCCATCGCAGGAATCAAACCCGTCAGGTAGCAACCTGATGGGTTTGATTCCTGCGTGGAGAGAAGGTTGAGAAGGTTGCTTGAGTCACTTTCTATCAGAATGTTCTAGAAAACTGAACCGGCCCAGGACAGACAGAGAGATCTCAACTGTCCTCTGAGTGACTGCCACGTCGAGGTCAACGGATATGACCACCTTATTTCCTACTGAGGCAGAGGTGACCGTCAAGGGCAGCAAATAAAAGAAAATAAAACATGCCAAGTCACCAAGGAACCGACAGGACTCTCTGAGCAGGATTTCAACCAGCATCCCTCCAAGGCCCACGAGGAGGTCAGAGACACCAAGAGAGAGCAGGAGGAGGTTGCTGTTTGTGTGGAGCTTCCTATGGAGGAAAAGTAGATTTCATTGCCTGATATCAAATATAAAGTATTTTAAATTAACACAATAACACAGAAAATGACATCATCAAATGCACCAAACTTTAGCTTTTGTTCTTTGTCACACGAGGAAACAATTGTAGTTATTAAACACAGCTGACGGTTTACTCAGCAACCTGCTTGCGGTCATCATTTAAACATCACTTCTTATTTATTGATTTAAAATGCACCGTGTACATCATAATATTATAATTGTCATTAACTGTCTGTCTATAATGAATGCCACAGAAAAGTAGATTATATTTAAAGCAAATAAAATGTCATTGTGTCTATTAGACGATCTGTCTCCCTCTTTCGGTAATTTATAGAACTACACCTACAATATGAAGTGATTTCATTATTCTTGACATAACACTGGATATGTAAGCTTAACGTGGTACACATTAGACAGTTGGAGGCATAATTATTAAAGAAGAAGAAGAAGAAGAAAAAGAAGAGGAAGAAGAAGAGGTGTGATCTCAGGGAAGGTCTCTGTAAAACTTGGAATCCACATATTTTAATCACCTTGGGAGTCAGTTACATACCTGCCCAATAGCAACACTCTTAAAGATGACTTACCATAGAATCCATGGAAGAACATTCAAAACCAAACATTCTAAAATGTATATTTAAATTCTTATTTCATATACCTGTACAATTTTCAGTACAAATAAAACAATACAAAACAATACCACTCATTTGGAAAAGTAGAAAAATTCTCAGTACACCCCAATGATTGCATCTATTTGAAGAATATATTTCAATAGAAAGATTATTGTCATTATCAAAAAACAAAGTTGATTTATTGAATGACATATGGGATACTTTTATCAATGACACAACTGTGTATAGAGACATAATCAACAGGAATCCTTCTATCTGGCTCTATCTACATGTAGTACTGATATTGACCAACTGGGGGAGACACAGGCCCCTTTCAGAACTTGATGTCGGTTGGTTTTACATTGTCGCTGTCGCAGTATCACTGAAACGCAGTTTTCTGTCAGATATGATTTCTTTCATGACGGATATTATATTATATTGTATACAAACCTAGTTCAATGTAACCGAGAAAACATTTAGATCATAGATCAACTGGACTCTAACTTCTAATGTAACCCTAACTTGAGGAGGAGAAAAGGCCAAAATAGAAGAAATAACTTTAGAAATGGAAGCAAAATGTATTAATTGATCCAATAACTGAATGTGAATTGTTGAAACAGAGATTCATTGTTTATTTCTATTTATTTTTCTCTGTAAGACAAGCTCAAATATGAGTTCAATTGAACCTCTGTGTCAGTAAACTTCTTGGATGGAAGTTCCTCGACTGAGGAAGATGAGGAGAAACAAATGGGTTGAAGGGAGAGAGTAGGAGGAGGGAGAGGGGGAGGAGGAGGGGAGGAGAGAAGGGGGAGGCGAGGAGAGAAGAAGTCGCTTCCCCTCGTATTCTGCTCTGTGTAAAAATTTAAAAACAAAAAGTTCTATCAGAATTACCTCCCACCGGCTTCACCAGATTCTAAGTTCCCACTCTGGTTGTAGCTGCAGTTCCTTTTCTTTCTGTCGGTTTCCATCATATTCAGCTTAAATCTGTATGTAGGATGTGACTTTTCGGTGTCTCACAATTTTCC
>NC_137210.1:28991793-29041793 GCF_960531495.2 Zeus faber
TCCACTCACACGTATGACACGGTGTTATTACAGGGTGTTATTACAGGGTGTTATTACAGGGTGTTATTACAGGGTGTTATTACAGGGTGTTTTTACAGGGTGTTATTACAGGGTGTGTCGTTACAGGGTGTATTATTACACAGTGTGTTATTACAGTGTGTTATTACACTGTGTTTTATTACAGTGTGTTATTACACTGTGTTTTATTACAGTGTGTTATTACACTGTGTTTTATTACAGGGTGTTATTACAGTGTGTTATTACAGGGTGTAATTACAGGGTGTTATTACAGGGTGTTATTACAGTGTGTTGTTACAGGGTGTTTTATTACAGTGTGTTATTACAGGGTGTTATTACACTGTGTTTTATTACAAAGTGTTTTATTACACAGGGTGTTATTACAGTGTGTTATTACAGGGTGTTATTACACTGTGTTTTATTACACAGTGTGTTATTACAGTGTGTTATTACAGGGTGTTATTACACTGTGTTTTATTACACAGGGTGTTATTACAGTGTGTTATTACAGGGTGTAATTACAGGGTGTTATTACAGGGTGTTATTACACAGTGTTTTATTACACGGGGTGTTATTACACAGTGTGTTATTACAGTGTGTTATAACACAGGGTGTTATTATAGTGTGTTATTACACAGTGTGTTATTACAGTGTGTTTTAATAAGACAGGGTGTTATTACACAGTTTGTAATTACACAGTTTGTTATTACACAGGAGAGACATTAGTGACGTAGCGTCACAGGGCTGGCCCAGCATCCCTCTGGTTACCATGGTAACGTTAACTCAGCCTGTCGTCAGTCCTTCTAAACACACACCCAGCGCCACCACTACATTGTACTGTGGACCAGAAAGGACATTTTGTTCTTCTAATCTTGAGCCGCACTACATTATGGGATGTCCTTCACTGATGTTCCCAAACCAGGAACCAAACCAGGACGTCCTCACAAATAAAACACACCCGTAGAAATATGTTACACAGCGGCATGAGGACAAAACATCCAACCAGAGTGTGTGTGTCCCCAGGCTGCATGAGGCACAACTAGGTCACTACCGACACAGCATCAGCAGAGAGGGAGACAGGGAGAGAGAGAGACAGGGAGAGAGGGAGACAGGGAGAGGGGGAGGGAGTGATAGTGTGTGTGTGTGTTTCATCATCTGGGATGGGTGAGTTAGCGTTGACCTACATCGTGCTTCATCTCACACACACAGGGATGTGTCTTAATAAGCTTGTCACAGCGTGTTAACCACACCTTCATGTGCAGGATCTGTCTGTCCCTCTGCCTGTCTGTCCCTCTGCCTGTCTGTCTCCCTTTCAAACCACATAACGTGACATTCAGACGCTGTCTGACATTCACACAGTGCACTAATGAACAGTACAGTAGACTTACCACAAACCACACACAGTCTACTCTGCCTCTACTCTACCTTTGGTCTACTCTGCCTCTACTCTTGGCGGTTGGAGGTGCCGTGTCTGATGGCTCTTTGGTGTGTTTGTCCCTCCAGGCAGCAGATAAGCAGCAGGCGCTGGAGGACACCAAGCTCTACACCACCCAGTCCCTGGCCAGCGTGGCGTACCTGGTCAACACGCTGGCCAACAACCTCCTGCAGACGCTGGACATCCAGGCGTCACAGCTGCGCGGGATGGAGAGCTCCGTCAACCACATCTCCCAGGTCAGACACAAAAGGCGGAGGTTTCAGCGCTTGTCAAGAACGCATGGCCCGGTGCCGGGGGAGGAGAGCAGGGCTTGAGAGGTCCCGGTGCCGGGGGCCAGAACAGTCCCGACCGGGATGCCAGACCTCTGGGTCCCTGAAGGAGGAGCGCGTTACACCACCACGTCCACACTGAACCTGCTTTCAACCACATGCACCACAGAATGACGCTCCACCCTCCTCAACCACACTATGTGCATTTCCAGGTGGCTTCATGGTTTGTCCTTGAATTGGTGGTCTAGTAGGCCTCCATGTACGGGGCGTGGCACTTTGAGGTCATGTTCAGTGTCGCTGGATGAGGTTCCTTTTTTATCTAATTACCATGAAACCATGAAGTTATCAGGCCCTGGTGTTTTGTTACCAGTTGATTAATAATTAATGCAAAGACTCAAGGCCTGGAAAAGAAAACACACTGAGTGAATAAAGGTGAAGAACAAGTCACACAACGCGTGTAGGTGAGGTGCCACGCCCTTTTCTGTGTTTGGCGTTCTGCCTTCTCTCTGACGTCCTGCTGTGTGTAGCAGCTTGTGGGGGTTGCCAGGTCTGACGGTGTCGCGCTGCAGCGCTGAACGTCCGTTTGGGGGCAAACAACAAGGAAGCGTACTTTGTTTTTTTTTCTAGTTTTTATTTGGTTTATTGATCATTTGTTTTGGTGGAATTCTGTGAAGGATGATGTCACCGTCCTGACGCTGCCTGTGTTGGTCTGCGAGGGGCGTGGCCGTCTGTGCTGCCTCAATGCCTCTCTCCTCCCTCCTCCTCCCTCCCTCCCTCTCCCTCCTCCCTCCTCCCTCCACCTCCCTCCTCCCTCCACCTCCCTCCTCCCTCCTCCCTCCACCTCCCTCCTCCCTCCCTCCCAGACAGTGGACATCCACAAGGAGAAGGTGGCGAGGCGGGAGATCGGCGTCCTGACGACCAATAAGAACACCGTCCGCTCGCACAAGATCGTGGCTCCGCCCAATCAGGAGCGTCCGCTACGCTACGTCAGGAAACCCATCGACTACAGCGCGCTAGACGACACCGGCCACGGAGTCAAGGTGCTTTAACCTCCACCTCTCCACCCCTCCGCATGTCCATCCATCCAACTCTCCACCCCTCCATCCATCCACCTACTCTCCACTCATCCATCCATCCATACACCTACTCTCCACCCATCCAGACATCTACCCCTCTACCCATCCCTCCATCCATCCACCCACCCACACATCCAGCCCTCCACCCCTTCATCCACCCATCCATGCAGCATCAGGGTGTAGTTTATTTACTTCAGTTTAAGTTTCTTCACAATAAAACTCTGAAACGACTTTTATCTTCCACCGAAAAACGTTGTTTCCTTGTAAAGAAGCAAAACGTCTTCTCTCCCGTCCCAAGCGACCTTTACTGGTCTGTCTGTCTCTCTGTGTCTCTCTGTCTGTCTCTCTCTCTCGTAGCTCTGCCTCTTTTCTGAGTTTTACCTTCATTCTATTTCATTGTTGTGTTGTTGCTGTTTTTGAACAGTTGATGTGAATTCAGCTTCTTAATAACTCTCTCCCCCCCCCCTCTCTGGTTCCTGGTGCAGTGGTTGTTGAAGTTGAAGGTAAGCCAGCAGAGCTGCTTGGTGCTTTAGTAAACACTACGTCAGGTCACGTACTCCACTCGTACAGCACCAACCACTTTCCTTCCATCTGTTTGCTGCTGGTCTCATGCTGTTTATATTCTAAGTTGAGTCCAATATTCCCAGCAGCGCTGCCTCCACCGCACGTCCTGCTGCTGCTCACGCTCAGCGACTGTTTTATCAAACTGATGCAGAGAAACAAACCTTTCAGCCTTTTGACACACAACCAAGAAGCAAGACACAACAACACACACGACAACACACAGGACAACACACACGGCAACACACACGAAAACACACACGACAACACACACGAAAACACACACGACAACACACACGAAAACACACGACCAGGAAGAAGCACCTCAACAGCAGCTGATCTTCACTGCATTCATCAGTGTGTGTGTGTGTGCAGGTGAACGCTCAGCAGAGCCTGGACTCGGGTTGTTCTCTGTCCAGGCCCAACCCCCCGACCCAGAAGCCCCCCAGCCCCCCCCGCGCCGGAAAGAGCATCCTGGGGTATGTGCACGTGGTGTGAGCGTGCACGTGGTGTGAGCGTGCACGTGGTGTGAGCGTGCACGTGGTGTGGGTGTATTTGTGTTGTTTGTAGCGGAATCCTCCTTCGAATACCTTCTTGGATGAACACATGAATACACACTTGCTGGTGTGGATGAGGGCGCAGCCAAGATGGCCGCCCGCCAGGGACAGCCGGCTGGGCCCCCGCCGCCCGAGCTGCCCTCTGATTGGCCGCTTCTGTCACTTCCTGTTTCCCTGTTGAGGAGCGGCACGCTGAGTCGTCGTTCTGTCGCACGGACGCTGCCAGAGACCCGTCCCTCCAGGACCAGGACGGCGTGGGACACGTCACCAGGCTTCGTCCTGGTCACACACACACACACACACACACACACATACGTGTGTGTGTGTGTGTGTGTGTGTGTGCGCGCCGCAGGGAGCCCCCCAGCGCCCCCTGCTGGTGCTCCAGGAGCTTGACGTTTTGTTTCAGGCGCTCGCCCGCTCTGAGGCAACGCTCCTGTTTCTGCAGCCTCCCTTTGACTGACCTCACACTCACAGCAGGTTACAGTTACAGTTACATTACATTGATCAGACGCTTTTATCCAAAGCCACTTACAATTATTGAAACAGTGACGGACGCAGCCATCAGGAGCAATGAGGGGTTAAGTGTCTTGCTCAAGGACACTACAGCATGCTAGCAGGAGGAGCCTGGGATCCAACCAGCAACCTTTACATTACTAGACCACCAGCTCTACCTCCTGAGATACCATCCTCCACAGCGGGTCTGTGTGTCATTAATTGTTCGAACTCGTCATTCACAGATTTAACCCTGAACACCGTCTTTTTTCCAGGACCTTCAAGCTCCCGCGTCGGTGGAAGTACCGCGACTGTAAATGTATATTTCACCTCCCCCTGTGTGTGTCCAGGAAGAGCTCCCCCTACAGGACCCTGGAGCCGGTGCGCCCCCCTGTGGTGCCTAACAACATGGCCGCCGGCCGGGGTCGCACGGCCGCTGTAAACCAGAGACCCAGGAGCTACAGGTACCGGGGCTCGGGGAAGCCCCAGAGCGTCCGTCCACGGATCTGCCTGCGTGGAATTGGAGCCTTTAATTACGGATCTCCCAAAATCGTGTTCATACGTCTTGTTGTGAGTTGTATCAGTCGGTTTAGTACCGTTTCAAACGCTTGGAAGGGACTTGAACCTGTTGCCAGGCAGAAAAAAAAGTTTATTTCTATTTTTCAATTTCAGTGTAAGAAAAAAAAAAAGGCACTTTATGCTGAAAAGTAAGATGCTTTGATATGTGGTGTCTTCTGTCATCACGTAGCAAAGTAGCCGCTGTGATCCCTGGAAGGCGTTTGGTGCGACCAGGATTTAATTTCAATTTTGGTTTTCGAAACAGCAGAGAGTGCAGACACAGCGGGAGACAGATTTGCTGAGGGTGGAGAAGCAGACGTGTCAAGTAGCGGGCGACACCACCCACGCTGTGGCACGGGTCCCCGCTACGACCTCTCGCGCCGGGACGAGGCTCCCGTTCCACCGCCGCGCCCGCATGTTGCTGCTTCCACCTGCTCCGCCGCTGTTGTGTGTTTTTCGTTTTTCGGGGAAGAGCAAATATTTTGGGGAACATCGGCAGCGGATTTAATAACAAAGAAGAAAACAACTGGAGTGGCGGCTCCCGGACCATTTAAAGGTGGAGTGTGTAGGATGTAGCACCGCCTGGTGGTGAGGTCACCAATCCCTACGTTCTGCACACTGCTCCATCCAACCAAATCAGGAAACAACAAACAAAGAAAACAACGTAGAACACAACCATCCACCTTCTCCTGAATATTTGCTCTCGTCCCTCCGTCTTAACTTCCTCCATCTCTACTTCCTCCATCTTCCTCCGTCTTTTCATCCAGCGGTTCATTTCTTTCTTCGATGTTTTAAAAGTGCTCAAGTAGGAGGTGGAGGTCCTATATTGTAACGGGGCTGCTGGGTGGAAACAGAGGAAACGCCGCTCCCATCGCTCCACCTAACTCCTCCTCCTCCTCCCTCTAACCATCGCTCCACCTAACTGCTCCTCCTCCCTCTTACCGTCGCTCCGTCTCATCACCAGCTTCCGCTCTGGACATCCACCCATTCATGTGGAGTTTTCACGCTTGCCATGTGGCCGTTCTCCACCCGCTTGGTGGGGCGACAGGTGCCTCCTCGAACCCGACGGGGTTTTTATTTGGGGTCGAGAGAAAAACAACTGGAAAAACAACAAACAACAACAACGTGTTTCCTTGAAGATTTGTGCTGGTTTTCAGCCGTTTGACCCAATCCAGTAGAAGCGGAGGCTCCGCCCCCACGGATGGAGACGCCAAAGCAAAATTGCAAATCTGGGATTTAAAAAAAAACGTTGATGTTTTTGAATATTTCAGTGTGATCCCAGAGAATACAACCAACCTGGAAATCACTGAAATGTTCAGTTCTGTGGCTGTTATGAAATATGAAATATGATTATGAATTATGAATGCTCCTCCTCTTCTGTATGTTGTGACATCAGCGGCAGCAGCAGCGGCAGCCGAGAGAACAGCGGGAGCAGCTCCATCAACCTCCCCATCGCCGTGGCCACGCCCTCCCCCCCCTCCGGGTTCCCAGGTAACCCCCCCCCCCCCATGTATGAATTTGATGAACAGAATGAGTCCTTTGTTGTCATGCACCTCCCTCCTCCCTCCTCCCTCCTCCCTCCTGTCTTGACTGTCATCCTCCCTTCCTCCCGCTCTCCATGGGACCAGCTGACTCCACCACTCCCAGCTCCGCCCACTCCTCTGCTACCCTGACTCCGCCCACTTCTCCACCCAGCACCCCCCACCTCCCCCCCGGCACGGCCGGGGACCGAGCCGCCGCGTTGTCCCAGGAGGAGTCCCCGCCCCTTTCCTCACCTCCTCTCCCCCCCCCCTCCTCCTCCGCCTCCTCCTCCTCCTCCTCCTCAGATGGTGAGTGTCTCCGCTTCCTCCTCCACCCACTGGAACCCTCTGCTCCTCTTTTCCCTCGTCCTCCTTTTCTAGCTCCTCCTCTCCTCCCTCCGTCCTCTCCTCCTCCCTTCTTCTGTTGGCTGCCTCTCTCCCGCTCTGGAGTCCCTGCGTTGCACCTCCCCCCTCGACGTGGGCGGAGGCTTCATCCGCCCTTTGATGGAGGAGAGAAACGCAAAATTTACAGAAATGTGTTTGGTGGTGTTTTCGCCGTCACTCCAACATAAAAAGGGAAGGTGGTGCGTTGGTCAAATGTGTTCATTTGGACTTGAGCCACTGAAGGGGCCGTGAGGCGGCCCTGCCCCAGGGGGTCATCGTGGAGCGCTGCCAGAACCACCCCCGTCACCCCCGTCACCCCCATCTCCCCCGTCTCGCCCAGGTGGTACGGCCCCGGTGTTCTACAGCATGAACCGCCCTCAGCCCCGGCAGCAGAATCCTCAGGTGGGGGGCTCGCTGCCGTTCCGCCGGCCCCCCTCCGTCGCCGGACAGCCAATCGCAGCGCAGAACCACAACGGAGGACCCTGCTACACCCACAGCCCGGGTAACATCCCCAAATACCACCTCCCCATCAAAACTCATTTAGTCTCTGTGAGGTACTTACTTCAAATGACGTTTCTATGATGAAAGTGAAACTTGATAAACACTGTGTGTGTTCAAGTTCAAGAGATTATTTGTCACGTGTGTGTGTGTGTGTGTGTGTGTGTGTGTGTGTGTGTGTGTGTGTGTGTGTGTGTGTGTGTGTGTGTGTGTGTGTGTGTGTGTGTGTGTGTGTGCAGCCTCCCCTCCCCCCTCCCTCCTCCAGTTCACTCCTCAGCTTCCGCTCATGGGTTTTGTGGCTCGAGTGCAGGAGTCCAGTGAGTACCACTAGTTGTTATTGTATTTATTAATAATACCACTAGTTGTTATTGTATTTACTAATAATACCACTAGTTCTTATTGTATTTACTAATAATACCACTAGTTCTTATTGTATTTACTAATAGTAAAAACCAGACGTTTATAATCCTTTCAACTGATTTTACCGCTTTGTTACAGTGAAGTCAACTCTTTTTTTCGGTGTAGGTGTAGGTGTAGGTTGCCTCCTCCCGTCACCACTAGGGGGCAGCACCAATAAACGTTTGCTTCACTGTTCCACAGAATTCCAGGTTTTATTCAGAATAATCTGCTTCCTGCGACGAGTCAGCGATGTAAAGAGCCAATGCAGAGAAATGAAAATGAAGTGAAATGACAACACTTCCTCATGTGCTGCTGTGGCCGCCTCTCCCCACAGCCTCTCGCTGCCTTGCCCCTCGTTGGCATATCCAGCTGCCATTGGTCCGTTTCTGGTGTGACCTCACGCAGCAATGGTGGATTGTTAGAATATACCATCTCTTATTTCCCCAACAGTCCGAGAAAATCTGCGTTTTGTTTTTTTTAGGCGACCTCTAACGTCCAGCTTCAAGGTTGGTAAACAACCGAACCTGCGGTGCTCAGGCTGCTGAGCTCCACCCAGTTCAGAGCAGAAGTGGATCCGTGCTCGGCTTCACCGCGATCTCTCGCCGCGAATGTTCAGAGAGACGTAGCGAGGAACAACAGACGGTGCGGTCCAACGATCCGCCGGAGCTGTTCCGGAGCTCATGCAACACACCGTCTGATTGGCTCACGGCTTCGTGTCCCGTTTGCATAAAGTTGAACGGAGCTCGACCGCCGCTGGTTCCCACGGAGACCGAGTGAGATCCTGTCCTTACTGTGAGAACGTACGGTTACACAAGCACCTCTGTGAGACAGAGACAGAGACAGGAAGAGAGAGAGACAGAGACAGAGAGACAGACAGCATCATTCATCAAAACGATGAGAATTGGTTTCTCATTTTATTTAAGGCCAAAGGAGAAAAAATGTTCAATCCACTACGATGCATTTACAAAGTACCACCGTGTGTGTGTGTGTGTGTGTGTGTGTGTGTGTGTGTGTGTGTGTGTGTGTGTGTGTGTGTGTCCTCTCTCCCCTCCTCCAGTCTCGGACGCCCCCCCTCCCTCTCCGGGGGTTGACAGCCAATCAGGGCCAGAGGAGCTCCAGTCTCCTGCTCCGCCATTGGCCGAGCAGGCGGAGGAGGCGGAGCCAGCGGTGATGGAGTTCAGTGACCCGTACGCAGAGGAAGACCCGCCCTGGGCCCCGAGGACCTACATGGAGAAAGGTACTCTGAACACATACTACATCCAGAAATACTACATATAATAATACTACAAATCTAGTAATACTACATATCTAGTGTACTACATCCAGTAATACTAGATATCTAGTAATACTAGATATCTAGTATTAATCGAGAATCACTTAATACGTAGTATACTAGACTACATATGTAGTATACTACATCTAGTGCTGTAATACTACATATGTAGTATTATTCCAGGTTTTTAGGTGGGCGTGGCTAATTGCATTACAAAAATGAGCCCAGCTGTTACTCTACATAAAAAAATAAAATGTTTACATTGAATTGCTGCATCATTAATTGATGTTGGAATTACAGCCTGCAAGTTGCTCTTTAAAGGGTTAAAAGTACTGATATGAGTCATGTACCTTTTACTCTGCTGATAAGTGCCCCACAAAAAATAGAATACTCATAGTAATTTACAAGGATGTATTAATCCAGGTGTAGATTTATAAAAAAAAACACGAGTGCTAGAAAGTGGAGTAAAAAGTACAGATTGATATGTAGAGCGAACGTTTCTGAAACTCAAAGTACTTGAGTGCTTTAGAGGACGGTGTTGGGCGCAGGCTACACAGCAGAGTTGTCTCTGTCGCCCCCCAGTGGTGGCCATCTACGACTACACGGAGGACAAGGAGGACGAGCTCTCCTTCCAGGAGGGGGCCATCATCTACGTGATCAGGAAGAACGAGGACGGCTGGTTCGAGGGCGTGATGAACGCCACCACCGGGCTGTTCCCAGGAAACTACGTGGAGTCCATCATGCACTACGCCGACTGACGGAGGAGGAGAATCACCAACACCAGTGTTCTGGCTGCTCCCTCAATACGGAGGGAGGATGGTTTGGTGGAGCTGGGTAAATGGACCGACCCAGATTTCCCAGCATGCACTTCAACAGTCTGCCCTCCCTTGTTCCCGAGGGTTTAGGAGCTATGCAAACATCCACTATCAACCAAAAACTACATTGTGACACCTTCACTTCTCTCTCTCCATCTTGACCACCACCCGGGCTCAGTATTAACTAGTACTTCTGTAGAGTATCAGTGGTTCTTAGTTGCGTGACTGAGCGACACTGGAGTGTTGCTAGTCAACAGCTAACTAAATTAAACTAAACAAATGAGTCTTATGTACACACCCTGAGCGCGCCCGACAGGAAATCGCAATAACTAATATCTGCAACATCCCCTCATTGATCGTCCAAATGAACAGAATTTAAACTTAAGGAGATGACAAAAAAAGTCAAGAACTAAAGCAAAGGTGGAGGAGAACACATGCACGAGGTGACGCCCACGTGCTCCAGTATTTAAGTCCATTTCACTCCTTCCTACGAACCGCCGCACTACAAGCTCCTCAACCACGTTTGCGTGCTGACGTGGCGTGGAGGCGGCGGGCGGAGGCGGCGGGCGGAGGCGGCGCCGTCGCCTCTCGTCTCTTGGTTGACTGACTTTGCACAAAGGTGAACAAGATGCGTTTCACGGCGGCAGTGTTAGAAGAACAAGACGTCGCGTCTCACAGACGATCCAGCACTTTGCAGGCGTCTGTTGAATCCGATGCTGCCAGGTCAAAACTATGCCTCTGCTTTTGTTAAGGAGATATTTTAATATTATATTTAAAGAAGCAACCAGCGGCAGTTTGTTTTATAAGTAAATGTGTAAAGTGTGTGTGTGATTACCCACAGTTAGATATAAATATGAAAAGTGTTGTGAGAAGCATTTAAGAGTTTTCGGCTCTGACTCCAGACGCTGCGTCCCATGACAGCGTTGCCATCGCGGCATACGTCCAAAAGGTGGCGCTGTTTGCCCCCCCTCCCTGGGTGGTGCTCGCTGTTTGCCCCCCCTCCGTGGATAAACTCAAAACTAAAACTAGTAGGAGAAAAAAAAACAAACAAACAAAAAAAACACCTTCCGTGTTTTCACTCCCGCCGTGCGCCGACCAGCTGCTGCGGCTGCCTCTAAATCCCGCAGAGTGGAGTTGTTAGGTTCTGAACCCGGGTTCTTCGGAGGGCCGAGCGTGTCCGGGTGTGGTGGAGCTTCCTGAAGCCCCTCCGCTGCCTGCTCCATATCACAGAGTGTCTATTTTTAAAGCTTTCTCTCTGGTCAGGGAAAGTCTCAGACGGTGGATGGTTTGTGCCCTGGGCTGGCGTGTTGTGCTGTGTGTGTGTTTTCTGAAGGTCAAGTGCTTTGCTGGTGTGACTCTTGGTTGTACGGTGCCGGTGGATCTCAGTCTCCCTGACTGTGTGGACCCTTCAGTGTCAATGATGTAAAAGTCATTTACAAAAGGATGAAAACGCCTCCGTTGGGGCTTTTCATGCATCTTGTTTTTTTTTTTCCATCTATGTGAAAAAAGTCATTATTGAAAAAAAAAAAAAAGTGATGTTGTGCAGCTGTTTGTCAGATGGAAACGATGGGACTTTCTCAAGGTCAAGCCATAAAACCTTCAGGTTTACTCATCCTTTCATCCCTTTTCCTTCATCCCATTTTGTGGTTTCACCTGACGACAAACTCTGATTTTGATTCGTGTGCATTATCCCTTTAAACTACCTGCACTTTTCCGAAGCCGACGACCAGTGCAGCTTGCCACCCGGTGGTGCGAGGGTGTAGCTGCGCGGGTCTTTAAAGCTTTGTTTGGTTGAGATGTGACGCCTTGAGAAGCCGTTCACTCTGCTTGGCTTCCGACCTGGAAGCAACCGTGTGACAAAGTAAATGTTTGAGCGGACGTTCGCTGTGTTCTGTTTGTTTTTGATGTTCAAAGTTATTTTATGACATTATTAAGCAAAGTGATTTATTAACCCTTCAATGTTGTAGCAGGATGAAAAGAATGAAACTATTTGTAATAAATCCAAAAATATTAACACCCTGAATCCTGATCTGCAATGCTCGACTCCCCAGAGAAGATCAAACTAAATGACTGGGGGCTTTTTGCATTTGGAATTTTTTTTTTTTTCAGTAAATGCTTTCTTCAAAATTAAGTGTAATTTCTGGATCTTTCCACTGAACAGTTGCTCTGTGCAGGTCTTTGATTTGTGACTTTGTGGAAATTAATCACTTGCATATTTGCGGAACGCCGTGCGCCCACGGCACCACAGCGCGGCACCAACCCACCACGAGCAGCGACGCACCCAGAGGTTCCGGCTGGAACCGGGTGCGAGCGTCTCCCAAAAGAAGTGGCAGCGTCTCGGCAGGAAAACCTCCCAGGTCTTGGTCTCCACGAAAACGCTGATAAAACACCTGGTTTTTCTGATTCAACACAGATCTCACGTAGAAATTGCATACAACTTAAAAAGAACTTGGAGGACCAGGTAGTAGGGGGGAACACGGTACTGAGAGGAAGGGCCAGAACAGTATCTATGGTGGACACAGTAGTAGGGGTTGGCAGGGTACTAGGGACAGAGAGGGCATAGACAGGGCACTGGGGACCGAGGGCCTGGATAAGGTCAGTGGTGGACAGGGGCCTTGACAGGATGTGTGGTGGACAAGATACTAGGGACAGAGAGGGCCTGGAAAGGGTTTGTGGTAGACAGGGTACTGAGGTCAGAGAGGGCCTGGACAGAGTATGTGGTGGACAGGGTACTAGGGACAGGGTCTGTGGTGGACAGGGTACTTGGGACAGGGTACTAGGGACAGGGTCTGTAGTGGACAGGGTACTAGTAACACAGTCTGCGGTGGACCGAGTACTAGGGAGAGGGTCTGTGGTGGACATGGTACTAGGGACAGGCTACTTGGGACAGGGTCTGTGGTGGACATGGTACTAGGGACAGGCTACTTGGGACAGGGTCTGTGGTGGACATGGTACTAGGGACAGGCTACTTGGGACAGGGTCTGTGGTGGACATGGTACTAGGGACAGGCTACTAGAAGAAGAAGAATCTTTAATTGCCACGCAACACACCACACCACAACACACACACACACACACACACACACACAAAATGGATCCTTTACAACAACAACAACAACAACAACATTCCAGATGTTCCAGAGCCACAGCAGCTCTTTACCAAATAGTATTGAACGTAAAAGTACTCATCATGTGTCCCACGTGCTCCTCCAGTCGTGTCTGGGTCTGGTCAGTGTCTCCAGAAATCAGACAGACATCCTCTTCCTGGACTGCAGCCAATCAGGAGCCAGCTCCAGCTCCAAGGCCTTGGAGAACAACTGGCTGCTGCCTGACTGACCTGACTGACTTGACTGACCTGACTGACCTGACTGACCTGACTGACCTGACTGACTTGACTGACTTGACTGACCTGACTGACTTGACTGACCTGACTGACCTGACTGACTTGACTGACCTGACTGACCTGACTGACTTGACTGACTTGACTGACCTGACTGACCTGACTGACTTGACTGACTTGACTGACCTGACTGACCTGACTGACTTGACTGACTTGACTGACCTGACTGACCTGACTGACCTGACTGACCTGACTGACCTGACTGACTTGACTGACTTGACTGACTTGACTGACCTGACTGACTTGACTGACTTGACTGACTTGACTGACCTGACTGACCTGACTGACCTAATTGACTGCACCCGCCTTCTGCTGTAGAAGAACAAAGAGTTTGGCTCATGGCCACTAGATGGTGCTGCACAAAGCTTCCGTCTGAATGGAAGTCAATTCGCTAGACTCGCTAGAAATACAAAGTCAATAAATATTTTTCCACAAGACTTCAGGGTCTAGAAAGTCATGTCCATCTTCTCACGGATGTGGTGGTTGAGTATAGTTTAGTTTCTTTACATCACCAGCTCCTTCAAGCTTTAAGGCTGAAAGCTCCGAACGGCTTCAATGGCTTTTTCATGTACATACAGTTGCACCTTTCAAGGAGCCAAGTCGCCTCAGACACACAGCGCAGAGTGAGGCAACATGAGTCCCACTCAGATTTGAGAAGCGCCGTCCAGCGTCCTGCCATGGTCTCAACACATCAACTCTGACTGACTTAATATACTTATTATTGCTTCTGATGATGGGAGGAAACCCACGCAAACACGGGAGAACATGCAGACTCCACCCAGACCTCCCTGCTGTGAGGCAACGGTGCTAAACCACTGAGCCTCCATGCCGCACACTCGTCAAATATTTTGCATTACAGACCGGTCTCCTGATCGGTCACATTTAGATTTTTAATATTGTCTATTTCGGGGTTTTGGAAAATTCCAATGATACGGTGACAAAAGACCTTCCTTACAACGATCTCTGGTCCTGCAGACGACTATGGTGACACGCATTTCAGTCAAAGAGACTAAACTATACCTGTTAATTCCTTTTGAAGAGGTGGAACCTGCACCTTTGCTTTAACAAATACCAAGTATGTCCAAATGACTTTGACTTGGTCATCTGCTGCATTAGAGGTCGTTGTAAGGAAGGTTTCTTACCACAATACTGGAATGTTCCAAAACAGGGGCACGGTCCTTTAAAGAGGGGTATAATTAAGAGAGGTATTATAAAGGGGTATAATTAAGAGAGGTATTATAAAGGGGTATAATTAAGAGAGGTATTATAAAGAGGGGTATAATAAAGAGGGGCATTATAAAGAGGGATATAATAAAGAGGGGTATAATAAAGAGGGGCATTATAAAGAGGGGTATAATAAAGAGGGGTATAATAAAGAGGGGTATAATAAAGAGGGGCATTATAAAGAGGGGTATAATAAAGAGGGGTATAATAAAGAGGGGTATAATAAAGAGGGGTATTATAAAGAGGGGTATAATTAAGAGTATTATCTACTTCAGACAGTGCTTCTGTTCCTCTGTAACAAACAAATACTCATGGTAGTAAACTGCTTGCTGTGCATATATTCTCTTGCACATGTACGATCATTATTTCTTTCTCAACACATCATGTATTGTATGAAGCGAAACTCTCTTTGGCCCCACCTTTATGTTTGGCCTACTTCCCTGGCGTACCCTGTGGGGTGCACTTGGACAACGTTGCCCGTGTTATTAAATGTACTTCAAGCTTTAAGAAGTAGAACTTTGACTTATTTCTCTCCACTCACCCAAGACCTCAGCCGAGCGGCGGAGGAGGCCTGGCCCAGAGGAGGCCTGGCCCGGAGGAGGCCTGGCCCGGAGGAGGCCTGGCCCGGAGGAGGCCTGGCCCGGAGGAGGCCTGGCCCGGAGGAGGCCTGGCCCTGGAGGAGGCCTGGCCCGGAGGAGGCCTGGCACAGGGCTCCTCTAAAGAGGTAAAGGGGTTTTACAGAGCGCAGTGTTTGGGAACGCAGGTGGAGGGACCTCGATGTGGTTGGTGGCCTCCTGCAATGCTCCACTCCCTCCAGCAGGTGGTGCTGAGGAGAAAGATCCAAAGATTGAAGCGTTTTGTTTTGACAAAAACGATCCACATCTGGAAATGAAAGTCTGCGGCCGAGCAAGGCAGTTTTCAAAGCGGCTCAAGTACAAAAACACTCGGAGAGATTTTTTCTTCATTTATTATTTTTTTAATAACAGACAAATAAATAAACTTGAAATAAAATGACCTAATGAGGGAAACAATGCTGAACGATGATAAACACATTACGTAGACGCAGACGAGCACGGCTGCCTTCACACACCGCAAAGCGTTCAACACATGGAACAAGAACAACACAAATAAACAACCAAACAGCAACAGGTCTGAGCCCTGACTCATCCTGCTACAGCCACAAACATCATCCACAAGCTTCATTCAAAAGACAATATTCATCACATTTTAATAAAACATTTGTAAAAGTGTGCAATCAACCGGGGACGGGGGCTGGATGGTTTAGCACCGTTTGAACTGCTCTCCAAGGAAACCACGGCAACCAGAGCAGCCCTGCCCTTCAACCACGCCAGGAGCCCTGGACCCCAAGGACCACATGGTGCAGCTGGCAGCTGATCCAACCGGACAGACGCGTGTCTCCAGGAGCCTAAGAGAACCCTGATCTGTGGTGTGGAGGGGCCCCCCCGTCAGCGTCCAGACAGAAACATCAAGGTTTGAGTCCCAGCTCGAGACCCCCCCCCCCCCAAATGTGTGACGCTGCCTTGAGGAAGCAAAGTGTCCTGGTGTAACCCTGCACCAGGACCGAAGAGTGCTGCTCCACATTCTCCATCTCCACCTAAAAGGGCACCCGGCCGCTCGTTTGAGAAGTAAAACACGACTGAGGAAACGCTTCAATCGCTTCAACTTCCCTCTCATCCAACTCCAGAGGAATCGAATTTGAAGCGTTGTCGTGGTAGTCGCTCGTTTTTCCTGGGCTACCAGGGGGCGGCGTTGCCACCGTCCTATCAGCTTCACTTCTGATCACCGATCAATACAACCTGGTTTGCGGTTTCCATTCAACGTGTCGTTATTAAATGGTAAAAAAAGGTCAAAGGTCGACCAGCCCATTCACCTTATGGCTTCTTCAGGTTTGATTGGTTGCTAGCGACACGGCGGGCGACGCCCACACCATGGCTTCTTCTTCCTCATCTCCGCCCGCTCCGTGCGCTAGCGGTGCAGCGCGTCGCTGGGTCTGACAGTACTGAAGGATGATGGGTAAAAAAAAAAAAAAAAAAGTGTTCCCTGACACTGCCCCACGAAGCACAGGAACAGGAAGTGACCTCTGGTACCTGCAGATGACAGCGTGACGAACAGGAACCTTTTCAGAAGTTCACAAGATTAAAAACAGAACTTTTGGTTGATTGTAATCGTTTCACTGACAAAGTAAATCCGTTCATTCTAATTTGAACGGAGGTCAGAGGTCACTTCCCTTTTAAAAGGTAAAAAACAAAGCACCAGGCTCAGTGCAGCTTTATTTAAAATCAATAAAACGACGCTCATCTTTTCCTTTCCCCGCTCCACAGAACTCAACAACTTTCAAATGACGACTTTCTTCTTCGCCCACGGTGTCAGTTTGCGCCGAACCCTCGACTTGTTCGGTGAAACGTCCAAGTAACGCAGGTCAGACGGTGACGCCGGTCGGCAGAGACTCACTGCGTGGAAAATGCCAATCTATCCGTACAGCATCGTATCGGAAGAGTACGGAACCTCGGGATCCTGCCCAGTTCCCGTCCCACTGTAATAACTGTTTTGTTGCTATAATCACCGGGGAATGACCACAAAATAATTTCATAAGTTTCTCTGCATGACACTCTGAGGTCAGGGTCATCTGAAGGGCGAGCATGAACCGCAACGTCCGAGACGGGAGCGGCCATGTTGTGTGTAGCGGGGCAGTGTAACGCTCAGTCTCATTCAGGGACAGGAAGTTGTTCTTGAGGCTTCCAAGTTTCTCTTAGAAAGGAGTTCAAATCCCAACAGTCTGTCGGGGCCGAAGAAAAGATCTGGAACAGGAAGTGTCGCCAGCACCCCCCCCCCCCAATCCTGGGCTCTCTGGCCCCGCCCCTCGCTTCCTGGATGCCGAGGCTGTTTCTGGGCTTGCTTCACGCCGAGGGGTTGAGCTACGTGTCACAGTGTCAACACAACGCCGCCAACACCACCGCCAACACCGCCAACACCGCCAACACCGCCAACACCGCCAACACCACCAACACCACCAACACCACCGCCAACACCACCAACATCACCACCACCCAGTCCATTGAAGCAAGAGGTGGAACAGCTTCCACCGGTATAAAATACAGTTCTTCACTTCGATCAAAACAGCGAAGGATGGACGACAAAATGGATGACACATTATCCTGAGAGAAGGAGAGAGGGAAACACAGAGAAGGTAGAAAGGATGGAGGCCTTGCTGCGCCTTCGCCCGGTTTCCCTCCACGGGCGGGGGGGGGGGGCGCCATCAGCTGCCGTCGCAGAGCAGCACTCCGCCCACCGGGGGGAGCAGGTGGAGCAGGAGCAACCAGAGTGTGAGGGCCAGGCCGGGGGAGGAGGCGGAGCAGGGGTCTGGAAACAGAAGCTGGATGTTAGTCTGCACAGTGTGTGTGTGTGTGTGTGTGTGTGTGTGTGTGTGTGTGTGTGCGCTCAGGAGATGCTCAGGGTTCAAGCATGTGAAGACTTCATGGTTGTGTGTAAAAGTTTCATGGTTTCATGGTTTCGTGGTCTTCGTATAACGTGTGTGTGGTACATTTCGGAGGCCGCTCCGCGTGGCGGAGGCAGCCAACAGAATGAAGGCGCGCTGACCAATGGGAGGGCTCCGGGAGGCGTTGAGGGGCGGGGCCTGCTGCGGGGGCGGGCAGCGCTCGCAGAAGTCGGCGCACGCCGGACACACCAGCACGCCGCTGTACACCCAGCCGTGGGCGCGCACGCTGACGCTCAGCTGCTGCCCTTGAGCAACACACAGGAAGGAGCGGTCCTGCACCTGCACCAGCAGACCCTGAGCGCGGCAGCTCACCTGGACGCACACGACAAACAAACATCATAAAATGTGACATACAACACAATCAAAATGACACCGTTGAATGTTTGGGGTCGATGTGTGCGACACGGTGCAGCACCTTGTAGCAGCCGGAGCCCCAGTCAGGGTAGGTCATCTTCTTGGTGCACTGCTCCATGACGAAGGCAGATTTCTGGTACAAACACACCGAGTCCTCACCATACTGCTCCACCGCGTAGTTCCTCCACCACTCTGCACACACACACACACACACACACACACACACACACACACACACACACACAGTACTGGTAGTAGCTAGTGCCACTTATCACCAAACTCAAGGTTCTAATCGTATCAAGGTTTTGATCACGGATTGAATCATATTCAAATCAGCAAAAATAAATAAAATAAAAATAAAAATAGAGCACAAGTAACCTTTTCCCGTGATCCTAAATGAAAACAACATCCAAGATGAGATGTTTTATGATGTAAAATATAATATATATTAAATATTCAACACAGGTGCGAGGACCCGGACCTGCGGACGCAGAGCGCCGACATCGGCAGCTCGTTCGCCACCTGCGGTCAAGTAGCGGCGACGCGGCGTCGACCAATCACTGAGCTTCAGAGTCAAACACACAACACATCTGTCTTCATCTTCATTTCACTGACTCTGCTTCCACATTGAAGGAATTATCACTTGAGGAACTAACAGCCACAGTGAAACTCTGCTTCACTATGATGTCACATTTTTCAATTGATCCGCGATTCACATGCAGAACCGTACAGATCAACCACGTTCCATGACACCAGTAGTATTAGTAGTAGTAGTAGTAGTAGTAGTAGTAGTCACCTGGTTGGTTCTGGGCCACCCTGCAGTAGGTGTTCCTCTGGTACTCTCCACTCAGGTGCCAGCTGAACTCCTGGCTGAACGGACAGTAGTCAGCGATCTCAACAGCACCACCATAGGTAGGAAGCAGCTCTGCAGCCACGCCCGGAATCTGGTCAAAGTACTAACACACACACACAGTTGATTCAAGATTTTTTTTTTTTTATTTGTCACATGTGATCAAGTTTCATCTAGATTCTGTTCTACTCTATCGATCTCACTCGGCAACCATCTCGTCAGTCTTGGCAACCAACAGCTGACGCGTGGTTGGCAACCTGGCAACTACATCTAGAGTCAGTGTCGGGTTCTGCTGCACTTTATAGAAACTAATCTGATTCAGCAAGAACCTGCGGGTAGAGTATCAGCGTGTACTGGTACTGCAGTAGTACGTGGTAGTGCCGTGGCAGGGTGTGTGTACTAGTATTGCGGTAGTACTGCAGTAGTACCTGGTAGTGCCGTGGCAGGGTGTGTGTACTAGTAGTGCAGTAGTACTGCAGTAGTAACTGGTAGTGCGCTGGCAGGGTGTGTGTACTAGTAGTGCAGTAGTACTGCAGTAGTACCCGGTAGTGCGGTGGCAGGGTGTGTGTACTAGTAGTGCAGTAGTACTGCAGTAGTACCTGGTAGTGCGGTGGCAGGGTGGTGTTGTGCTGCTGCAGGTTGCAGACAGCGACCGCCAGCTGATCCTGACGACAGCCGAGCTGCAGCGGAGACACTCTGAGGGTGTCGCAGTACGGGGTCACATGACGCCTGCACATGCACACGGTGAGTTACAACAACTCAAACATCTTCCAACCCCTGGAACCCGTAGAAACCCTGGAACCCCTAGAAACCCTGGAACCCCTAGAAACCCTGGAACCCGTAGAAACCCTGGAACCCCTAGAAACCCTGGAACCCCTAGAAACCCTGGAACCCGTAGAAACCCTGGAACCCCTAGAAACCCTGGAACCCGTAGAAACCCTGGAACCCCTAGAAACCCTGGAACCCGTAGAAACCCTGGAACCCCTAGAAACCCTGGAACCCGTAGAAACCCTGGAACCCCTAGAAACCCTGGAACCCGTAGAAACCCTGGAACCCCTAGAAACCCTGGAACCCGTAGAAACCCTGGAACCCCTAGAAACCCTGGAACCCGTAGAAACCCTGGAACCCCTAGAAACCCTGGAACCCGTAGAAACCCTGGAACCCCTAGAAACCCTGGAACCCCTAGAAACCCTGGAACACCTAGAAACCCCGGAACACCTCAAAACCTTGGAACCCCTAGAAACCCTGGAACACCTAGAAACCCTGGAAACCCTGTAAGCCCTAGAAACCGTGGAACCCCTGGAAACCCGTGGTGTGCCTCTACCTGTGGCGGTGCTTGTCCATCCAGAACTTGCAGCTCTTCATGACGAAGTCGCAGCCCAGACCACGGCCCCAGTCCAGCCGCTGCGCCAGGCTGTAGTTGGCGCGGTACCAGCCGCTGTCCTCCATCAGGGCCAGGGTGAGGCGGGAGAACACCCGGTTCTGGGTGTGGGAGCCCGTCATCGCCTCGTTCTGACCCCGGACACATCGAGAAGAGGAGGTGAAGGTGTGAGGGAGGGACCAGACTGGCCAACGACAACTGAAATGAATCCAACAACTCTCTGGCCCCTCCCCAGTGGCTCACTGGCTATGACAGAACATTATTTATGGAACATTGGACATTTTTTATCATTGTTTTTCAGGGTGTCTGCAGGTATCAGAGTTAAATATAATCATTTATAAGACCATTTTAATAAATCTTAAGCTCGTTTCACACATGCACTCTGGACAATGTCTAGATAATCTCCGGACCTGATTATCCGGACATTGTCTGGAGTTTTACAGCACACCCAAGATGGCGGACGAGGCTACAGACTTATCAGTAGTTGGATGTTTTTTTTGTGTTGTTACTCCATGTATTGGGACGTATCCACAATATAAACGAAAGACCGGAAAGGAATAATGAAGAAGGCAGAAAAGAGTAGGAAGTAGCGACGCTCCGTGCAGGAAGATCCACATCAAGGTAAATAACTGGCACATAATAAAGACGTCATCAACACGCGACACACCCACTCACTTTCCGTGAATGCTCTGGACAATCACCTGCTCTGTTCACACATACCGCTCAATCTGACATTACCCAGACTCTGTACAAAGCACCTTGTGTCGATTGCGCACATTTTAGTATTTTTTGTATTTTTAGAGCTTATAGAGCTTATTGTGCGTTATCACCGGGTGTCATGACATTTCACTGCATATATTTCTGACCGTATGTATATGTATGTGACAAATAATCTCTTGAACTCAAACTTCCAAAGGTACTGGCCGGGTAAAGTCCAGGTGAAATGATTGGGACATGTGCGTTCACGCGTACAGCTCAACTGGGCAATTTCTGGATCATTTCAGGGTCGCAGTGCATGTGTGAAAGCAGCTTTACAGTGATTGTTGGACAAAATCATCCCTGTCTTATAAAGTATGAAGGTAAGTATGATATATCTGGCAAGTATGAGTGAGAAACAAGGTTAATTGTAAATTAAATGATTCTATGAACCGTTATCAGAACAGTTTCCTTAAGGTCAGATTGCAAGGAAAGAGATTCCGATTCAGAAGACCATAAAAAAAAGACCTTAAAAATGAAAATATATAAGTGGTGTGAGAGGCTTAATATTTGAATATATAGTAGTAGAATATGATATAAGGCCTAAAAATAACTCCCTGTCTGGAAGTGAATGTTGTATTGGTTATAATGGTATTTTGGCTACCTCCAGCAGCCTCTTCTCCCAGTGGTTGAGCTCGGTCCCGGAGCCTCCCTGGTTCTCCAGCTCCATCCCCTCCAGGATGGGACAGTCAAAGTGCCGGCGAGCCTCCTCCTGCCACGCCCAAAACACCCAATCGTAAGCACAGCTCATCGTCGTCCTCCTGATTGACGCCCGTTTGGGCTCCGCTAATATGAAAGACTTGACTATATCTGAGGGAACTCATTCTGAATAAACTCAGTAAATACAGCGCCGCACGGTGGTGAACACGGTCATTGACTTTTAAATCTGTAATTGGCTGATGGTCAGATTCAGCAAATGAGGCTCCAATTAGTAACACAGAGCTCATAACGGTTCAGGTGTCTACTCACACCCACACCCACACTCATACTCACCACTACGCGGGGTGTGACCAGGACGTGCACGTGGTGTCTGATCATGTGACCTCCCCTGACGTCCCACAGCCTGGAGACTCTGCGGATGACTGCTTCACTCCACTGGTACAGACCCAGACTGGAGAGGGACGGCGATGAAGACATTACAAAACAACAAACTCCAGACTTCCACTTCTTCTTTATTCATCCCAGGGCTCTGTGGGATCCTGGATTCTGATTGGCCAACAGCAACTAGTGCTCGGTTATTTATAAATCATAATAATGACCGTTGCCCCGGGCAACCACTTTGCCGCCTGGTTCCACGTCCCTTGTATCACTCCGCCTACATGCTAATGCTAAAGCTAGCTAGTGGCACCTTCTAGAGGTATAATGACTAAAATGTAAATGTCCAATTTACCAATAATAAAGGTGGAGGTACTCTTAAAAAGGAGTAGAAGTTTTGGACCAAAAATATGTAATCAGAACAAGACCAAGAATCAAACCCAGGACCTTCTTGCTGCCTCACAGCAAGAAGGTCCTGGGTTCGATTCCCGCCTGGGGCGCTGTTGGCACTGTGCTCCACACTGTGCTCACATGGGCTTTCCTCCATGAAACATCAGTAAGGACCCCCACCCCCACCCATGTTGAACATCATGTTCTGCCCAGAGACAGAAACATATTATGGAACCAGGTCCCCGGGCGTCGTTGAACGCTGCCCACTGCTCCTGGCTGCCCCCTGGAGGAAGGACAAGCCAGGACGGTTAAAAGCAGAGAAACGGTTTGACCAGCACCGTTTGAAGAAAGGGTGTGTGTTACTGTGTGTGTGTGTGTGTGTGTGTGTGTGTGTGTGTGTGTGTGTGTGTGTTTGTCGAGGTCACCGCATGAGCGTATGTCTCATGGTGTGTGTGCCGCGTGACAAATAAAGATTCTTATCTCATCTCATCTTCTTATCTCACCGTGCTCCGGGTGGGTTATCTCCCAAATAGGAGCCTTTCTGTGTGGAGTTTGCATGATCTCCCAGTGCTCACATGGGGTTTCCTCCACCCAAAACATGCACACATCATGGTCTGACCAGCGAGAGACACTCATCACCAGGTCCCTGGGCGTCGACGAATGCTGCCCACTGCTCCTGGCTGCCCCCCCGGAGGAAGGACAAGCCAGGATGGATCAAATGCAGAGGAAGCATTAACACCGGCCACCACCCAAAGCATGTGTGTGTTGTAGTGTGGTGTGCGGTGTGACGATTAAAGATAGCTCTTCTTCTTCTCTTCTTCTTGAGGCGGTGATCCAGGTTCCTGCCGTGTTCTCTGTACAAGCCCCAGAGCAGAACCTTGTCTTTGCTGGTTCTCTGCTCGAGAGCTCCTCTTGTCCTGATTGGTCCAAATGCCTGCGTCACAGCAGGGGGCGACTCCACCCTTCCTTTCCGGCTCCTTCAACCTCCTCCTTTTCCCGGGTCAACAAGCCGCTGGTTTTTGTCCCGGAGCCGCAACATTCAGAGTTCCATAGAAAGCGTATCCCCTCAAATAAAAAGCGGTAAACAAGGCTGGATCTGAGTGCGTGTGTTTGTGTTTGTTTTGCTGCTCCTGGTTCCCGTCTTCCGCTTTGACTGTGTTTATTCTACTTCCTTCCTTCTCGTATGAAACAAACATTTTCAAGCCGGAGACGTTGTGTCTGGGATCAGGACGGTGGATGCGAAACGGAGAGAGTGATCTCTGCTCCACCGTGCGTCCCAACAAAAGAAGAACCAGGCTTCATCTGACACTTGTTTCCTTGGAGGAGCTCGGCACCAGACGGCAGCTGAGCTCAATAAAAGCCTGGCTCGCTCTCTGAGGAAACACGGCTCCTCCCAACAAATGACACCCACTTGGATTTCTGCTTTAAGCCACGCCCACCTCCTCTCGCTGTCCAGTTGGTGCTTCTTTCGCCGCAGAGCTCTAATGGAGTTCTTATTCAGTTCTAATAGAGTTCTTATTCAGTTCTTATAGAGTTCTAATAGAGTTCTAATAGAGTTCTTATAGAGTTCTTATTCAGTTCTTATATAATTCTTATTACGTTCTTATAGAGTTCTTATTCAGTTCTTATAGAGTTCTTATAGAGTTCTAATAGAGTTCCTATTCAGTTCTTATAGAGTTCTTATAGAGTTCTAATAGAGTTCCAATTCAGTTCTTATAGAGTTCTTATAGAGTTCTAATAGAGTTCTTATTCAGTTCTTATAGAGTTCTTATAGAGTTCTAATAGAGTTCCTATTCAGTTCTTATAGAGTTCTTATAGAGTTCTAATAGCGTTCTTATTCAGTTCTTATAGAGTTCTTATTCAGTTCTTATAGAGTTCTTATTCAGTTCTTATAGAGTTCTTATTCAGTTCTTATAGAGTTCTTATAGAGTTCTTATAGAGTTCTAATAGAGTTCAACCAGGCTTCATCTGACACTTGTTTCCTTGGAGGAGCTCGGCACCAGACGGCAGCTGAGCTCAATAAAAGCCTGGCTCGCTCTCTGAGGAAACACGGCTCCTCCCAACAAATGACACCCACTTGGATTTCTGCTTTAAGCCACGCCCACCTCCTCTCGCTGTCCAGTTGGTGCTTCTTTCGCCGCAGAGCTCTAATGGAGTTCTTATTCAGTTCTAATAGAGTTCTTATTCAGTTCTTATAGAGTTCTAATAGAGTTCTAATAGAGTTCTTATAGAGTTCTTATTCAGTTCTTATATAATTCTTATTACGTTCTTATAGAGTTCTTATTCAGTTCTTATAGAGTTCTTATAGAGTTCTAATAGAGTTCCTATTCAGTTCTTATAGAGTTCTAATAGAGTTCCTATTCAGTTCTTATAGAGTTCTTATAGAGTTCTAATAGAGTTCCAATTCAGTTCTTATAGAGTTCTTATAGGGTTCTAATAGAGTTCTTATTCAGTTCTTATAGAGTTCTTATAGAGTTCTTATTCAGTTCTTATAGAGTTCTTATAGAGTTCTTATTCAGTTCTTATAGAGTTCTTATTCAGTTCTTATTCAGTTCTTATAGAGTTCTTATTCAGCTCTTATAGAGTTCTTATTCAGTTCTTATAGAGTTCTTATAGAGTTCTTATAGAGTTCTTATAGATTTCAACCAGGCTTCATCTGACACTTGTTTCCTTGGAGGAGCTCGGCACCAGACGGCAGCTGAGCTCAATAAAAGCCTGGCTCGCTCTCTGAGGAAACACGGCTCCTCCCAACAAATGACACCCACTTGGATTTCTGCTTTAAGCCACGCCCACCTCCTCTCGCTGTCCAGTTGGTGCTTCTTTCGCCGCAGAGCTCTAATGGAGTTCTTATTCAGTTCTAATAGAGTTCTTATTCAGTTCTTATAGAGTTCTTATAGAGTTCTAATAGAGTTCTTATTCAGTTCTTATTCAGTTCTAATAGAGTTCTTATTCAGTTCTTATAGAGTTCTTATAGAGTTCTAATAGAGTTCTTATTCAGTTCTTATAGAGTTCTTATTCAGTTCTTATATAATTCTTATTACGTTCTTATAGAGTTCTTATTCAGTTCTTATAGAGTTCTTATAGAGTTCTAATAGAGTTCCTATTCAGTTCTTATAGAGTTCTAATAGAGTTCTAATAGAGTTCCTATTCAGTTCTTATAGAGTTCTTATAGAGTTCTAATAGAGTTCCAATTCAGTTCTTATAGAGTTCTTATAGGGTTCTAATAGAGTTCTTATTCAGTTCTTATAGAGTTCTTATAGAGTTCTAATGGAGTTCTTATTCAGTTCTAATAGAGTTCTTATTCAGTTCTTATAGAGTTCTTATAGAGTTCTAATAGAGTTCTTATTCAGTTCTTATAGAGCTCTTATAGAGTTCTAATAGAGTTCTTATTCAGTTCTTATTCAGTTCTAATAGAGTTCTTATTCAGTTCTTATAGAGTTCTTATAGAGTTCTAATAGAGTTCTTATTCAGTTCTTATAGAGTTCCTATTCAGTTCTTATAGAGTTCTTATAGAGTTCTAATAGAGTTCCAATTCAGTTCTTATAGAGTTCTTATAGGGTTCTAATAGAGTTCTTATTCAGTTCTTATAGAGTTCTTATAGAGTTCTAATGGAGTTCTTATTCAGTTCTTATTCAGTTCTAATAGAGTTCTTATTCAGTTCTTATAGAGTTCTTATAGAGTTCTAATAGAGTTCTTATTCAGTTCTTATAGAGTTCTTATAGAGTTCTAATAGAGTTCTTATTCAGTTCTTATTCAGTTCTAATAGAGTTCTTATTCAGTTCTTATAGAGTTCTAATAGAGTTCTTATTCAGTTCTTATAGAGTTCTTATTCAGTTCTTATATAATTCTTATTACGTTCTTATAGAGTTCTTATTCAGTTCTTATAGAGTTCTTATAGAGTTCTAATAGAGTTCCTATTCAGTTCTTATAGAGTTCTAATAGAGTTCCTATTCAGTTCTTATAGAGTTCTTATAGAGTTCTAATAGAGTTCCAATTCAGTTCTTATAGAGTTCTTATAGGGTTCTAATAGAGTTCTTATTCAGTTCTTATAGAGTTCTTATAGAGTTCTTATTCAGTTCTTATAGAGTTCTTATTCAGTTCTTATTCAGTTCTTATAGAGTTCTTATTCAGCTCTTATAGAGTTCTTATTCAGTTCTTATAGAGTTCTTATAGAGTTCTTATAGAGTTCTTATAGAGTTCAACCAGGCTTCATCTGACACTTGTTTCCTTGGAGGAGCTCGGCACCAGACGGCAGCTGAGCTCAATAAAAGCCTGGCTCGCTCTCTGAGGAAACACGGCTCCTCCCAACAAATGACACCCACTTGGATTTCTGCTTTAAGCCACGCCCACCTCCTCTCGCTGTCCAGTTGGTGCTTCTTTCGCCGCAGAGCTCTAATGGAGTTCTTATTCAGTTCTAATAGAGTTCTTATTCAGTTCTTATAGAGTTCTTATAGAGTTCTAATAGAGTTCTTATTCAGTTCTTATTCAGTTCTAATAGAGTTCTTATTCAGTTCTAATAGAGTTCTTATAGAGTTCTAATAGAGTTCCTATTCAGTTCTTATAGAGTTCTTATTCAGTTCTAATAGAGTTCTTATTCAGTTCTTATTCAGTTCTTATAGAGTTCTTATAGAGTTCTAATGGAGTTCTTATTCAGTTCTTATTCAGTTCTAATAGAGTTCTTATTCAGTTCTTATAGAGTTCTTATAGAGTTCTAATAGAGTTCTTATTCAGTTCTTATAGAGTTCTTATAGAGTTCTAATAGAGTTCTTATTCAGTTCTTATTCAGTTCTAATAGAGTTCTTATTCAGTTCTTATTCAGTTCTTATAGAGTTCTTATAGAGTTCTAATAGAGTTCTTATTCATATCTTATAGAGTTCCTATTCAGTTCTTATAGAGTTCTTATTCAGTTCTAATAGAGTTCTTATTCAGTTCTTATTCAGTTCTTATAGAGTTCTTATAGAGTTCTTATAGAGTTCAAATAGAGTTCCTATTCAGTTCTAATAGAGTTCTTATTCAGTTCTTATTCAGTTCTTATAGAGTTCTTATAGAGTTCTAATAGAGTTCTAATAGAGTTCCTATTCAGTTCTAATAGAGTTCTTATTCAGTTCTTATTCAGTTCTTATAGAGTTCTTATAGAGTTCTAATAGAGTTCCTATTCAGTTCTTATAGAGTTCTTATTCAGTTCTAATAGAGTTCTTATTCAGTTCTTATAGAGTTCTTATAGAGTTCTAATAGAGTTCCTATTCAGTTCTTATAGAGTTCTTATAGAGTTCTAATAGAGTTCCTATTCAGTTCTTATAGAGTTCTTATTCAGTTCTTATAGAATTCTTATTACGTTCTTATAGAGTTCTTATTCAGTTCTTATAGAGTTCTTATAGAGTTCTAATAGAGTTCTTATTCAGTTCTTATTCAGTTCTTATAGAGTTCTTATTCAGCTCTTATAGAGTTCCTATTCAGTTCTTATAGAGTTCTTATTCAGTTCTTATAGAGTTCTTATAGAGTTCCTATTCAGTTCTTATAGAGTTCTTATTCAGTTCTTATAGAGTTCTAATAGAGTTCTTATTCAGTTCTTATAGAGTTCTTATTCAGTTCTAATAGAGTTCCTATTCAGTTCTTATAGAGTTCTTATTCAGTTCTAATAGAGTTCTTAATCAGTTCTTATAGAGTTCTTATAGAGTTCTAATAGAGTTCTTATTCAGTTCTTATAGAGTTCTTATAGAGTTCTTATAGAGTTCTTATTCAGTTCTTATTGAATTCTTATTACGTTCTTATTCAGTTCTTATAGAGTTCTAATAGAGTTCCTATTCAGTTCTTATTCAGTTCTTATTTAGTTCTTATAGAGTTCTTATTCAGTTCTTATAGAATTCTTATAGAGTTCTTATAGAGTTCTTATTCAGTTCTTATAGAGTTCTTATAGAGTTCTTATTATGTTCTTATAGAGTTCTTATTACGTTCTTATAACGTTCTAAGAGAGTTCTTATTCAGTTCTTGTAGAGTTCTTATTCAGTTCTTTTTATGTTCTTATAGAGTTCCTATTACGTTCTTATAGAGTTCTTATTCAGTTCTTTTAGAGTTTTTATAGAGTTCTGAAAGTTGTTATTCAGTTCTTATAGAGTACTTGTTCAGTTCTTATAGAGTTCTTATTCAGCTTATTGAGTATCCTGCCGACGGTGTTCTGGGACATGTTCTCTGGTGGTTCTAACATCTTTTGTTCTCACGTCTTTTTAAGTGTACCTCCACCTTAATAGTTAACTGTAGATTCATATGTAGGGGAACAGTTAGAGTAGTTCATACGTTGCTGTGCTTTTCTCGGGGAAGCTCTTCAATGAGACTAGTTACTACTAGTTATAAAATCAAATCAATATTCTGTCTCAATGTATTCATTTAGTATGTACCAAGCAGGATAATGTGCGGCCAGAAGGTCGTTATCTCTAAATAATCCCTGTCGGGGTGATCAGGATCCCGTTGTGAAGAGATCCCGTCACTCTGGTGTGGCTTGTTTTAATCCCTTATTTATTTATGTACTCTATTTATCTATTTATTCCACGTTCGGCTTGAGGACGTTTTATTTTCCATTAGTACCGGAGCCTCCACCTGCAGCTTGTTCTGCCGCTCACCTGTCGTTGAAAGCCGGCAGGCCGCTGGCGAAGCGAGGGGTGAGAGGTTTGCCGTCGTCGTTGTGGTAGAAGGCGAACAGCCCCGCTGAGAACCCCTGGTGGACAGAGCGGGAACAGCAGCTCAGCGCATTGCACAGGAAGTCACGTGTCGCCACTTCCTGTGAGACTCACCAGGGCGTGGATGATCTCGTGCTTGACCGTCGACAGCATCCCTTCAAACTCCTGCGGCTGAGAGGAGATCATGGATGGACACAGGTTGGCATAACCTGCGATGGGCCTACAACACACACACACACACACACACACACACACACACACACACACACACACACACACACACACACACACACACACACACACACACACACACACACACACACACACACACACACACAGACACACACACACACATTAACATCTTCTTAAAATAGAGTAGAGGTAAAGTAGCTTGTACCGGTACAGCAGCGTCTCCAGCTGGAAGTAGGCAGCGAAGAGGTACAGTAAAGGTAGAGCAGCAGTAGAGTAGAGACAGAGTAGCAGTAGAGGAGGAGTAGAAGTAGAGGCAGAGTAGAGTAGAGGTGGAGTAGCAGTAGAGTAGCAGTACACTAGAGGTAGAGTAGCAGTACAGAAGAGGAAGAGTAGCAGTAGAGTAGAGGTAAAGTAGAGGTAGAGGCAGAGTAGCAGTAGAGTAGCAGTACAGTAGAGGCAGAGTAGCGGAAGAGTAGAGGAGGAGTAGAGTAGAGGTAGAGTAGAGGCAGAGTAGCAGTATAGTAGAGGCAAAGTAGCAGTAGAGGCAGAGTAGCAGTAGAATAGAGGCAAAGTAGCAGCAGAGTAGCAGTAGAGTAGAGGCAGAGTAGCAGTTGGGAAGAGTCAAAGTAGCTACTACCGGTCCAGCAGTGCCTCCAGCTGGCAGTAGGCAGCGTAGGCCACGATGTTCTCCTGGCCGCATCGCTCCGTGGTCACTCCGCTGACGTAGAGGACGAAGTCAGCGTCCTCCACCCCAGGACCGTCCGGAGGCCCCCAGGGGCCACAGGACTGTCCCGACTCAGAGCACACCCTGCATTGCTGGGACAGAGGAGACCCCGGTTCACAAAACTGAGACACAGCTCATCTGGTGTAATCACCCAAACACCACTTGCTCCACACCTCCAGACCGGTGGAGCGGGGAAGGATGTTTCAGCTGAAGGCTGCTGACAACACACACCTGCAACCTTGGGGAAATATTTCTAGAACCACAGTCGTGTAAGAGGGAGATGTCACGAGGACATGCCCCTTGAGATGCACCGATTGAAACTTTCTTGGCTGATTCAGATTCCTGATGTTTTAAAAGTCTGACCTGCTCATTCAGAGTTTCATTCATCGCTATGTTCATAATAAAACACTGACTAGTAAATGTCTTTGACAGCGTCGTCCGATGGCTTTGAGTTTTTTCCCGTGGTTGGAGAAGTGTCATGTTGTGATCATTTGGTGTCATTGGGTTTATCTGCTGTACGTCAATAACAAACACATCATGTGACCTGATCAGGCTCACGTGATTGGACAGCTGCACATACAGACTCCACCGCAGGTTCCACTGACTACTGTAGTGACGTTGATGACTTGAACACTGTGTGTTTATGATTGTTCTTTATTCACGATGGATCAATAACAGAACATGAAACTGTCCCTGAGTTCCAATTCAATAAAATACAAACATGGAACGGTCACTGAGCTCCAATAAAATAGAATAAGGGACGGTCACCAAGTTTCAGTAGAATTCAACCTGTAGAACTAAGATGGACAAATATACCTTTCTATTGTATTGATGTGGTACCTGCCAGCCCAAAATTCTTACAAAACATTTCTCATTCATTTCAACGTAGCTGCTGTAGCAGAACTCAGTGTCCGTTACCATGGTAACTGTGATATACTGTGGTAACTGTATGATGGTAAACGTGACCACTTCCTGTGCAGCAGAAGTCCTTCCTGCTGGTGTACGCTCCAGGAGGGCAGCGGAGCCACGGAAAGGCTTGTTTCTCCAGAAGCCATTGAACACGGACGGGAGACGGTCAATGACGATAACTTATCAATGATTATTATTCTCATATTCCTTCTCCTCCTGTAACTTGCACCAGCAAAAAAAATGTAATACAAAAAATAAAATAAAATAAAATGATTATTTGCGGTCATGATGGTCACAAGCTGGATACCATGGTGACATCACTTAACCGCGGTAATGCGGTTATCATCACAGCCCTACTATCCACTATGCAGTACACAGCACAAGTGGGAATCACTACATCCTGTGTGATGCTATGTTGGTACTTTCATTTGGGGCTGATTCCAAAAAGTAAAAGTATTTGATCATATATTTCAATATTGCATTCACACCGTGCAGCCTGAGGAGACAGAAGAGGGCGTGGCCTCCAGGTCGGTCTGAGGCCAACAGCAGCTCCCAGTGCCACGTTTAGCACCTGCCCACTGTGCAAAGGAGACTTAATAAGCTGTCTATCTGCTTTCCCATTATCCTGCTCATCCTTCCTCCCATCTGTCCACTCCTCCTTTATCTCCTTTGCTCACACGAAGTAAAAAGCACTCCATGCCTAAGCTGCTAATCTGTGTGTGTGTGTGTGTGTGTGTGTGTCTCTTGTCACTGAATTCATTCTGGGTGTGGCTGAGCTAGCTTCCAGGTGCATATTCATCATTTTCAAGACCCGATAATAGTAGATATGAATTTCCCGGAGGCCGTGCAGACACCCTGAGCTCTCCCCAACGGGCCGGGGAAAACACGGGCGTGGCTCTTCACCGAGAGGCAACCGTGGCATCCAAGGGCATCCTGCAAAAAACAGCGCCACACACGCAGCGTAGCGGTGACGGTGTAGTACGGGCTCCTGACCTGCAGGTGGTGCTGTGGCACGACCACGGGGCCGCAGCGGGTCAGGTCTGCACACGCCCCCTGGCAGTAGCGGTGAGGATCGCCGCGCTTCCGCAGGTACTGGCTGGACGCACATTGTCTGGAACCAATCCATGTAAAAGGTTAAAGGTCGCCGCCTCCCCCTCATTCTCTGCCTCCCTCCCTCCCTCCCACCGTTCCTCCAAACAGATAACGGGGGCGTGGTCTGCTGTTTGCGTCACCATCACGACGGCACCCAGCAGTAAACAAAGCAGATTCTCACCAACACTGGTCAGTCAAGCATCTACACGGAGGAAGCTGCAGGACTGACGTCAAGTCCGCCTCCTTCACCCCTAGTCAGATTTTCAGGGCGAGGCCGGGGAGCGATTCTTGACCAATACGGGCCCTATGTTTGGGACAGGAAGTGCCTACTGGGGACAGGAAGTGTCTACCTGCTGAGCAGAACGGGTCCCACTCGGTGTCTCACGCTGAGAACCCTCTGGAGGAAGTCGATGGCCTGAGGAAACAGCTTGTCCTGACACACACACGCACGCACACACACGCACACGTTAGGCTTTGCTATTGTTTCACTTTGAAACCAACATTTTTTCATTTCACTGTCTCACCTTCACAAGCCTTCTTTTATCTGCCGGAAGTCTGAGAAGCGAGAGAGGGAGGGAGAGAGAGACAGACAGACAGAGAGACAGAGAGAGTTATACAGTTTTTACAACATATAAGTGGATATAGACAGGTTTTGAAAAGCAGTGCACAAAAATTGGTGATTGACGACCATTAACCATTGACCATTAAATGGCGTTCAGGCGGGTCACGTTCAACGTCACAAACACGCCAGAAAAGGGGCGTGTCATGTCTCCAGTGTGACACCAAAAGAGCAACTTACGGTCTAGGAACCGGGGACCGGTTCCTAGACCGGCTTGGGGCGGTGCTGGAGCGGCTCGGGGCCCAGCAGAGGGTGTGGCGGTTCTCCGCTGTGCCCCCCACTCAAAACATTTCATGGTTCCCTATGAGGGGGAAAATAAATCAATAACTTGTGATTTAGATTTTGGATTCTAAATGGGATCTGAAATGATGGAATGATACATCCATACTCCTGCGTATTTACACGCCAGCGTCAGGAACGTCAACGCGCGTCACATCCGCAGGTAAAGGATCCAAAATGAGAGAGTGGACCTGGGTGTTGACATCAGAACCCATCGCAGGTGGAGACGATTAGAACCTGATTCCATTTCAGGGTCATTTGACCCGGGACTGAGATCCGGGTTTTTCTTCCTACTGGTGACACATAACGGTTGTCAGCGTTGTTACCGGGTTTTTGCCGCAGCGGAAATGGATGAGAGCGATAGAGAGAGACACAGAGAGAGGGAGAGACACGGAGAGAGAGAGACAGAGAGAGAGAGACACAGAGAGAGACAGTGTGTGACACTGGCTGTTCCCGTCTCCAGTCCGATGTGGATTCATTCATGAAGCCTGATCTGATTTTTAAGATCCTCTTAACCCTACGCCGCGTTGTACCGGCTCAGCTCCACTATTTTGGGGTTTTTCCATTGGACAAAAGTTGTAGATAGTCGGGTTCGACTGATACATCGGGCCGATTCGGCCGTTTTATTAGATATGGGATGTCGGCCTGTCAACGTCAACGAGTCCCTGGGTCATCTGGGCGACACACACTGTTGAATCCATACGTTTCCAAAGAGAAACAGGAGGAGACGTCACCCTTCAAAGGGACATACTCTGATGTGTTTAAACACGCGACTTGTTTCTCGGTTAAGCCGTGCCGTCTCTCTCACGCTCTCCGTGCAACCGCGCCCCAACGCAGAGGGAGAGTCCGTGTAAACGTGACTTTGGGCTCCTCGCTTGAAAACAATCACAGGTTGCTGTTACTTGGGTCTGTCTTAAAGAATATGGCTGCTTGTGTGAGAGAATCAATATCTTGAACATTCTCAGTTCTTGTTTTCTTGTAGCGGGCAGATTAACCTCACTGATCTTTGCAGAATAATTTCTTTCACACTTGTTACAAACATATGACAAGCGATTTTGTTTTTTTACATTTAGGTTTGCCATTTGCAGAGGTTCCCAACACTGGGTGGCGGACCGGTGCCGGGCCGCGGGGCATTTGCCACCGGGCCGTGAGACGGCTGGCGGGAACCTTTCCAGAAGCGCTCTCCGCTCTGCAGAGCAACAAAATGTTAAAAAAACCACAGAAATCTGTTCAGAGACGGACTGGTCTGATTACAGCTGTCATACACTTTTATTTAGCAAATGCAATTTGATCTATTTTTGCCATTCTATTTCGAAAAATGAAATTAAAAAAGGTCATTCTTAATTGAAAGGCAGCAATGTATCCTTGAATTATTATGACACTTTTTTGGCGTAAAGAATTTTGAATTAAACAATATTGAAAATCGATGACAGAATATTGGTATCGGCAGCCTCAGCCAAGCAAATATCAGAATCGGCCCTTAAAAACCCATGTAGCTCACATTTTTTGGTAAGGTATGGAAACGCAATTAGTCTCATTTTAGGAACATCTTTATCTTAATCTTGATCCGTTTCTCATCCTTGCTACTCACTGGTCCACGCTCAGGTCGTAGATGATCCTGATCTTCAGCTGCAGATCTTCAGGGGAACTCCGCTTGGTCAGACGCTCCGCCCTCAGGTGGACCTGGTGGACCAGCTGACGGAGGAAACGAATAAACACAGAAGAAAAGTTTGCAAAATGCATCAGAATTTCTAGCAAAAATGCTAAAATCAAGCCTTTGTCACAGGAACATCACAAAAAAAAATAATAATAATCTGCAAGATCCCGGTGGAACTTTTCATTTCACTGCATATATGTATGAAAGTATGTATATGTATGTGACAAATAAAAAATCTTGAATCTTGAATCTTGAATCTTGAACTGACTGATGTTATTAAAAAATGGTTGATCCTGACCATATAGCTCCACCTTACAATGAACATCACATTGAGACACATTACAAGGCACCACCTGTCATGTCTGCTCTCATGTGTTGTGCTTGTACATAACATGTGTTTCATGTTTATTATATATTCATATATATATATACATATATATATATATATATATATATATATATATACATACACACACACACACACATTATTATGATTATAATTATCTATTTATTTATATATGAAGGGGTGTCATGATTCTGATTGAAAATCGATCGATATGAGCCATTGAAATTGATTTAGAACTTCTAAATCACAAGCAGGTTGGCGATTGCCCTCGTATTTTCATGGGTAATGTTGTCATGGTCACCATATTGGTGCGATCAAGATCCGCCGGTAAACAACATGCAGCGTGCGCTGGGGGGGCGTCGACTGCGGCTCCGGACCGACTTTCATGAAATTTGGTTGGGAGTTGGGCGAGTTGCGGTCGGCTGCGTTGCATCCCACAACGCACCCTGCACCGTCCCACCTGGCACTAGATCTGCAGGAACCAAATCTGAATAGAATTTGAACATTACAAAAAAAAAAAAAAAAAAAGTTCAATATAAGTTTGTCCAGTTTGTCGCACAGTGAAATATTCTCGGTAACGGTGCCAAGTCCGCGTGGGCAGAGTCGCACGACGCACCGAGCGTCTCCCTCCGTCCAGTAGTTCCACTGATGTGGTGATGAAAGTGGGAAATAAACCCGTCCATCACAGACGGGATGACCGCCAGTGCAGAGGTTCACATTGAAACCTCTGACAGATGAAGTTAATAACATTGATCACCTGGATCCAACGGCACCTGTCAAGGGATGGGATATATATAACAGTATAATAATAATAATAACAATAATATATAACAGTATAATAATAATAATAACAATAATATATAACAGTATAATAATAATAATAACAATAATATATAACAGTATAATAATAATAACAATAATATATAACAGTATAATAATAATAATAACAATGATATATAACAGTATAATAATAATAATAACAATAATATATAACAGTATAATAATAATAATAACAATAATATATAACAGTATAATAATAATAATAACAATAATATATAACAGTATATATAATATAATAATAATGCTATATAACAGTATAATAATAACAATAATATATAACAGTATAATAATAACAATAATATATAACAGTATATATAATATAATAATAATGCTATATAACAGTATAATAATAACAATAATATATAACAGTATAATAATAATAATAACAATAATATATAACAGTGTATATATAATATAATAATAATGCTATATAACAGTATAATAATAACAATAATATATAACAGTATATATAATATAATAATAATGCTATATAACAGTATAATAATAACAATAATATATAACAGTATAATAATAATAATAACAATAATATATAACAGTATATATAATATAATAATAATGCTATATAACAGTATAATAATAACAATAATATATAACAGTATAATAATAATAATAACAATAATATATAACAGTATATATAATATAATAATAATGCTATATAACAGTATAATAATAACAATAATATATAACAGTATATATAATATAATAATAATGCTATATAACAGTATAATAATAACAATAATATATAACAGTATAATAATAATAATAACAATAATATATAACAGTATATATAATATAATAATAATGCTATATAACAGTATAATAATAACAATAATATATAACAGTATATATAATATAATAATAATGCTATATAACAGTATAATAATAACAATAATATATAACAGTATAATAATAATAATAACAATAATATATAACAGTGTATATATAATATAATAATAATGCTATATAACAGTATAATAATAACAATAATATATAACAGTATATATAATATAATAATAATGCTATATAACAGTATAATAATAACAATAATATATAACAGTATAATAATAATAATAACAATAATATATAACAGTATATATAATATAATAATAATGCTATATAACAGTATAATAATAACAATAATATATAACAGTATAATAATAATAATAACAATAATATATAACAGTATATATAATATAATAATAATGCTATATAACAGTATAATAATAACAATATATAACAGTATATATAATATAATAATAATGCTATATAACAGTATAATAATAACAATAATATATAACAGTATAATAATAATAATAACAATAATATATAACAGTATATATAATATAATAATAATGCTATATAACAGTATAATAATAACAATAATATATAACAGTATAATAATAATAATAACAATAATATATAACAGTATATATAATATAATAATAATGCTATATAACAGTATAATAATAACAATAATATATAACAGTATAATAATAATAATAATAACAATAATATATAACAGTATATATAATATAATAATAATGCTATATAACTATAATAATAACAATAATATATAACAGTATAATAATAATAATAACAATAATATATAACAGTATATATAATATAATAATAATGCTATATAACAGTATAATAATAACAATAATATATAACAGTATATATAATATAATAATAATATAATATAATAATAATGCTATATAACAGTATAATAATAACAATAATATATAACAGTATATATAATATAATAATAATGCTATATAACAGTATAATAATAACAATAATATATAACAGTATAATAATAATAACAATAATATATAACAGTATATATAATATAATAATAATGCTATATAACAGTATAATAATAACAATAATATATAACAGTATATATAATATAATAATAATGCTATATAACAGTATAATAATAACAATAATATATAACAGTATATATAATATAATAATAATGCTATATAACAGTATAATAATAACAATAATATATAACAGTATAATAATAATAATAACAATAATATATAACAGTATATATAATATAATAATAATGCTATATAACAGTATAATAATAACAATAATATATAACAGTATAATAATAATAATAACAATAATATATAACAGTATATATAATATAATAATAATGCTATATAACAGTATAATAATAACAATAATATATAACAGTATAATAATAATAATAACAATAATATATAACAGTATATATAATATAATAATAATGCTATATAACAGTATAATAATAACAATAATATATAACAGTATAATAATAATAATAACAATAATATATAACAGTATATATAATATAATAATAATGCTATATAACTATAATAATAACAATAATATATAACAGTATAATAATAATAATAACAATAATATATAACAGTATATATAATATAATAATAATGCTATATAACAGTATAATAATAACAATAATATATAACAGTATATATAATATAATAATAATATAATATAATAATAATGCTATATAACAGTATAATAATAACAATAATATATAACAGTATATATAATATAATAATAATGCTATATAACAGTATAATAATAACAATAATATATAACAGTATAATAATAATAATAACAATAATATATAACAGTATATATAATATAATAATAATGCTATATAACAGTATAATAATAACAATAATATATAACAGTATAATAATAATAATAACAATAATATATAACAGTATATATAATATAATAATAATGCTATATAACAGTATAATAATAACAATAATATATAACAGTATGTGTATTATAATAATATATCCCACCCCTTGCCAGGTGCCTCAAATGCTAAAGTAGGATAAAGGGATTTTAATGGTGTTATGACACCAAATGGATACAAAAAGAAAGTTCCGCCACAACATGGAGCTGAACGTCACCGTCGGTGGATGTTGTCACACGGAACCGTCAGCCTGAACAGCTACGCCCCGCCAGCCTACACAACAGCCCCGCTGGCTCTGCGGCCCCGGGCCCTACCTCTCCGGGAGCCGGGGCGTGGTGCCGGCAGGTGCCGTGGCAGTGTGCGAGCAGCGCCAGCAGAGACACGGTGAGCGCCGGGCACAGCAGCGGGCTGGCCCCGCTCAGCCTCGGCCCCATCCTCCGTGCGGCCCCGGCGGCCGGTGCGGGACCCCCGCGGAGAGCAGCAGCAGCCTGGCCGCGGGCATCGCTCGTCAGGCGGCGTGGGGCATATCGGCCTCCGGCGGGCGGAGCGGGTCGGGTCGGGTCGGGTCGGGTCGGGCTTCCAGAGACGAAGACACGGGCAGAGTGAGAGCAGAGCGCCGGGGTCAGAGGATCCTCGGCCGGTCCGATCAGCGCCACATGGCGGCGGCGGCGGCACCGCCCTCTGCTGGTGGGAGGCGGTACTGAGGCTGCTGCTCCGGGTTAAAGGAGCATTCCGCTGTTTTGCACCTTCCGTACACGAGCTGCTGATGCTGAGCGGCCGAAGGAGGCCTGCAGCTCCACCTGCAGCTCCACCTGCAGCTCCACCTGCAGCTCCACCCGCCGCTCCGCTTCCCGAATAAATACACTTTTATCTTCAGTCCAGTGGAGCAAAGTATGAAGACTAAAAAGACAAAATCTCCTTTTGATTTGATGTTTATCTATCAATCAATCAATCAATCAATCAATATATCTGTCTGTCTGTCTGTCTGTCGGTCGGTCGGTCGGTCGGTCGGTCGGTCGGTCGTCCCATGTTTCTCGTGGTATTTCCCATGTTTTAAATCACAGTAATGTCACATTTTATTCAAATATATTTTGGATCCATCGCAGCACATCCAGAGCGAAGCGTTGCTACGACAGCGTGCCAGAAGGAAGCAACGCAACTTCCTGTTCCGAGCCTCTAATGCTAGCGTTAGCACGTAGCCCAAAGAGATGATGAAAATCCTGATAAAATGCACCGTTTGCCATAATTTTTCTCAGTATGACACAGGAAAAACATGGTGCTTGTGCTTTTCAAGGAGGACGCTGAACTCTGTCATTTTATTTCCAGGATGGAAGGAGCGTTTGACGGAGCAGGAGGTGGAGCTGCTTCTTCATTGTACTTCATGTTGCTGATGTGAGCGGTTCCCACAGACGCTGATCTGATTATCCTCATGTGGAACGTGTCTGTCTCCCTCCTCCCTCCACCCTCCACCCTCCAACCCCAGCCCTCCTTCCTCTGACCGGGTCAGGGGAGCGCCAGGACTAATCGCACTGATCTGGTTGAACTTGTTAAGAGTCCTGGAGCTTCAAGGTGTGTATCTGCGGAGGACACCGCTTCCCACAGAGACAACGACGGTCTAATGACCGGGTCTGCGAGGAAGGTTTTTACTTGTTCCAAACCACTGTAATAACACCGTCTGCTCCACCCACGTGGCCACCGAGACAGCGTCACCGCACGGCATCCTGCTGTGATTGTACGGCAGCCCCTCGCTGTTATTGTAGGAGGAAAAACGAGGAAAAGTATTTGAAGCCTAAAAACTATCTGTGGACCAACTTGGGCGTAACACACGAACACGGTTCACGTCTTGTTTGAGCCGCGCTGCCACCAACACCTCGTGGTTCAGGTTTCACCCAAATCCATCCACGTGAGCAGCAGATATGAGTGAAAAACCAAAGAAATTTTGAGCGATTTTAACCCCGACGTGCCAGTACGTCCGACGCCGAAGCATGTCCAGCCCGGATAAAAGTATCTGCAACACAATAATGACAGAACCTACCAACACGCTCGAGGTGTCGTTTCAACCGCTATGTCACAAGGATCTGGTGGTTGGTTTCATCCAAATCCATTCACATCTGGAGCCACATATTTTAGAGAAAAACTGAACAACTTTGACCCAAAATATTCAGCTGGTCTTGGTTAACTGACAGATCACACGTCTGGTTCTAAAATGAAGAAGATGATATTTACAGTAAGACGCTTTATGACGTAATCATATTATTTACTATAAATGACATTTACAGTAAGACACTTTATGACATCATCATAATATTTACCATAAATGTACAGATTGTGATTGAGAATGTCCAGTTGGACCGTGTCCAGTGTGCGGCGTGGACTCGGTCACTCTGTTACCAAACTATGGATTTACGTGTATATTTATATAACTTCTTACCTGGGAGCTGACAGTAGATCTGTAAGATTGATATTTTAAATCCCTGTTCCACATGACTTTCCCGGATTCATGAAAAATGAATAGAAAAGAATCGTTAAAATGTCGCCTGAACGTCCCTCGAAAACACTGAAATGTGTGACTCAGTGATGAGTTCAAAATCCAAGGTGGCGTCGGAAAAATAGAAGCAGTAAAATGGTAATTACCCACAGAAATATCACAACGTTTGTTGTATTTCATGGAAACTGAACTTATTGAAGATGTAATCCAAGTAAAATATTGAACTTAACTTTACAAAAGAAATGCGTAAATTACATCGCTATCGGATATCAAAATAAATACGTCATAATTAACGTATACGACACAATATCTACCATCACAGAAACTCGGGATGTACTTCAGTGCAGCAAGGTAAGTTATAACAATGACAACATAGAGTTTCAAAAAAAAAATAAAATACTTTTTTTGGTGATAAACGTCATGTTAAGGTGCCGGACAATTTCGATTATTTCAAATCCCAATGACAGGTCAGACTGACAGATCGCGCTGATACCACTCCGCTACCTATGAGGTTCGATGCCATCTGTGGTTCAATGCGAGTTTTGACCACTTTATCGCTATTCCTATAACTTTAATTGTTTTTTCGATATCATCTGAGTTTAACAGGAATTATAAAACCCTTTCTGTCAACATTTGTGATGCCTTCAAAGTGTCAAGTAGCTTTTGGAGTGCATTTTGACAACCACCACGGACTGGCCCGTTCAAGGCATTGCTACCTTCAGATGCCCTGACTGCAATAATAATTTAAATAATAATAATGTCAAAATATTATTTACAGATCCCTGGAAAGTCTGGTCGTGACACCCCTTATAAATGAGCTTCAGTTGCACCAGCTCTCTGCAGACCATCCTGCGGCGCTGTCTTTTTATTTATTTATTGCTTGGACATGGTTGAGGTCTCGTTGGAACCGGGGCCTTTCAGACATCTTGTGGTGCAAGTTTGATCCACAACAATCCACATATGTAGCAGGATTTAGTGAAAAACTGTTCAAATTTACTGGAAGTTGAAGAATTTTGGCTCATTCTGATTTTAGTTTGCGGAGCGGGGCTTTGTGAACATGAACCGGCGTTTTCTGAGGCCGGTTTCCGTATCTCTGGGGTCGTTCGCACTGGAGGGTTGTGCTGTGTAGACGGCATAGTGGTTGCCCCGCGAGACGAGCAACTGGATGACAGAGAGGGTGGAGCTGATGCAGCAGAGTTTACTTGCAGCAAGTAAACTCATAAAATTGTAACTCGTGCTGCGTTTCAGGGAACCCCGAAAAGTCTAATACGTACCTAACACGACTAATCTGGACCCTGTGTATTGCTGCCTAAAGCTATATTTATTGTTATATGATAATAATAATAATAACAATAATAATAATAATAATAATAATAATAATAATAATAATATTTTACTGACATATCCAACCATATTCATATTCATAGATAATGCTTGTATCCTTACTACCACTCAGCCTCTACCATAGACTTTATTTTCCATCCTTTCGAACTGTTCACAGCAAAACCTCAGGCAAATAAAAAGAAAATGTTTGTGTTTGAAAAAAATATATAAAAATATGACTTTTTTTAGATGATGGCAACGCTGCTTTTTAATCAGGTTTTTCAGCCTTGTATTGACTCTTTCACGCTTCCTAAGTCCTTCCTAAACAAGAAGTTGTGTGGCTTCCTGCTGGAGCAACGTCATGCTCTGGATGTTTTTGTCTTTATCTGGTGCATTACATTTCACTGCATATATGTATGAAAGTATGTATATGTATGTGACAAATAAAAATCTTGAATCTTGAATCTTGAATCTTGCATCGAGTACGTTATGTACATTTCCTGTTTCTTTTTACACTGTTCCGCATCCTTTTTCTACGATACTGTCTGTTCTTATTTTTATTTATTTTTTTGCACAAGGACGCACCAACTAAACCCCTGCGAGTGAATACAACTGTGCTTTGCCCAATGAGCAGAAAACATCAGATCCTGAGAGTTTCTCTGCGTCAGCGTTGTTTTTAAAGACGGGGCCTCAAGCGGCGGCCACAAGAGTCAACACGGTCTCCAAGCACACCCACATTCTAAACTCAACTATAAATCAGCCGCAGTCCAGATCCAGAGCGGATCCATAAAACCTCCTCGTTCCTCGGGCGAACCACGAGAACGAGGCAGGGGTCCTGTGAGGAGGCCAGGAGCCAGAGCTTGGAACGCAGCGGTTGCGGTTTCCTCCTCCTCCTCCTCCAGGGCAGAACTTCAAGACTCTGACGGAGACATGAACATTAAAGAGAAAAGGACGTCAATGAAAAGAAGCCACAATGTTTATTAGGGGAAAATAAACCTTGTAGCTGGACGTGACAGTGGTTGGTGTATCTGTCCAGAGCTCGGATCAAACTTTGATTTCGATTTAGAAAACTGGAGATCCTGAGAAGCAAGAGGAGGATCCGTGTGCTTCTGTCTGGTCCCGTGAAAAGGCCACATCGATGAATGTGCAATCTGAACATAGACGTATTGATTGTTTTATTGTTGTATAAAACACTTTACTTCGCACTTCGCTCTCACAGGGATGATACAGATCGCATTATCACAGCGGCTACAGAGGAGTGACATCATAATAAAAGTGGAGTCCAGCCCCTTTGGTCCAAAACATCTTCATTCAAAAACACAAAAAAAAAACGGAATTTCCTCCGTACATAGCCGAGCCTGCCTGCAGGTTGTAATGCGCATTATCGTCCACCGGGTGGCGCCATTAAAGTCCATTAAATGTTTAACTTGTCAAAAGGAAGGGAGCTAAACGTCCCTCATTGGTCCATCGAGCCGTTAATCAAACTGGCAGGAAATGGTCCCCAGGATGCAGGTCCAGGTGTGACAGAAAGACCCTCCCGGTCGGTTTGGTTTCATTCTGCTGCCGATCGATCCATGTTACAACCCCCCTTTGTTCGTCTGTTTTCAGTCTGGGGGGGGGAAACCATGGCAACACCGGTGGGTGAGGGGAAACGGAGGCATTCTTAAACTCTACTAGGCCGAGAAAATTGGGGATGTTGGTCAAGCCTACGTCTGGTTGGGTCTTGGGTGTGGTTCTCCAGGGCGGCTGAGCCCGATATGAGTGGGCCTAAACGCAGGGTAACGCTAACCCTAAACGCAGGGTAACCCTAACCCTAAAAGCAGGGTAACCCTAACCCTAAACGCAGGGTAACCCTAACCCTAAACGCAGGGTAACCCTAACCCTAAAAGCAGGGTAACCCTAACCCTAAACGCAGGGTAACCCTAACCCTAAACGCAGGGTAACGCTAACCCTAAACGCAGGGTAACCCTAACCCTAAAAGCAGGGTAACCCTAACCCTAAAAGCAGGGTAACCCTAACCCTAAACGCAGGGTAACCCTAACCCTAAACGCAGGGTAACCCTAACCCTAAATGCAGGGTAACCCTAACCCTAACCTTAAGCACCATGGCTTCCAAAAGAGCACACACTGCGGTGCTGAAGGGTTACTGCACCTCTATAAAACAGAGAAACAGAAGTGAACCTGCATGTAAAGAACAGTTACAGTGAAAATATCAGGAAAGTACAGTGAGGTCATACATTCGTTATTATCTACCTTATGAAGCTAGATTTCCTGGTGTGCTTACTGTATGACATCACTTCCTGTGTGCTCAAGAAGTGAAGTCCTCAGAAATCTTCTAGTGGGAAACCCGATGCAAAGAGGAGAATATATCTCTGAGATCATGTCACCTATGTCCGTACGATCGGCTGCTCTGGAGCTCCAGGCTACTTTCTGAGGACAACAGGGAGGTCGCGGTAGACCTGTCACCATGGATACCTCACCCTGCAAATCTGTGCAGCGGAGCATCATGGGACACCTCGGTCTCCTCACGGTGGAGGGGGTCCGGGGGTTGGTGTCTGGTCCTCGGCCTGAGGGCCAGGGGGTGCGTCCAGGACCAGACCAGGTCCAGGCTGCTCAACTAGGAGGGATCGATGACGCAGATCAGGCACCTCCCTGGACGGCCGTGGGGTTCCACTGCACTGACTGAGTGCTGCATTTCCCCTGGGAATGAAACAAGTTGTATCTCATCCTGTTCTGCGTAACCACATTTACAGCTTATTTCACTGCAAATAAGCCTTGAATTCCAATATCTAGTGTAGTTTAAAAGTTCATTGAGAGTCTGAAATTTAACTTGAAGAGTTTGGGTTGGAGGTGCTTAGTGTGGTATCCATGTCCTCTCCTCCGTCCTCTCCATCGTCCTCTCCTCTGTCCTCTCCTCCGTCCTCTCCTCCGTCCTCTCCTCTGTCCTCTCCTCCGTCCTCTCCTCCGTCCTCTCCTCTGTCCTCTCCTCCGTCCTCTCCTCCGTCCTCTCCTCCGTCCTCTTCTCTGTCCTCTCCTCTGTCCTCTCCTCCATCCTCTCCTCCGTCCTCTCCTCCATCCTCTCCTCTGTCCTCTCCTCCATCCTCGCCTCTGTCCTCTCCTGCCTCCTCGGGGCTTGGCGTCTCCTCCTCCTCCTCCTCCATGGCGTTGAAGCGCTCCACCACGCAGTGGGCGGTGAGCCGAGCTTCAGGGTCATGATCCCAGCACTCGGTGATGGTCGCACACAGGACACTCATCCCCTGGAGGATGGAGAGAGAGGGGGGAATGGGTGGGAGGAAGGACGGAAGACAATGAGAGGAAATGAGGAGGCAGAAGGGAGCAGTTCACTGACCTGATGTCGGGTCCATGCTGATGGGATGTCTGGTCGCCCTCGGTCCCTCAGAACCAGGTCCCTCATACTGTCCACACAGGGCTGGTCGCACACTCTGGAGCCAAACGCCGGCTCATATCCCTTCACCTCTGGAGAGAGAGAGAGAGAGAGACACATAGACCCTTATATCCTAGCTCAGAGATTGCCTCCTACTGTAGCTCCTAGACTGCTTCCTAACCCTGAGACTGTCTTCAAGTCTTTGTCCGAGGCCTTAGACCGTCTCCTGGCTCTAAACTGTATCCTAGCTCGACCTCTGGAGACACTATACACTACTCACAAAAAGTTAGGGATATTCGGCTTTTCGGTGAAATTTCAGGATGAACCTAAAATGCACTTTAATCTTTACAGGTGAACTTAATTTGACCTTCTCTAAACTTTTGAATGCACATGTCCAACTGTTCAATGTTTCAGTACTTTTTGCACAACTTGCTGTTCTCTCACAAGGAGCTGAACGGCAAAATTCACAACAGGTGTTTGATCCTTGAATGGACCAATACATTTCCTGGTTCAATTAGTGTTGGTATTTAAACAGTCCTCTTCATCATGCTGTTCACATGTTGACATCATGAGACCAAGACGACACCAACAACTGATCAACAGCACGTCGCCTTGCGAGGCTTCAAACAGGATGTTGTCAGAGGGAAGTGGCCACTGAGCTTAGAGTGTCACAGAGTGTCATCAGCAGGTTGCAACAGAGATACAGAGACTGGAAGAGTCACAGAAAGGCATAGAAGTGGACGTCCTTTGGCCACATCCCACACTGATGAGCGCTTCATTGTGAACAGTGCCCTGCGCAACCGCAGGATGATGCCACTCAACTCCAGACACATTTAAGGGAGGTGAGAGGCACCAAGTGTCACGTCAGACCATTCAAAACCGTTGACATCAGCGTGGTCTGCGTGCTAGACCACCTGCAAGGGCACCTGACCACAACACCAGGCACAGGCATCATGGTCTTGCAGGGGCCAGGAAGCATTTATGCTGGATGAGGCACCAGGGGCCTCAGTGCTGTTCTCTGATGAAAGTCGATTCACGTTGAGCAGAAATGATGGAGACGTCAAGGAGAGCGCTACGCATCAGCCACTGCTGTCACCAGACGAGCCTTTGGTGGTGGTGGTGTTACAGTGTGGGCAGGTGTGTCTAGTCAATACAGAACTGCCCTACACTTTGTGAATGGTACAGTGATAAGCCCATACTACCTGAATGACATCATTCATCCAGTCATTGTGCCCCTGCATGAACAACACAGGCCTCATTTCATCTTCATGGACGACAATGCCCCAGCTCATGGAGGAGGCGTCATTAGGGAACGGCTGCTGGAGACTGGGGCACCTCAAATGGAGTGGCCTGCACTTTCTCCAGACCTGGATACCATAGAAAACCTATGGGATCAGCTGAGTGGCCGTGTAGAGGCTCTTAACTCTGTACCCCAGAACCTCAATGACCTGAGGGCCGCCCTTCAAGAAGAGTGGGGGGCCAGGCCTCAGCAGACAATAAGTCGACTTGTGAACAGCTTGAGACGTCCTTGTCAAGCTGTAATTGATGCTCAAGGGAACATGACAAGTTATTGAGACGTTGACATTTGTTGTTGTGGTAAACCCACCACTGTTGTTGACTTTTGTTTCAATCAATTGTTTGAGATGAGGAAATCACCATTGTATCTTCTACTTAAATGCCCTACTTTCATGATATAATATCACTGTAGCGTGAACTTTTTACATTTTCCATAAATTTCACCCAAAAGCCAAATATCCCTAACTTTTTGTGAGTAGTGTATGTTGAGAGCTAATTTTATTCTGTCGCTAAGAATCCTTTCTACTGAGGAGCAGCTCAGGGTGGAATGCTCCTTTAATAAGAGCTGTTGGCACCATGTCAGAGTGACGCTTTCACCTCCGATGGCCTGACACCGTGAAGCCATCTCCCAGAGCACCAGGGCCATGGAGTAGACGTCCATCTGCTTGAAGGCCTCCAGGTCCTCCAGATTCACCCTGGACTCCAGCACCTCTGGGGCCATGTAGCGCGCTGTTCCCACCTAGAACACACACAGACGCAGCAGCTAAAAGCCCTCCACCAGGGGGCGTGGCACAGCACTCACACCCCTTTGCACTGATACTGAGTACTTACCTGATCCAGTACTGTTAGTGAACGGTAGCGACAACATACTCATGTGAGTTTGAACTCAATAGAACAGAATGATTGACATTCTAACATGACGCTATGAGCCAAAGCAGCAGAGAATCAAGTCACTTTTCTTTCATCTCCGACATGTTTAATCAGATCAGATCATTGTATTTGATCTCTGGATTACCTGCCCACTGTTGGCGTAGTCGTCCACGGTGAGAGAGAGGTCCAGTCTGAGCGCCAGGCCGAAGTCACACAGAGCGCACTCCTCCCGGCTCTTCACCACGATGTTGCTGCTCTTCACGTCCCGGTGGGCAACCGGAACCTACGGCGACACAGGCAGCCGGCACCCAACGGCAATCAGCAACGCAACTCCAAAAGCATTGACAAGACCAAATGGAGAACTTTGAAAGTAACTTGACACTTAAAGGAAGACGAGGCCAAGCCTTATTTTCTGATCATTGGGAGTCGGCGTCAGAATCTTTTCAACTGATCCAGTATCGAGGGAGGAGCTGAGCACGAAGGGTAGGCTAGCACCTACCCTCCCCTCCACCCCAAATGATAGGAAATAAAATACCAAAGTTTTCCTTTTTAAGTGCATTCTCACAATGGAGAAGCCGAAAAGTGAAACATCCCATAAAAGAGAATAAAACACCACACAAGTATAAAGAGAGCATGAGGCAACTTTTCTGCTTTTTCTCCTCATTATGAAGTTAATGTTTGTTGCACGGTGTAATGTCTACAGAATAATGACACCATCAGTGTTTCGATTGGTTCCCTATAAGCCTCCATATCACGATGCATTCACACCGCCAGTGGGCACCAACTGCCGGGAAAATTAAGGATTTAGGGCAGTCACAGGAAGTGCATCACAGGAAGTGCCTCAGCTGATGAAAAGGACTCATTGAAATGGGTTGAGAATGGCAACGTTCAAGTGTTTTTTATCCAGAAACACTGCAGCTCCCCTGTTGTCTATTGCTCCTTTAAAGGGACCATACTATTTGTGGTTCTCTTGTGTGTGTAACATACATTATTTATGTAATACTATGCATTCCACTTGACTCTATCACTTTCCTTCCGAGGAATTCACCTTGGCCAGGCCACTGGGTGTGGTGTCACTATGGAGATGAGCCAGCCCCCTGGCGATGCTGCCTGCCATGGCAACAAGCTCCTCCCAGCTGAGGATATTGGCAGGCAGGAAGTCCTGCAGGTTCCCCAGGCTGTGATAGGCCAGAACCAGCCAGTACTTTCTGTGGGCGTGGCCTGGCGGGCCCCTCTCCTCGGCGGCGAGGAACCGGACCACGTTGCGGTGCTGCAGCTTGGGGTCGGACAGGATGGAGCACTCGTTGCTCCAGGAGATGAACTCCACGGCAGGAAACACCTTCACCGCTACCGTTTGAGGGCCGCGCGCTGCCTCTGTGTCGCCCTGCAGGAGGCGCCCCCTCCACACCTCCGCAAAGCGCCCCTTCCCCACCAGGGCCTCCAGCTTGATTGTCAGTGGTTCCATTTGGCCCCGCCCCTCTGCCATGCCTCCATCATCAGTCCGAGACGGGAGCTTGGAGTTCTCCCTCTCATGCCCCATCAGGCGTCCCGCCTCCCCCGTCGGCAGGTCCAGGGTATGGTAGTGGCCCGGGGTGCGTTTGGTCGGCCAGTCGGGGCGTGCTGGCGGGGGAGGCTTCCCGGTGCGACGCGTGCGGTAGAGGTAGAAGGTTGCCGTGGCGACCAGAGCCACCAGGATGGGAGGAACCAAACTCACTGCGACAACGGGGATCACATCCTTACTCTGCAGCTTGGAGAACCCTGCGGGACCACAGAACATCATCCCTCATCCATTACTCCATC
>NC_137210.1:29049293-29051793 GCF_960531495.2 Zeus faber
GCAGTGTACTATCCAGTAGGCAGTGTACTATCCAGTAGGCAGTGTACTATCCAGTAGGCAGTGTACTATCCAGTAGGCAGTGTACTATCCAGTAGACAGTGTACTATCCAGTAGGCAGTGTACTATCCAGTAGACAGTGTACTATCCAGTAGGCAGTGTACTATCCAGTAGGCAGTGTACTATCCAGTAGACAGTGTACTATCCAGTAGGCAGTGTACTATCCAGTAGGCAGTGTACTATCCAGTAGACAGTGTACTATCCAGTAGGCAGTGTACTATCCAGTAGGCAGTGTACTATCCAGTAGGCAGTGTACTATCCAGTAGGCAGTGTACTATCCAGTAGACAGTGTACTATCCAGTAGGCAGTGTACTATCCAGTAGGCAGTGTACTATCCAGTAGGCAGTGTACTATCCAGTAGGCAGTGTACTATCCAGTAGACAGTGTACTATCCAGTAGGCAGTGTACTATCCAGTAGGCAGTGTACTATCCAGTAGGCAGTGTACTATCCAGTAGGCAGTGTACTATGTGCAGTGTGTAAGGAGTACACAGCGCTGCATCACAACAGTGTCCTCATTTAGGAAAAGAGCAAAGAGATCAAACATCAAAGGAACATCCCACAAACATCAAGCAGCTCAGAAAGTACATCAGCACCCACTGCACCCTGCTGTGACACCTCCACCCACTGCACCCTGCTGTGTCACCTCCACCCACTGCACCCTGCTGTGACACCTCCACCCACTGCACCCTGCTGTGACACCTCCACCCACTGCACCCTGCTGTGACACCTCCACCCACTGCACCCTGCTGTGACACCTCCACCCACTGCACCCTGCTGTGACACCTCCACCCACTGCACCCTGCTGTGACACCTCCACCCACTGCACCCTGCTGTGACACCTCCACCCACTGCACCCTGCTGTGACACCTCCACCCACTGCACCCTGCTGTGACACCTCCACCCACTGCACCCTGCTGTGACACCTCCACCCACTGCACCCTGCTGTGACACCTCCACCCACTGCACCCTGCTGTGACACCTCCACCCACTGCACCCTGCTGTGACACCTCCACCCACTGCACCCTGCTGTGACACCTCCACCCACTGCACCCTGCTGTGACACCTCCACCCACTGCACCCTGCTGTGACACCTCCACCCACTGCACCCTGCTGTGACACCTCCACCCACTGCCACCCTGCTGTGTCACCTCCACCCACTGCAGAGGGAGCTGCTCTGCACCGTGCACTGGACACGTTCCCATGGACGTTGACAAGCACAGCCTGCACGTGGACAGGACGTTGTGTGACGTCACTCAGCTTCTTATTCTGAACCTCATCTGGTTCCATTTGTTGAACGTTGCCGTGTCGGTGAAGCACCGAGGTTCAGCTTCTCTTGGTCAAATTTAATCTGTTTTTTAAATGTTCTGGTCCGTGTGGATCGATTTGGATGAAACTTGAACCACGAGATGTCTGCAACGTCCCGGTTCTAACGACACCTCAGCCCTGTCCGTAGCTCCAGGGGTCTTTTGGCCCGAAAATTTCTGAGGACAACAATAAAATTCAAATTACAATTTACAATATACACAATTATAGATATAGCTGCAGCAGCAATACACAGGGTCCGGGTTAGTTCTTTTAGGCACGTATTACAGTTTTCCGGGTTCTGTAAAACGCAGCACGAGTTACAATTTTACGAATTTACATTGAACGCCGCATACTGCCGTCTTTTTCCTCCTTCTTTCAAGGTTTTTGGAGATTTGTTTGGTCTTTTCTAACCAGTGTGACTAACCTCTGAGGACGGATGCTCTGTCCACTCCTTCTTTACTGACTGGTGATGGGACACGGCGGTCGCACTGAGGAAAACCTGTCGATATCGAGGGTTGATCAAATAAACAAATAAATAGTGTATAAATGAAGACATGTTTACTTCAAATGAAGTAGCTTACTTTTCATGTGCATTTGTCATCACCGTGGACTTGCGTCACCGAATGCTCCTCGTGTCGTTCAGTCTAAATGGCCCTCAAGAACGTTGTTTTAACAATGACGATGGTTCCTGGATGACGCCGTGCGGACACAAAAGAAAGGGACGCTTCCTCCAACAGTTGTTAGGACTTCCTGCGCTGCCAAGACGCCTTCTTCTACATTATTGTTTTTGGGGTTATGTAGAACGCCGCACAAGTTTCAGTTTTCCCAGTTTCCTTTAAACGCAGCAAACGCTGAAGTTGTCTGTATGTGCTTAGCAAAGCTTTGCGGTGCACAGGGCACGAGCGGCTGGATGCCAATGAGTTCTGAGAGTCGACGCTTGGACTAAAATAATTTTGGATGATGATGTCACAAAGCGCTGCGAAAGGAATCAAATCATCTCAACGTTCTTTTACTTCCTTCCTTACGTACGACAGTTTTTCACTAATTTCCGCTCTAAATGTTGACCATTATTGATCAAACAAAACGTCTGAAATATTCCGGTTCTAACGAGACCTCAATCATGTCTGTGTGTACTGT
>NC_137210.1:29054293-29064293 GCF_960531495.2 Zeus faber
AGGGGGAGGGGGACACACAAGCTGGAGTTGATCTGAACAACTGGAGGGAGAAGGAGGGGGAGAGGGGGCTCCAGATGTTTTTCATCCAATGGGTTATGCCCCTCCCCCTTCCTCCTCCCCCAGCAGTGACCCTGCAGTTCACTCCCTTTCTTTCTTTCTTCTTTGAATATAATATGATACATCATATAATATAATATATAAAAGTATATGATGTGATTTAATATAATATAATATGATATGATATATTATAATATATAATATAATAAAATAAAATATAATACAATAGGATATTGTATATTATATCATATATCATATATAATAGTATATGATATAATATATATATTATAGTATATCATATCATAAACAATCATTGGATGGAAAAAGCTGCTTTTTGTATATGATGGAGTTTTTACTTTTTGTTTGTTTTTGTTTTGATTGCTATGGTTACTATCAGCTGTTGTACTGACCCCTGGCGGCCGGAGGGCGCAGTCGCAACATGGCTGGTCATGTGACCAATAGCTACTTCCGGAGGGGGCGTTCCAGACAGGAAGACGACGTCGCCAGCTCGTGATCGGTTTGTTACCCCGAATCAACTAAATACATTTTCTGTCCATGCGGTGGTTTTACATACATACGATAAAAACAACAATTCGACTTTTTTTGTACGATCAATAAAAGACACATTCAAGCGATGACAGGCGCAGTGAAAGCTGTAGTAAAGTGGCGTTTTAACGTGGACTTCTACGGCGCTGCCCCGCTTCCGGCATTTCCCGGAAGTAGCGATCAGCTGATCCCGAGCGCTGATCTGCTGAAGGATTAAAATAAATCAATTCGTCAAGATTTTATCATCATTATTCATCAAAAGTTACTCAGAAAAGTCCTAAAAAATTAAAAAAAAAATGTTTTATACAAAAATAGAAATAAAGTGGAAGTTTAGTATAAACAACCTAAAAACGAAATAAGAATAAAGGGACGGGAGCGACGAGTGTGACTCAGTGTGTCGCTCGCTCCTCTCTGCCCCTGCCATGGTGTTTTTATTCCAGATCTATTGCATTGTGGGTAACGGGTGTTTTTATTCCAGATCTATTGCATTGTGGGTAACGGGTGTTTTTATTCCAGATCTATTGCATTGTGGGTAACAGGTGTTTTTATTTCAGATGTATTGCATTGTGGGTAACGGGTGTTTTTATTTCAGATGGATTGCATTGTGGGTAACGGGTGTTTTTATTTCAGATGGATTGCATTGTGGGTAACGGGTGTTTTTATTTCAGATGGATTGCATTGTGGGTAACGTCGGGTTGGATTTAGTGTGTTTGTATTTTCAATCTTCAATGCTCCAGCCTCCACCCTCCTTTTTCCTCCCTCTTTTTCTCCGTTTTTGTACATTTTGTATATTTTAACTATTTCTCTTTGCTGACCCCTTGAAAAAAACCAAACTTAAATAATCTTTTCATCCGTCCCTTAAAATAAATAATTGTCCTTGTTGGAGAAAAATAAAATGACGTGTTATTTTATCCATAGTTGAAGAGACGTTGTTCATTGAAGTAATAGAAACAAAGCAGCGCGTCCACTTTCTGTTGAGAGTGGATCTTCCCTCCTATTGGCTGTCACCCGGCACTGCTCATTTGCATAAAGTCGAAACCTGTTCGACTTTCCTTGTCGCTGCGAAGCCGTTAGCTCGTCGCTAGTCGTCGCTCCGCCCCCCTGCAGCTCCTCCTCTGCAGCCTGTCGCTCTGCAGCCTGTCGCTCTGCAGCCTGTCGCTCTGCAGCCTGTCGCTCTGCAGCCTGTCGCTCTGCAGCGGCCCGTCGCCGGCGGGGGGACGGTGCCAGTGGAGTAACGGGGTGTGGTGCAGCTCCACTGCCCCCGTGGCTGCCAGCACCTCCAGCCTGACCCAAAGGAACCAATGAAAAGCTTTGACTCAACACAGCAGCGTTACTGACCCGCCCCCACCCGCCCCCATCCGCCCGAACCCGTATCACTCCTACTTCCCCGTCCTTGACCGTTGAGTGTTTATTAACTGGTTTAAGAAGCGTCAGCGGGTTTGGGACTCTGAGCTTCGGACCCTGGATCACTGAGCACAGGGAGGGCGGAGATCCTCCTCGGAGCTCCGTTCTGGTGGAGTTCTTCTGTGTTTGGGTGGAGTTCTGCTCCGTTCGGGTGTGCTGGAGTTCTCCTCTTGAGTTGTGTTGGGGTTTTTCTCATTGTTCTGTTGTGAGCGTGTAGAGATGAAGAGGAACCTCCTGCTGGTGTCCAACTCCACCCTGCACGGCAGCGGCTATCTGGAGCACTGCCAGGGCGACATCAAGGACTTCCTGGGGAAGTGAGTCTCCGGGTCAGAACCACGACTCAGCTGCACCATCACAGCTCATGACCCCCCTGTGTGTCGTCTTCAGGGAGGTGAAGCGGGTTCTGTTCGTTCCCTATGCCCTACACGACCGAGATGCCTACGCCAAGATGGCCAGGACCAAGTTCAACAGCCTGGGTAGGAAGGACCTGGAAGGACCTGGAAGGACCTGGACATGGGTTCTGATTGGTCAGTAGCAGTTATTTCTGAATAAGGACCTCGTGTCTTTTGGCATCTTGCAGGTTATGAGCTGGACAGCATCCATGAAGCCTCGGACCCGGTGGAGGCCGTGAGGAGAGCGGAGGGGATCTTCATCGGTGAGACCAGCCCCATGGGCCCCGGCAGGGTTGGGCGTTCTGTTCCCGAGGGCGGTGTTTCCCAACCCTGCCATCCGGTTCTCCAGGTCCTCCGGGTTTTAGCTCCAGCTCCACTCCTGCCACGCCTTCTCATGTCCCCGAGCTAAATCAGGTGCAGGAGGAGAGTGGGAGCTAAAACCGGGAGGAGTGGGAGTCACGGAGGACTGGGTGGGGAAACACCGCCCTAGAGCCGTGCACTAGCACTGGGGGGGTCGGGGGTTCTTTTCCATGACCGACGTTCTGTTTTAGGTGGAGGAAACACCTTCCGCCTGCTGAAGTGTCTCTATGACAACAAACTGCTGCCGGAGATCAGGAAGAGAGTTCTGGAGGTCACACACACACACACAGATAACCCCAAACATGTAAGTGTTGCAGTTAAAATATTTACAGATATGTAAATACCTCCTCCCTCCCTCAGGGTGGGGTTCCCTACTTGGGCTCCAGCGCAGGAACCAACGTCTCCACCGTCAGCATCAACACCACCAACGACATGCCCATTGTCTGCCCCCCGTCGCTCTCCGCCATCGGCCTCGTGCCCTTCAACATCAACCCCCACTTCCTGGACCCCGAGCCCACCAGCCACCACATGGGGGTGGGCCCCTACACACACACACACACACACACACACACACACACACACACCTGAACTTGAGTGTGTTTTCTCCACAGGAAACCAGAGAACAGAGGATCAGACAGTACCACGAAGAGAGAGACACACCCCCTGTCCTGGTGAGAGAGAGAGAGAGACAGGTGGATGGAGGGAGGGAAAGAGAGAAAGAAGAAATAGATCTGAGAGATATTGTTTGTCTCAATTAGGGTCAAATGTTTACACATTGCAGTGTCGTTTATTTTACATCCTATTTCATATACAGTTTATATCTCTATCCATCTGTGGTGTGGTGGAGCAGCCACACCTGTCCTGGGTCTAGGTCACTGGGGCCCGGGATCAGAGTGGCTGTACACCTGTTGCTCATTGGTTAGTCTGGAGCAACAGGGAGGATCCTTGTCAGGGCGTGTTGTCCCTGTCGGGTGCCGGTGTGGCTGTCTGGCCTCCAGCACGTCACTCAGGTGGTGTTTCCGAGGACCTCCAGCACAGAGACAGACCACAGGGTGTCACACACAGTTGACTGTGGAGGGTGGGCTGGAAGGAACAAGCCAGGAGCAGATAGAGGACGTCAGGACAGGGCTCCTCTCCTGAGTGAGTGTGGAGGTTTTACCTGCTGCTCAGTGATTACTCTAACAAGCCATAGGTGTACAGCCACACTGACCCCCCTCACCCCAATTCCCTAGACCCAGGACAGGTGTGGCTAATCTGTCTGTCCGTCCGTCCATTTAAAAAAATATATTTTAGTTTAGCTTTACTCATCTGTATATTTTTCATACAAACATTAATAAACTAATGTTTATTTTGTATTTAATATATTCTGAAGATAAAGGTTGAACATATTTGTACCTGTTTTCACTTTGCTCTGATCCTCTGATCTACCTGGAGATTCTTTTGACTGGAACATTTATATTTTATGTTTTAGGGTGAGACACTTTTATTTTGCATTTCTCTGTGTGTGTGTGTGTGTGCAGGCTCTCAGGGAGGGCTCGATGCTCCTGGTCTCTGGGAACAGAGCGACGCTGCTGGGAACAAGCAGAGCTCGACTCTTCATCAGGTGTTTGATCAGTTACATTTCAATAGAAAGTGACTGTTTGTATGAGGACATATTTAATCATGGTACCATCATCAACTGTCCAGGACACGCTAATTACACATTGTATGTAGACAAAATGTTATTTCAAGAGGCTTTGCACAGAAACAACAGAACAATCACCCTGTTATTGTGTTATATAATGCATAGTTAGTAACCGTGTGTGTGTGTGTGTGTGTGTGTGTGTGCAGGGGGAAGCCCACCGTGGAGTACGAGCCGGGCAGTGACCTCAGCTTCCTGTTGGAGGAGGGACTTTGACCAATCAGAGACGACCAGGAAGTGACGATGAAATAATTAAATAATTACTGAATAAACATTTGAAAGCAAAGTAATTCCTCTCTTGAGTAGTGTGTGTGCACGCACACGCACGCGCACACACACCACCCTCTAGTGGCTGATGGAGGTACTACACAGTGGCAGGGACAACTGTAGAACTCCTGTGGTTCATGTCCAGTAGATGAATGACGGACGGTGCTGGACATGACACGTCCTCACAGGCACCAGATGAAGGTCGCAACGTCAACACATTCAGTGTTTGGCTGAACAACGTCCAAGGGAACAGACGCGGATGAGGAGGACGAGTTGAAACGAACAGGAAGACGTCAGACGTTGATCATCTGACGACGAGAGGAAACAACACAACACGAGACGTTTGTGACTTTATTTCAGTTTGTAAAAAGGTGAATCATCACAAAACATTCAGAACCCCAAAGAGAAAGCACACACATCGAAAAATAGAAAAAAAACATTTGATCTCAGTGAAAAGGAAGGGATGGTACACACGCAGTACTACGGTAACCATGGCTATGGTAACCATAGCGACAGCTGTGATGTCATCACGCTCTCAGTGAACTTGTACCGTAGTTAAATGAAGACGTGTGAACGTTCAAGAGGATTTGATCGACTGCTTTGTTAAGTACATTATTATTATTATTATTATTATTATTAATTATAAAATGTAGAAAATCAGCTGCATATTAAACTATTGATTAGTGACAAATTAGACGACTGTCAGTCAGGGATGTTATAAATATTTGTAAGATCATAAGTAACGACTAATTTCATAAAAATAATACTTTCACGTCTTTGTTCCTCAGATTTAATAAAAATATTGCAGGTTAAATGTTAAACATCACAATGTACTCCCAAATATTCATGAAATAAAAACTCCATCAGTGTTTTCCAGCAGGTTGTTCAGCTCCGTCGTATCTTAGTCGCAGCGTTACTGTTGTCACGGCAACAATGGTGCAGAAAGCACCATGTGAGCAGTACACCAGTACTACACCAGTACTACAGCAGTACTACACTTGTAGAAAAAGGTGTATTACACCAGTTCTACACCTGTAGTACAAATGGACTACAGCTGTACTACACGAGTACTGGTGGTAGTACAGATCATTTAATATTCTGGGGTGAAACTAAAGCAGATAATAATCAATACTCTGGTATTTCTTCAAAAAGTGAATCAATTTGAAAATCAAATTTTCAATTTCAAAATCTGTTCAAATTCATTTGTTTCATTTCTCTTTTGGACTGAACTCGTTGTGTCAAATGTCTTTTCTCACATTAAAACAAAAGTTGATCATGTTTGGACGTAGAACGGTGCTGGTGTGAAGCCCAATATGGGCACACACACGCACGCACGCACGCACGCACACACGCACGCACGCACGCACGCACGCACGCACGCACGCACGCACGCACGCACGCACGCACGCACACACAGACACACACACACACACACACACACACACACACACACACACACACACACACACACACACACAGAACGGAGTGAGAGGCTTAACGTAAAAAAACAAAAGTAAATATTAAAGTTTTAGCAGGAAACAGGAAGTGATTATTGATTGATTATTGATTCGCCTCAAAAGCAAAAAGCCCAAAAATCAAAGATGAAAATATCAAATAACATTTCATCAAATTCTAATGTTTGATATTTATTCATCAGCTCAGTGCAGCAGAGAAGAGGAGGAGGAGGAGGCTGGTGGTGATGAAGGTGGGGGTGGTGGAGCTGGGAGTGCGTGTTTACCCACAATCCTGACATCACATGGGTTTGAACTGGAGCAGGAAGTGGAAAATACCAAAAATATAAAAACAACTTTGAGGGAGTTGAGGTGGAGCGGTGGTGTTCAGCTCCACCTTAAATGACACCGTGACGGAGTGGACGTGCTTCCTGAAAACACCTCTTTACCCACAATGCCCTGCGCCTCCGCCCGCCGCCACTAGGTGTCACTGTTGCCGTTCTCCTCCGGCTGCAGCTGCTCCTTCTCAGTGCAGTCCTCCTGAGGGGGACGCACCCTCTTAAAGAAGCCCATCTGGAGGGAGGTGGAGGAGGAGGGGTGGAGGAGGAGGAGAGGGAGGAGGAGAGGTGGAGGAGGAGGGGAGGAGGAGGAGGAGGAGGAGGGGAGGGAGGAGAGGTGGAGGAAGAGGAGGAGAGGTGGAGGAGGAGGAGAGGTGGAGGAGGAGGAGGGGAGGGAGGAGAGGTGGAGGAAGAGGAGGAGAGGTGGAGGAGGAGGGGAGGGAGGAGAGGTGGAGGAGGAGAGGTGGAGGAGGAGAGGGAGGAAGTTTGATCAGATGTAAAACTGAACATTACTGTTCTTTATGTGTGTGTGTGTGTGTGATGTGTGTGTGTGTGTATGATGTGTGTGTGTGTGTGATGTGTGTGTGTGTGTGTATATGTGTGTGTGTGTGTATGATGTGTGTGTGTGTGTGTATGATGTGTGTATATGTGTGTGTGTGTGTGTGTGTATATGTGTGTGTGTGTATGATGTGTGTGTGTGTGTATGATGTGTGTATATGTGTGTGTGTGTGTGTGTATATGTGTGTGTGTGTGTATGATGTGTGTGTGTGTATATGTGTGTGTGTGTGTATGATGTGTGTGTGTGTATGATGTGTGTATGATGTGTATGATGTGTGTGTGTATGATGTGTGTATGATGTGTGTGTGTATGATGTGTGTGTGTGTATGATGTGTGTATGATGTGTGTGTGTATGATGTGTGTGTGTATGATGTGTGTATGATGTGTGTGTGTGTGTATGATGTGTGTATGATGTGTGTGTGTATGATGTGTGTATGATGTGTGTATGATGTGTGTGTGTATGATGTGTGTATGATGTGTGTATGATGTGTGTGTGTGTGTGTGTGTGTATGATGTGTGTGTGTGTATGATGTGTGTGTATGATGTGTGTATATGTGTGTGTGTGTGTGTGTATATGATGTGTGTGTGTGTATGATGTGTGTATGATGTGTATGATGTGTGTGTGTATGATGTGTGTGTGTATGATGTGTGTATGATGTGTGTGTGTATGATGTGTGTGTGTGTATGATGTGTGTATGATGTGTGTGTGTGTGTATGATGTGTGTGTGTGTATGATGTGTGTGTGTATGATGTGTGTGTGTGTGTATGATGTGTGTATGATGTGTGTGTGTGTGTATGATGTGTGTGTGTATGATGTGTGTGTGTGTGTATGATGTGTGTGTGTGTATGATGTGTGTGTGTATGATGTGTGTGTGTATGATGTGTGTGTGTGTGTGTATGATGTGTGTGTATGATGTGTGTGTGTGTATGATGTGTATGATGTGTGTGTGTATGATGTGTGTGTGTGTATGATGTGTGTGTGTGTATGATGTGTGTGTGTATGATGTGTGTGTATGATGTGTGTATGATGTGTGTGTGTGTGTATGATGTGTGTGTGTGTATGATGTGTGTGTGTATGATGTGTGTGTGTGTGTATGATGTGTGTATGATGTGTGTGTGTGTGTATGATGTGTGTGTGTATGATGTGTGTGTGTGTATGATGTGTGTGTGTGTGTATGATGTGTGTGTGTGTATGATGTGTGTGTGTATGATGTGTGTGTGTGTGTATGATGTGTGTGTGTGTATGATGTGTGTGTGTGTATGATGTGTGTGTGTGTATGATGTGTGTGTGTGTATGATGTGTATGATGTGTGTGTGTGTATGATGTGTGTGTGTGTATGATGTGTATGATGTGTGTGTGTGTATGATGTGTGTGTGTATGATGTGTGTGTGTGTGTATGATGTGTGTGTGTGTATGATGTGTGTGTGTGTATGATGTGTGTGTGTGTATGATGTGTGTGTGTGTATGATGTGTATGATGTGTGTGTGTGTATGATGTGTGTGTGTGTATGATGTGTATGATGTGTGTGTGTATGATGTGTGTGTATGATGTGTGTGTGTATGATGTGTGTGTGTGTGTATGATGTGTGTATGATGTGTGTGTGTATGATGTGTGTGTGTGTATGATGTGTGTATGATGTGTGTGTGTATGATGTGTGTGTGTGTGTATGATGTGTGTATGATGTGTGTGTGTGTATGATGTGTGTGTGTATGATGTGTGTGTGTGTGTATGATGTGTGTATGATGTGTGTATGATGTGTGTATGATGTGTGTGTGTGTGTATGATGTGTGTATGATGTGTGTGTGTGTATGATGTGTATGATGTGTGTGTGTGTATGATGTGTGTGTGTATGATGTGTGTGTGTGTATGATGTGTGTGTGTGTACGATTTGTGTGTGTGTATATGTGTGTGTGTGTGTGTGTGTGTATGATGTGTGTGTGTGTACGATGTGTGTGTGTGTATATGTGTGTGTGTGTGTGTATGATGTGTGTGTGTGTGTATGATGTGTGTGTGTGTGTGTGTATGATGTGTGTGTGTGTATGATGTGTGTGTATATGTCTGTGTGTATATGTCTGTGTGTGTGTGTATATGTGTGTGTGTGTGTGTATATGTGTGTGTGTGTGTATGATGTGTGTGTGTGTATGATGTGTGTATATGTGTGTGTGTGTGTATATGTGTGTGTGTGTGTGTATGATGTGTGTGTGTGTATGATGTGTGTATGATGTGTATGATGTGTGTGTGTATGATGTGTGTGTGTATGATGTGTGTATGATGTGTGTGTGTATGATGTGTGTGTGTGTATGATGTGTGTATGATGTGTGTGTGTGTATGATGTGTGTGTGTGTATGATGTGTGTGTGTATGATGTGTGTGTGTGTGTATGATGTGTGTATGATGTGTGTGTGTGTGTGTATGATGTGTGTGTGTATGATGTGTGTGTGTGTGTATGATGTGTGTGTGTGTATGATGTGTGTGTGTATGATGTGTGTGTGTATGATGTGTGTGTGTGTGTATGATGTGTGTATGATGTGTGTGTGTATGATGTGTATGATGTGTGTGTGTGTATGATGTGTGTGTGTGTGTATGATGTGTGTGTGTATGATGTGTGTGTGTGTATGATGTGTGTATGATGTGTGTGTGTGTATGATGTGTGTGTGTGTATGATGTGTGTGTGTGTATGATGTGTGTGTGTATGATGTGTGTGTATGATGTGTGTGTGTATGATGTGTGTGTGTGTATGATGTGTGTATGATGTGTGTGTGTATGATGTGTGTGTGTATGATGTGTGTGTGTGTATGATGTGTGTATGATGTGTGTGTGTATGATGTGTGTGTGTGTGTGTGTATGATGTGTGTATGATGTGTGTGTGTATGATGTGTGTGTGTGTATGATGTGTGTATGATGTGTGTATGATGTGTGTATGATGTGTGTGTGTGTGTATGATGT
>NC_137210.1:29069293-29081793 GCF_960531495.2 Zeus faber
GACTCCACCAGACTCTGAAGGTGTCCTCTGGTATCTGGCACCAAGACGGTAGCAGCAGATCCTTTAAGTCCTGGAAGGTGGAGGTGGGGCCCCCATGAATCAGGCTTGTTGTTCCAGCACATCCCACAGATGCTCCATGGGATCGAACCCAAACCCACCCACCCACATGATGTAGAAGAAAAGGTGATTCCTCAGACCTCCACCTTCTTCCATGGCTCCATGGTCCAGTTGTGACACTCACATGTCCATTGTAGGTGCTTTCAGGGGTGGACAGGGGTCAGCATGGACACTGTGAGCTCCCATACGCAGCAAGCTGCCATGCACTGTGTGTTCTACCCCTTTCTATCATAGCACCATTCACTTTTCACCACTTTGTGCTGCAGTAGTTCTTCTGTGGCATCGAACCAGACGGAGTAGACTTCACTCCCCACGTGCATCAATGAGCCTTGGGCCCCGTGACCCTGTGGCCGGTTCACCGCTCGTCCTTCCTTGGACACTTTTGGTAGTAACACTGCACAGCGGGAACAGCCACAAGACCTGTGCTTGTGGAGATGCTCTGACCCAGTCGTCCAGCATCACAATGTGCTCCTTGTCAAAGTGGCTCAGATCCTGACCACGCCCATTTTTATACTTCAACAACTGACTCTTCAGCTGCTGCCTCATATATATATCATATATAACACTATGTGTATAATCATAATATATAACACTATGTATATAATAATAATATATAACACTATATACATAATAATATATGACACTATATATCTCCCACCACTTGACAGGTGCCATTGGAACCAGACGATCAATGTTATTAACTTCACCTGTTACTGGTTAAATGTTGTGGCTGCTCAGTGTACACACGCACGCACGCACGCACGCACGCACACACACCTATTCATGTCAACAAAAGACCAATCATGCTGCTACAGTTCTACTACTACTACGACAGACAGACAGACAGACAGACAGACAGACAGACAGACAGACGTCTACCTGACAACCTGCAGGTCGAACTTGACCGACGTGTCCTGCTCTGAGAGCTGGTGGACACTGAACCTCAGCTCCGCCAGGACCTGGAGGAGGAGGAGGAGGAGGATGAAGAGGTGTGCATGTGACACTGTCAACTTGGTACCGCAAAGCTACCGTACCGCAAAGCTGCCGTACCACAAAGCTACTGTACCGCAAAGCTGCCGTACCACAAAGCTGCTGTACCGCAAAGCTGCCGTACCACAAAGCTACTGTACCGCAAAGCTGCCGTACCACAAAGCTGCTGTACCGCAAAGCTGCCGTACCGCAAAGCTACTGTACCGCAAAGCTGCCGTACCGCAAAGCTGCCGTACCGCAAAGCTGCCGTACCGCAAAGCTGCCGTACCGCAAAGCTGCCGTACCGCAAAGCTGCCGTACTGCAAAGCTGCCGTACCGCAAAGCTGCCGTACCGCAAAGCTGCTGTACCGCAAAGCTGCTGTACCGCAAAGCTGCCGTACCGCAAAGCTGCTGTACCGCAAAGCTGCCGTACCGCAAAGCTGCTGTACCGCAAAGCTGCCGTACCGCAAAGCTGCCGTACCGCAAAGCTGCTGTACCGCAAAGCTGCTGTACCGCAAAGCTGCTGTACTGCAAAGCTGCTGTACTGCAAAGCTGCTGTACTGCAAAGCTGCTGAGCCACCTCCAAACATGTTGCACGGCACCCTGAGGTTTCCAAGTCTCTGTGAAGGTTTGTTTCATTGGTTCTTCATTGAACCCTAAAAGAATAACTCAGAATTTGGGCGGAGTGCAGGTGGAGCACTGACCTTACTGCCTCCCTTCATGGGGTTTCCCAGGTCGCACACCACCAGCCGGGTCTGGTTCTCCTTCTTGTAGGCGCAGGACAGTCTAGAGAGAGCCTGCACATCACCACAGCTGATCAACAACCCCTCAGTGTGTGTGTGTGTGTGTGTGTGTGTGTGTGTGTGTGTGTGTGTGTGTGTGTGTACCTGGCCGCCGCGGACCACCCCGGTGAAGTCGGCCTGCGGGGGCGGGTAGACGTGCAGCTCGGCCTCGTACGCTCCCTCCCCCTGGTTCTCGGCGCTGACCTCCAGCGTCAGCTCGTTGTCGTCGCCGATGTACAACTGCTCCCGGTCGCTGCAACACGGATCACACACGACCACCTCACGGTTTACCACTTTAAAGCCAGGGATCATGTGAGCTCACGGCGCTGACTGTGGGAAACTGGAGGCTCAATATAATGACTCAAACATATAATATGCAGCTCTTCAACATTTTTAGTCATTCTGGGGATTACAAAATGAAATTCAAGGACTTTCAAGTTGTTTTTCAAGCACCATTTTTTTTAAATAAAAGATAAAACATCTCTATTGATTCAAATATAATATCATCTTAGGCTCATTGTCTGTTATTGATATTAGTATATATATATATTATATTTATTATTATCTCACTGTCGTTTCCAACCATGCTGCATGACATTTACATTTCTCTGCATAGGCTCTGGAATATCACAGCTTTTCAATGGTCATATTTTGTTTTCCAAGGGCTTTTCAAGCACCTCAGCACAAAAGGGGCTATTTTCAAGGTATTCCAGCACTTACATTTCTGACGATGGAATTAAAGCACCTCAAGCACCTGGTGAGAGCACTGCCGAGGCGCTTCCTATGATTTTGCTATTCATACGTTCTCACCTCTTGACGGAAAGCCTGAGGTCCGGTTTGCAGATGTTGTCTGGGCCACAGTCCAACAGGATGTGAGCCTGAGAGGAAAAACTTTATTTGAAAAACTCAAAAGACAATCATGACAAAATGAAAAACAAATCAAGATGATGACAAATGAATGAATGAATTGTTATGATGATGTCATCATGATTCATGATCTCCTATTGTTATGGTTTGGATTTTGATGACGCTCTTTAATTAATTAATTTAAACAGGACGATCGCTCAAGGGACACGACTGAGGTGTCGTTACAACCGGGACGTCGCCCAAATAAAACCCCAAACACATCATTTATGACACAACCAAAAAGAAGCAAATTCTCAGATTTGGACACGGAATCTATCTTTACAAACTTCATAAATGACTTAAAGTCTTAAATGATTAAAAGTGTAAGTGGTGATGAAAGATGGGAGAGTCAGAAAGCATGCTGCCTTCAAGAGTCAGAAATATACAATTTAGATATTGTTCATAATATTCATATACATTCATAATGTAATATAATATCTCATTGGAAAAGCAATACCCAAGCACTAGCACAATAATATGCAAAGCTGGTGTTATTTTAAATATTATTTCATTGTTTGGAGCAGCAAGACCCAGGCCAGGAGTAATGCTGTGTTCTTTAACAGCAGGCCAAAAGATGTACAGTACTTCATTTTTGTTCAATTTATTATTTAGAGTTATTTTAGAGTTATTATTTAGAGTTTGTGTATTTAAATATGATTTATTTTCTTACTGTATTTTAGAAGTTCAAATATACAGTAGTATCTACGGAGTATCTGCAGGCTGGTTCTGGTGGGCGAGTCTGGGTAGAACAGTCTGGGCCATTGTTTTAGTCCAAGTCCGTCCCTGAGCCTCGACCCACCACAGATGAACTGATGCTGAAACCTCATTTTCTGTTTAGTAAGTACATGAGTTATTTATGACTGAATAAAAATTGGTAAAACGTTAGTCCTCCTCAATGATATGTGGCTTTGGTTTTGTTTGAGGTTCATAACAGTACATTGTAATAAGCAGCTCATTAGTTTGTGATTCACAATTGTGATATTGCTGCCTTCAGCTATTTATTATTATTATTATTATTATTATTTATTCATTTATTTATCAATTATAACTCTTTTACTGTCGTCATTTCATGATGTGCTATGTGTAATATCCTAAATGTCATATAAACGTCTTGTAAGAATGAATCCTGAACAAGAAAAACCTTAAAGTGGCCACACATGCTCCTTTTTACACAAGTTAATCTACAACTCTGTGGTCCCCAGACATGTTTTTGAAGTTGTTTGCTGAAAATACCGCTCAGGTTATGCATTTGAACCAGTGTGACATGCCTCTAAACCATGACTGTTCCAAAAACACATGTTTCACTGTGAAGCTTTTCTTGGGAAGGAGCAGCCAGGCCCCTCCTTCCGAGCCAACGGGGGTTGAGCTTCCTCCCTTTTCTTTACTCAGTAAACTTTCACTGATTTCTCCTCGTCAGTCACTAAAACCTGTTTCTGAACAAATCTGAGGTGAGAAATAATCAATCCAGGTTGTGACTCTCATCATATGACATCTATTTTTATTGGTTTTGTTTGGAGAAAGGCACGGCGGATGGGATGGAGGGGACGACCATATAAGGACATCCGTGACCAGCTGACGTCATCTCCTGCAGAGTAGAAAAAGCCTCTGGAAACGATGCGTTCAGGGCGGTGGGAATCCTGAGCTTTTTGTCCACAGTCATTACGTTGAGGACAGTGATGACAGGCCATTTATTCTTTTAATCCGACAGAACAAATTTGAGCATTGAAACAGTGTACGAGCAATTTACTGTGATGTGAAACCAGAGTGAAAGTCCTGTGTCCGCCGTCCTGTGTGTCCGCCGTCCTGTGTGTCCACCGTCCTGTGTGTCCGCCGTCCTGTGTGTCCGCCGTCCTGTGTGTCCGCCGTCCTGTGTGTCCACCGTCCTGTGTGTCCACCGTTCTGTGTGTCCACCGTCCTGTGTGTCCGCCGTCCTGTGTGTCCGCCGTCCTGTGTGTCCGCCGTCCTGTGTGTCCGCCGTCCTGTTTCTACTGTCCTGTGTGTACACCGTCCTGTGTGTCCACTGTCCTTTGTGTCCACCGTCCATTGTGTCCACCATCCTGTGTCCACCGTCCTGTGTCCAACGTCCTGTGTCCAACGTCCTGTTTCTACCGTCCTATGTGTCCACTGTCCTGTGTCCACCGTCCTGTGTCCACCGTCCTGTATGTCTACTGTCGTGTGTGTCCACCATCCTGTGTCCACCGTCCTGTATGTCTACTGTCCTGTGTGTCCACCGTCCTGTTTCTACTGTCTTGTGTGTCCACTGTCCTGTGTGTCCACCATCCTGTGTCCACCGTCCTGTGTGTCCACTGTCCTGTGTGTCCACCATCCTGTGTCCACCGTCCTGTGTGTCTACTGTCCTGTGTGTCCACCGTCCTGTTTCTACTGTCCTGTGTGTCCACTGTCCTGTGTGTCCACCGTCCTGTGTCCACCGTCCTGTATGTCTACTGTCCTGTGTGTCCACCGTCCTGTATGTCTACTGTCCTGTGTGTCCACCGTCCTGTTTCTACTGTCCTGTGTGTCCACTGTCCTGTGTGTCCACCATCCTGTGTCCACCGTCCTGTATGTCTACTGTCCTGTGTGTCCACCGTCCTGTTTCTACTGTCCTGTGTGTCCACCGTCCTGTTTCTACTGTCCTGTGTGTCCACCGTCCTGTGTGTCCACCGTCCTGTGTGTCCACCGTTCTGTTTCAACTGTCCTGTGTGTCCACTGTCCTGTGTGTCCACTGTCCTGTGCCACATCACCCACGTCTCCCTGGGATTTATTTCGTAAAAACTGGATGTTTTGAGTAAATTTGTCAAAAAGAATCCTGTACTTCTGGAACAGGGAGACAGCATTTGCTCAACCTCTCTAGCGTCTTACTCCACCAACTCATCTCGCTGCACCACCCGATGCACGTTTCACAACCAGTCAGTTTTTCGCCAATTCCTGCTCCGAAGGTGGATCAATTTGACTGAAACTTGAACCACGAGATGTCTGAGGTGTCCCGGCTCTAACGACACCTGAACCGCGTCCGTACCTTGAGCGGTTGTCGTGTTCCAGACACTTTTATCCCAAAAAATAGAAATCCCAACAATAACATTACGGATCCAGCCCGCGAGCTACTTCACCGCCTCATAATTAATAATAATAATAATAGTAATAGTAATAATAATAATAATAATAATAATAATAATAATAATATTAATATTAATAATAATAATACTTCACCACCTCATATTTAATAATAATATGAATAATAATACTTCACCACCTCATATTTAAAAATATCATTAATAATAATAATTGACACACTCATATTTAACAATAATATTAAAAAAAATACCTGACCACCTCACAATTAATAATAATATTAATAATTATAATACCTTACCACCTCATACTTAATAATAATAATATGAATAATTATTATTATTATACTTGACCACCTCATACTTAATAACTTACATAACTTACATAACTTCCAAACTTACGATTACTTAGCACTACTTAGCAGTATTTATTTATTGTTAAACTCATATTTATTAATAATAATAATAATAATAATAATAATAATACTATTAATAATTATAATACTTTACAACCTAATACTTAATAATAATAATAATAATACTTGACCACCTCATATTTAATAGTAAAATTAATTCATAATAATACTTGACCACCTTATAACACAACATACTATTATTATTAATAATAATATTATTAATACTACGTAACCTGCTTGGTGATGTTGGAGGGCGTATTCATGTCCAGCACGGGCAGCAGGCCGCTGGAGTCGGCCGCTCTCTGGATGTCCAGACTGTACTCCATCACCACGGAGATGGGAGTGATCTTATCCCGGAAGTCCCCGTCATCCTGACACACACACACACACACACACACACACACACACACACACACACACACACACACACACACACACACACACACACACACACACACACACACACACACACACACACACACACACACACACACAAAGAGAAAAGGAAGCAGTTTGGTGCATATAATGGGAGAGAGCAAAAGGGAGGAGAGAGAGGAGGGAGAGGAGGAGCTCACCCTGAGGAAGGCCTCCTGCTCCTCGCAGGCCAGGACTCCTCCGTTGGACACCGTCATGTTCTTGGCGTACTGGAAGGTTCTGCCGTGCAGGAACAGAACCCGCTTGGTGGCCTCCTTGTGCTTCAGCCGGTCCAGGACCAGGTCCACACGGAAACCTGGGAGGGAGGGTGGAGGAGGAGAGGAAGGGGGTTTGTTGTAGCTCCTTCAGAGTCTGCTGTTGCGGACCTGCTCATCACGCCCCACACCCTGCCCCCGCTGCTCATGTGGCAACTGCATCTTGCGGACGCGTTAAAGGATCAGTGTGTGGGATTTAGTGGCATCAAAAAGGCAGAAAGTCTCTCTCTAGAGCCAATGTTTGGTTTGTCCGTTCTGGGCTCCAGTAGAAACACGGCGGTGCAACGCGGCGGTGCAACACGGTGGTGCAACATGGCGGTGCAGCAGGGAGGTGCAACACGGCGGTGCAACAGGGAGGTGCAACATAGCAGTACGACATGGTGGTGCAACCTGGCGGTGCAACCTGGCGGTGCAACATGGCAGCCTGCGTGCAGCGTATGGCTTCCTATGTAGATACAAAGGTGTGGTTCTAAGGTGATGTAAACACAACTTTGGTATTGATGTGATTATACAGGAATGAAAACATGATCAATGTTCTATTCCATTCCTGTCAAGTCCCTTCCTACATTCTACACACTGCTCCTTTCATTTCTGAGGGTGTGCACGACCAGTGTCTGCAAAGCAACGCAGGACATGCAGGGCGGCCATCTTGCGTAGACGTTGGCGTCGTTAGAAGTTAGAAGTACTGTATATTAGGGCCTTAAGTCATTTTGGCGGCTTTTTACTCCTTCAAATAACCTCCCACGTACTTTAACACCAAGCACCATGATACTCTGTTTAAACTTACTGAGTGAAGCTGGAGCTCCTCTTCCACTGGCCTCCAGGCAGTACTTCACCTTGAAGCTACACACACACACACAGACACACACACACACACACACACACACACACACACACAAACCATGATAATGTGTGTATAAGTACCATGACACTGCAGTAGTACTTCCAGGCAGTGTGTGTATAATGTGTGTATAAGTACCACGACACTGCACTAGTACTTCCAGGCAGTGTGTGTATAATGTGTGTATAAGTACCATGACACTGCAGTAGTACTTCCAGGCAGCTTGCAGTTCTTCTCCTCAGAGTTGAGGATCTGAGGGCTGAGGTCCAACGTGGCGTTGACGCTGATGACGGGTCGAGCTCTGAGCAGAACAACCAATGAACATCAATACGTGACCAGGACCAATGGAGCAGGACTCCTGGTTTCTACACCTGCCGACACGTCTCTGATTGGTCGTGACCCTCCCCCGGCGCTCGCTTACTTCTCAATGACGCCGACCTGTTAATAACAACCGTTGCCACGGGCAACCGCTTCACCTCCCTCGTATCACCACACCTACGTGCTAACGCTAGCACCACCTAGTGGCTCCACCTGGCGGCTCCACCTGGCGGCTCCACCTGGTGGCTCCACCTGGTGGCTCCACCCGGTGGCTCCACCCGGCGGCTCCAACCGGCGGCTCCACCTGGTGACATGTCAATCTCGGACTGAACATGAATAACAGTAACTAGTTCGTTGACATGTAGGAGGATGGTTGACTGTGTTGCTGTGACTCATTTCCTTGGTGAAGCTCTTTGACCACACACAGAGGGTGTAGAAGGTGTAGAAGGTGTACTACAGCGGTGGCTCGGTGCTGACGGAGCAGGAATCAAACAGGAGACGTCGTAAAAACTCAGTGGGAGTTGGACATGAAGAGCCTTTGATACCAGAGGTGGTCCAAGTCATTAACACACACACACACACACACACACACACACACACACACACACACACACACACACACACACACACTACCTGTATAAAACAGCTTTGTCTGCTCCAAACACTCCAACTATTAAATCTGGAGAGAGAGAAAATGAACCGTTAGTTGAACAGTGTGTGTGTGTGTGTGTGTGTGTTAGATGTAAAACATTGAATCAGCACCACACAGCACCACGTCACATAAATACACGTGCTTTAGTGTGTGTGTGTGTGTGTTTGAGTGTGTGCGTGTGTGTGTGATTTAGTGTGTGTTTGAGTGTGTGCGTGTGTTTTAGTGTGTGTGTGTATGTGTGTGTTTTAGTGTGTGTTTTAGTGTGTGTGTGTTTTACTGTGTGTGTGTGTGTGTGTGTTTTAGTGTGTGTATGTGTGTGTTTTAGTGTGTGTTTGTGTGTGTTTTAGTGTGTGTGTGTGTGTGTGTGTGTGTGTGTGTGTTAGATGTAAAACATTGAATCAGCACCACACAGCACCACGTCACATAAATACACGTGCTTTAGTGTGTGTGTGTGTGTTTTAGTGTGTGTGTGTTTTAGTGTGTGTGTGTGTGTGTGTTTTACTGTGTGTGTGTGTGTTTTAGTGTGTGTTTGAGTGTGTGCGTGTGTTTTAGTGTGTGTGTGTGTTTTAGTGTGTGTTTGAGTGTGTGCGTGTGTTTTAGTGTGTGTTTGAGTGTGTGTGTTTTAGTGTGTGTGTGTTAGATGTAAAACATTGAATCAGCACCACACAGCACCACGTCACATAAATACACGTGCTTTAGTGTGTGTGTGTGTGTGTTTGAGTGTGTGTTTGAGTGTGTGCGTGTGTTTTAGTGTGTGTGTGTGTGTTTTAGTGTGTGTTTGAGTGTGTGCGTGTGTTTTAGTGTGTGTGTGTATGTGTGTGTTTTAGTGTGTGTTTGAGTGTGTGTGTTTTAGTGTGTGTGTGTTTTACTGTGTGTGTGTGTGTGTGTTTTAGTGTGTGTATGTGTGTGTTTTAGTGTGTGTTTGTGTGTGTTTTAGTGTGTGTGTGTGTGTGTGTGTGTTAGATGTAAAACATTGAATCAGCACCACACAGCACCACGTCACATAAATACACGTGCTTTAGTGTGTGTGTGTGTGTGTTTGAGTGTGTGTTTGAGTGTGTGCGTGTGTTTTAGTGTGTGTGTGTGTGTTTTAGTGTGTGTTTGTGTGTGTTTTAGTGTGTGTGTGTGTGTGTGTGTGTGTGTGTGTGTTAGATGTAAAACATTGAATCAGCACCACACAGCACCACGTCACATAAATACACGTGCTTTAGTGTGTGTGTGTGTGTTTTAGTGTGTGTGTGTTTTAGTGTGTGTGTGTGTGTGTGTTTTACTGTGTGTGTGTGTGTTTTAGTGTGTGTTTGAGTGTGTGCGTGTGTTTTAGTGTGTGTGTGTGTTTTAGTGTGTGTTTGAGTGTGTGCGTGTGTTTTAGTGTGTGTTTGAGTGTGTGTGTTTTAGTGTGTGTGTGTTAGATGTAAAACATTGAATCAGCACCACACAGCACCACGTCACATAAATACACGTGCTTTAGTGTGTGTGTGTGTGTGTTTGAGTGTGTGTTTGAGTGTGTGCGTGTGTTTTAGTGTGTGTGTGTGTGTTTTAGTGTGTGTTTGAGTGTGTGCGTGTGTTTTAGTGTGTGTGTGTATGTGTGTGTTTTAGTGTGTGTTTGAGTGTGTGTGTTTTAGTGTGTGTGTGTTTTACTGTGTGTGTGTGTGTGTGTTTTAGTGTGTGTATGTGTGTGTTTTAGTGTGTGTTTGTGTGTGTTTTAGTGTGTGTGTGTGTGTGTGTGTGTTAGATGTAAAACATTGAATCAGCACCACACAGCACCACGTCACATAAATACACGTGCTTTAGTGTGTGTGTGTGTGTGTTTGAGTGTGTGTTTGAGTGTGTGCGTGTGTTTTAGTGTGTGTGTGTGTGTTTTAGTGTGTGTTTGAGTGTGTGCGTGTGTTTTAGTGTGTGTGTGTGTGTTTTAGTGTGTGTTTGAGTGTGTGCGTGTGTTTTAGTGTGTGTGTGTGTGTGTTTTAGTGTGTGTTTGAGTGTGTGCGTGTGTTTTAGTGTGTGTGTGTATGTGTGTGTTTTAGTGTGTGTGTGTTTGAGTGTGTGTGTTTAAGTGTGTGTGTGTGTGTGTGTGTGTGTGTGTGTGTGTGTGTGTTAGATGTAAAACATTGAATCAGCACCACACAGCACCACGTCACATAAATACACGTGCTTTAGTGTGTGTGTGTGTGTGTTTGAGTGTGTGCGTGTGTTTTAGTGTGTGTGTGTGTGTTTTAGTGTGTGTGTATTTTAGTGTGTGTTTGAGTGTGTGTGTTTTAGTGTGTGTGTGTGTGTGTATGTGTGTGTTTTAGTGTGTGTTTGTGTGTGTTTTAGTGTGTGTGTGTGTGTGTGTTAGATGTAAAACATTGAATCAGCACCACACAGCACCACGTCACATAAATACACGTGCTTTAGTGTGTGTGTGTGTGTGTGTGTTTTAGTGTGTGTTTGAGTGTGTGCGTGTGTTTTAGTGTGTGTGTGTGTGTATGTGTGTGTTTTAGTGTGTGTGTGTGTTTTAGTGTGTGTGTTTTAGTGTGTGTTTGAGTGTGTGTTTTAGTGTGTGTGTGTTTTAGTGTGTGTGTGTGTGTGTGTTTTACTGTGTGTGTGTGTGTGTGTATGTGTGTGTTTTAGTGTGTGTTTGTGTGTGTTTTAGTGTGTGTGTGTGTGTTTTAGTGTGTGTGTTTTAGTGTGTGTTTGAGTGTGTGTGTTTTAGTGTGTGTGTGTGTGTTTTACTGTGTGTGTGTGTTTTAGTGTGTGTGTGTGTGTTTTAGTGTGTGTTTGAGTGTGTGCGTCTGTTTTAGTGTGTGTGTGTGTGTGTTTTAGTGTGTGTTTGAGTGTGTGTGTTTTAGTGTGTGTGAGTGTGTTTTAGTGTGTGTGTTTTAGTGTGTGTGAGTGTGTTTTAGTGTGTGTTTTAGTGTGTGTGTGTGTGTGTTTTACTGTGTGTGTGTGTTTTAGTGTGTGTGTGTGTTTTAGTGTGTGCGTGTGTTTGAGTGTGTGCGTGTGTTTTAGTGTGTGTGTGCGTGTGTTTTAGTGTGTGCGTGTGTTTTAGTGTGTGTTTGAGTGTGTGTGTTTTAGTGTGTGTGAGTGTGTTTTAGTGTGTGTGAGTGTGTTTTAGTGTGTGTGTGTGTTTTAGTGTGTGTGTGTGTGTGTTTTAGTGTGTGTGAGTGTGTTTTAGTGTGTGTTTTAGTGTGTGTGTGTGTTTTAGTGTGTGTGTTTTAGTGTGTGTGTGTGTGTGTTTTAGTGTGTGTTTTAGTGTGTGTGTGTGTGTGTGTTTTAGTGTGTGTGTTTTAGTGTGTGTGTGTGTGTTTTAGTGTGTGTGAGTGTGTTTTAGTGTGTTTTAGTGTGTGTGTGTTTTAGTGTGTGTGTGTTTTAGTGTGTTTTAGTGTGTGTGTGTGTGTGTTTTAGTGTGTGTTTTAGTGTGTGTGTGTGTGTTTTAGTGTGTGTGTTTTAGTGTGTGTGTGTGTGTTTTAGTGTGTGTGTTTTAGTGTGTGTGAGTGTGTTTTAGTGTGTTTTAGTGTGTGTGTGTGTTTTAGTGTGTGTGTGTGTGTTTTAGTGTGTTTTAGTGTGTGTGTTTTAGTGTGTGTGTGTGTGTGTTTTAGTGTGTGTTTTAGTGTGTGTGTGTGTTTTAGTGTGTGTGTTTTAGTGTGTGTGTGTTTTAGTGTGTGTGTTTTAGTGTGTGTTTTAGTGTGTGTTTTAGTGTGTGTGTGTGTGTTTTAGTGTGTGTGTTTTAGTGTGTGTGTGTGTGTGTGTGTGTGTTTTAGTGTGT
>NC_137210.1:29086793-29099293 GCF_960531495.2 Zeus faber
AGTGTGTGTGTGTTTGTATGTTTGAGTGTGTGTGTGTGTGTGTTTGAGAGTGTGTGTGTGTATGTGTTTGAGTGTGTGTGTGTGTGTGTGTTTGAGTGTGTTTGTATGTTTGAGTGTGTGTGTGTGTTTGAGTTTGTGTGTGTGTGTGTTTGAGTGTGTTTGTATGTTTGAGTGTGTGTGTGTGTTTGAGTTTGTGTGTGTGTGTGTGTGTTTGAGTATGTGTGTGTGTGTGTTTGAGTGTGTGTATGTGTGTGTGTTTGAGTGTGTGTATGTGTTTGAGTGTGTGTGTGTTTGAGTGTGTGTATGTTTGAGTGTGTGTGTTTGAGTGAGTGTGTGTGTGTGTGTGTTTGAGTGTGTGTTTGTGTGTTTAAGTGTGTGTGTATGTGTGTTTGTTTGAGTGTGTGTGTGTGTGTATGTGTGTGTGTATGTGCTTAGTGTGTGTGTATGTGCTTTGTGTGATTGTGTGTGTATGTGCTTTGTGTGTGTGTGCTTTGTGTGTGTGTGTGTGTGCTTTGTGCTTTGTGTGTGTGTGTGTGTGCTTTGTGCTTTGTGTGTCTGTGTGTGCTTTGTGTGTCTGTGTGTGCTTTGTGTGTGTGTGCTTTGTGTGTGTGTGTCTGTGTGTGTGTGTGCTTTGTGTGTGTGTGTGTCTGTGTGTGTGTGCTTTGTGTGCTTTGTGTGTGTGTGTGTGTGTGTGTCTGTGTGTGTGTGTGTGTGTGTGTGTGTGTGTGTGTGTGTGTGCGTGCGTGTGTGTGTGTGTACACACACCTTGAGGAAGTTTGCGCTGAAACCCGCCTGACAGAATCCCTGTCCTTCTGGACTGTTAGCAGCTGAACGGGAGAGACAGGACATTAGAGAGAGAGACGATACACACACACATATACAGTATACACACACATATACAGTATATAGACACATCTACAGTATACATACACACAAAGTATATGTACACACATATACAGTATCTATACACTGTATATATACACACGTGTCCCATCACAGCAAAAGCCGCTGTCTCGCGCATTTCCAAAATGGCCAGCAGCACCAAATAAGTTGAAAAAACCTTTCTTGAAGGTAATTGAGAATTTTCCAGATTCTTGTTCCTTTGTGTTTTTTATTTATTTCCCAACGTATTTTCAAATTTATAAGTAGTAGAAAAAAGTTCAACCGTGGAGTTAAATATACCCATTAGATGACATGAGTAAACACAGTTCATTTAGCGAGACGCTGAACAACGACGTTCTATGGTTTCCTTCAACGCGAGCGTCCAGGTAAAGATCATTCCTCCATATTCCATGTGGCGTGAAGCCACAATGTGAAACCGTTTCCATAGAGTTCAACCTTTGAATCGTAGTACTTTTACACACACAAGGAGACATCGTTGTGGAGGGGGCGTGTACCCTTGCCTGTGAAAACTTTCTTCTCCGTATCGTTATGGATTAGGTGAAGCGGGTGGAGGAAGCTCTGAATCATATCTCAGACCTTAATCAGACCAGTGAGATGGATCCAAGTCAGTGTCAGCAGCGCGTACTGGACTTCATTTTCCGTGATGAGAGTCAGTTCTCCCACGGCGACGCGGAGAACGACAGCGATGCTGAATGTGATGTTACTCCAGACTTGGAGAACATTTCAAACAGCAGATTTCAAACTTGATGTAATGATGTAACTATTTTCAAGAACCACCGGAGGAGACCGACGATACGCCCGTTGTTATTACAACGGAAGAAAATGATGACGTGACAAAGTCTGCTGAGGTTGGTGCAGATTTTCAGATTTCAGATTTTCCAAGACTCATCTTATTGACAGACTCTACATTTTGTTGTGTTGTCCGTACTTTTAAACTCCAAAATAATTCCACTTTTATAAAACATGTATATTCTTACTGTTAAATTAACGTTTTTTAAAAATAAAATAGTTGTGTGTTGTTGACGCTGTTCAACGCTGATGGTGATTGGCCTGTTCAGCATTTTTTAAGGAGCCATGAGACTTTGTGTGTCCGCCAACGCCATTTGCATTCTAGGAGCTGAATGAAGCTGGTGTGGATAAAACTTTGAAGGTGATTATCTCAGAAACACAGTTTGCCAAACCCTTGTCATTAACAAGTCATAGCTTTAAGAATATTTGGGTCACATATACAGTATATACACACATATACAGTAAATATACAGTATATATACACACATAGAGTAAATATACAGTATATACACACATATACAGCATACTGAATATATACACATATACAGTATATATACAGTATATATACACACATATACAGTATATACACACACATATATATATACTGTATACACACATGTATACATCGACACACCAGCCTCAGATGACAGAGCTCCATGTCAACATGGACAGAGGTGGAGTTCTCCGTTCATGTTAACATGGACAGAGGTGGAGTTCTCCGTTCATGTTAACACGGACAGAGGTGGAGTTCTCCGTTCATGTCAACACGGACAGAGGTGGAGTTCTCCGTTCATGTCAACATGGACAGAGGTGGAGTTCTTTGTTCAGGCCGGGTGAAGCAGACGTAGAACTAGGACTGGAGGACACACAGAAGAAGAAGAAACACCAGCGATGGACAAGTCTGTCCAATCGTCATGTCTGTGAGATGCAGAGAAGGTGAAGGGATGATCTGATGATCTGACAGGTGGAGGAGGAGGTGTAACGGTGTGGGGACGGGGGCTCTGCTCTATGTAAGCAAGGGCCACATCCCAGGATTTTCAAGGTCAATATGCCAACGATTTGAGATCTGGCTGAGATGTGGTTGTCCAGGGTGGTAAAGGGTAGTACAGGGTAGTACAGGGTGGTACAGGGTGGTACAGGGTAGTACAGGGTGGTACAGGGTAGTACAGGGTAGTACAGGGTGGTACAGGGTGGTACAGGGTGGTACAGGGTAGTACAGGGTACTACAGGGTGGTACAGGGTGGTATGTCCGACGGGAAGCAGCTACCCTCACCCTGGCAAGGAAAGCCCAGAAGAACGACTGGCACATCCTACACAAAGCCACAACAACACCGGCACCACCATGCAGGCTCAAGTCTCGCCATCCCTACAACAAGGCAGCACAAGAGATGCTACAGTCGATCCCTGACGACTTGTCCAAGGACGCCTGGCTGGCAGCATCCTGGAGACAATCGTGGGAGTCAGCTGCGCCCTCGCGCATCCAACGATACATCCGGGACCCAGGAGGAGGTGTAAAAGGAGAAGACATGCCACGCCACCTATGGACCTCGCTGAACCGCCTGCGTACTGGCGTCGGGCGCTTCAAGTCCTCTCTAAAGAAGTGGGGCCTATCCGACAGTGCGTCATGCGAGTGTGGCGAACCTGAACAGACTGCCGAGCACATAATCACCAGCTGCCCCCTATACAGCCCACCCTCAGAAGCTGGCCTTTTTGACCTAGGACTGGAGACGAGGGCGTGGCTATATGACACTGAGTTGGCCATCTGATGATATACGAAAGAAGAAGAAGAAGGGTGGTATAGGGTGGTACAGGGTGGTACAGGGTAGTACAGGGTAGTACAGGCTGGTACCTGTACCACCTGAGGTTAGCACCTCAAGTCCTGGAGAAGCATTCCAGGTGACACCCCATGAAGCTGCTGGAGGGAATGCCAAGAGTGGGCAACGCTGAAGAACCCTGTGAGACGTTTTTGGTTTCTCCATCGCTCCTTTTGTGTTATTTCAGAGTTTTGAAGCCTCCACTAGTTATTCTTGTAGAATAACTAGTGAAGGAGTTGGAGATTAATAAATTCAACTCCAACCCTGGATGAGAGAACGTTCCGATGGCACTGAGTGAAATGAAGTTCACTGACCTGATCTACAGGGGGAGTACTCCACCACCTTCCCACCCTTCATCAGGAAGCAGGTTCCTACTGGTTCCCTCTCAGAGTACCCATAGGTCGACCACTGGTAGAGGGGAGCGCACGCCTGCACGGACACACGCACGCACGCGCACACACACACACACACACACACACACACACACACACACACACACACACACACACACACACACACACACACACACACACACACACACACACACACACACACACACACACACACACACACACACACACACACACACACACACACACACAGTTTACACTGCTAGCCTGCGAGCGTGTGCCGTCCAGTTGGCTCCATATATGGAAACGAACGCCCGCAGCATGACATCACCACAGCTGAAAAGGGGCGTGGCCTATCACTTAAACCATCCAACATTCTGCATGCATGTTTTCTATGGAGTAACTGCTTTTCTATAGCCTATTGGAAGACTGCTACACAGACACACTTATAAACTGCAAGTTGCTAGAAAATGCATTTCTATTTCAGCTGCATACTTAAAGGGATTTGCATTTTATAACTGTTGCATTTAAAACAGAGACCTTGTTTTTATTTTTACTTGTCATAAAGAAATAACTCTTAACTCTTACGCTTATGAGACATTGGAAGGAGCTAGGCTAGCTGATCCCATATGCAGCCATGCATTGAGCTAACACAGGTAGCATGCAGGAGCGGAGTATCCCTTTAAGGGACGTGTGCAGACGGCAGATCCCAGTCCTCCATCATGTCCTAGGACTCCAGCTTTGATGCCGCTTGTTGATTTGCGGAACTGGATCTTCGTGTTAAACACTTATTGTACGTTTAAAAGTTGATGCATAAAACTCCGCCCCTTACACCAGCAGTTACTTCCAACAGTACTTTACAAAACACAATGTGTCCTGCATGAACCATGTGGAGGCGTCCGGCACGTGTGTATTTTTGTGTTTTTAGAGAGTATCTGTGTCTTACCAGGATGTGCTCTCCATCAGAGCGGACAGATGCTCCGAACCACTGCTTGGATTTGAACTCCATCTGAACACCGTCAGAGGACCTCCTGTTGTCTGAGACGCGCACGCACGCACACGCACACACACACACACACACACACACACACACACACACACACACACACACACACAGCCTTTAAAAATATTTATTTGAAGATGCAGAACTGACAGTAAATGTGTTTACAGCGTCACAGCAACAAGCTGAATCAGCAGTTCTCAACGTCCTCCCCGACATCTTGTCAGAGGGAGGAGCTTCCAGCGAGGCTTCAACCTGCGTGTTTCTCTCCCTAATGCAGCGTGGGAGGAGCCAGGAGGTGTTGCCACAACTTGCCCGGTTGGAGGCTGTCACCGCAGACCTCCTCCATCCACACAGGAAATGCAGCTCGGCCTCGGCGCTCCGGGGCACGGCAGCAGAGGCTGAAGACCTTTCTCTCAATGTTCAACAGAAACTTTTAAAGACTGTACGGAAAAGTCCCGTTTCACTAAGAGAGTTTAGTCAGGTGTACGGTGAACACCGCTGTGTGTGTGTGTGTGTGTGTGTGTGTGTGTGTGTGTGTTACAACACCTCGTGGTGGTGTAGTTGAGGGAAGTAGACGTGACCTGGATGACTAAACCTAAAAACAACAGCAGACCATGATCAACGACGCACGCCCCCTGTATCAACACGGCGGAGGCTGCAGAACCTTGTTTTCCACACAAAGTCATTGCAACGTCGTCCTGCAGACCGGACCAGTCTTTTCAATCACTTCCAAGCACCATTTTTAATGGCGGCTCCATTTCTTCGAAAACAATACACTATTGAATATTGGGAATAAAAACCAAATAACCGGAGCATCCAATTTTCACTTCATTCTGTAAAATGTAAATTTATTCTGTAACTGTGACTTGAATCTCACAGCATCTCAAAAAGTGTCCTTCATTCTAAAAATATGCTTTTAATCTCAACATTTGGCTTTAATCTAAAAACGTTCAACTTCAAATTCCCCTCAAAACTTGAACCATAAGAGCTCCAGGTTCCCAGCGGGGGCGGGCCACGCCCAGGCAGCCGCACGGCGGTGGGTGCTGATAATGAGCTGTGAGCTGCCATCCCAGCCCACGGCAGCAGGGAGCTCCTGTTCAGATGCCTCCTGCTTTACGACTCCAAGCTGTTCCATGGAGCGGGGGGGGGGGGCGTAGACACAGCCCAGCGCCAGAGGGCGACACGGGGAATGGAACCCGCACGCGCCCACCAGACAGGAAGTGGAGCGTTCACAATCCTCTTTCATTTGAGTCAGGACGTCTGAGATTAAAATCTGATTTTCAACAGAGATCGAACAACGCTGCTTGTTATCGCTTTATTAGCTTTTCTTCAGACAGACAGACCGACAGACAAGAAGTATTTGGGCTTATCCGCAACAGAATACGACCGTGTCCACACGTATGTGGATTTCTCTGAAAGATTTTTCTGATAAAAAGGCTCGCTGGCCAAAACTGTAAACAATAATAACAACAACAACAATAATAAAATAATAATAATAAAAAAACATATATAAATAAATAAATAATAATAACAATAATAATCATTTTAAAAATAAATAAATAAATAATAATAATAATAACAAGTCTGGGTGAAGGAGGAAGGGCGTTTTCAGCGGCTCCTGGGGTTGACCAGCCCCGTATGTCAATCCCCGGATCAGACCAATCAGCGAAGCTTGTGCGCGACTTCGGCCGATTCAGAGCAGCTGTGCAGCCGCAGGAAGGAAGCTTAACCACGCCCCTTGGTCCACCACACGCTGACATAATCATTCCAGGCCAGCAGGGGGCGACAACATGACGACAACAACACCACAGAGGAACATGAGGAGCACGCGTTGAGCTTCTTCAACATTCAAACACCGTACGGACACCGTTCCTGAAGCTGGACGCACTTCTAACCCCCTGGTGGAGGCACGGACAACTACACCACCTCGCTCCTAGCTTCCTGACGCAGGTGGAGGTCCTGGCGCGGGCTTTACTTCCTCCACCAACACACGGGAAGCAGAGCTCTGAAAAACCTCCGCCCTGGAAGGAGTTTTCCAAAAGCTTTGTTTCCAGTTCCTAAAACACCGTTTACGTGCGGGCGGGGTCAGAAGGGAAAGAAAATACTACCTTTCCCAAAATATCTGTATACGTGTGGACGAGGCCTGAAGGAATAATAATGTCTGTCTTGCTGTCTGCCTGTCTACCTGTCTGTCTGCCTGTTTTCCCCCTTCGGACTCGCTTACCAGCTTTAATTCAGCCAAATCTGAATAAATGCTTAATCTGTTCTGTTTCTGTGTCGTGCAGATGACTAAGGGAGGTCGATGAGAACATTAACTACATATCACACAACTTCTATATACAATTGCACAAGTACACACTGACATTGGATCCTGTCAGTTACACCTCCGTTTAGCACATGAGTGAGTTCACTGATAATGGGTTTGAACTGGACACGTATTGTATTCTCTTCATCATGTTCTATTTTGAATTCTTAAACCATTCAGTAAAACCACCTGGATTAATTCAGCATTGTGATTAATTTGCTGAATGTGATTCAACATTTAACAATATATTATAAACATGTGGCGGGGCACATCAAGTTGTCTCGGGGGCCGGCTGTGGCCCCCTGGCCTGTGGTTTGAGAGCCCCGGTGTAAACACTGTGGATCAAACTCTGGACGATCGGTTGAGGCTGTTAACTGACCACACACACACACACACACACACACACACACACACACACACACACACACACACACACACACACACACACACACACGCGCGCGCACACACATGCACACACACGCACACACACGCACACACACGCACACACCAATTTGCTGACCAGCCTTTGGGTCAAACCAACAAAGACTTCTATTGTGGCAAAAGAACAACCATCTCTCACATCCACCCACCCACCCAGTGAAGTAGGTCAGGCAATGCAGCCAATCAGAGCAGAGTAACGGAGCCATTGAATTTAATCAAAAACTGTTCAGAGCAAAACAAAGCAGCTCGGTGCAGTTCCAGTATGACTATATATATATATATATATATATACACATAAATAGAGTATATACAGTATATTATTGGATTCCATGGAGTGTTGTAGGATGTTCGAGTAAGTTTCTCCATGAACCCGTCACCGAAGAACCGTCAGAAAAAAAATATTTCCTTCTTTCCCGGGTGATAGAGACAGATTGTGTGTGTGTGTGTGTGTGTGTGTGTGTGTGTGTGTGTGTGTGTGGTTTGCAGACAGACTATGTTTGGCTGTGGTGTGCGTGATGACCACAGAATGCCATGGCAGAATAACAGCAGTCAGACACACAGCTGTCTGTCTGTTCTGCTGGAAACCCCCAGCATTAGTCACAGATTACAGTTTTCCCAGTTCTTATGAACGCAGCATCACTTCCAATTGAGCCAAATTACAATTTTAGGAGTTCCCATGGAGCGCAGCATTACATTGCTACCAACACCAGTTACAATTTTCCGAGGTACTATGGAACGCAGCATCGGCTCCCTCTCGGCGCAACAACATCATCTCACCTGGATCTGAGTTGGCTTTACACTGAATCTGACAAACGACGTGGAAGTCCACACACTTCTACGGAGAGTTGGATTCTGGTCGCGATATGCTCCGCCCCCCTGTGATAAGCCCCGCCCCTCTGTAATATGAGATCTCCAGATTCCGATGACGCTCCGGAACACGTTCAAATGTGTCGACTCTTGCGGCAAACTTTGGTATCCGACACGACGACCAGAAGTCACTTCATTTCATCTGAACTGGACCAGCACTTTCAATGCTGAAAATGAACTGTCTTCCATTCCAGAAATCCCATTTTCTACAACATCTTTTTATGATTTTTGTGTGAGCAGGGGGTCACCAGGGGGCCACCAGGGGCCCACCATGGGCCACCAGGGGCGTGGCCACAGTGGGATCTCTCTTGTGTCTTGGTGTCCGGTTGGTGTGTCGCCACATCCACTTCTTGGAACGGGACAGAATCCTGCTGCTTGTCAGACAGGAAGCAGCAGGACACACACACATGCTCAGATAACGCAGCAGGAAGTGATAAGAGGACCTGCAGCTGCTTTATAGACCTCGTCAATTCCACTCAAAACTACAACTCTAAACGTCGTCTTTACCCAAATAAGGACTTCCTGTGCTTTACCCACAAGTCACTTGGATGGGTGCCATTTCTTTCCACAGAACTGTCTTTCCACGTGTACACGTTATCTGTGACACCACCCAGTTTATCATTTTTGAAAATCATTCGCTGAAGAATGATTATGAAGCTTCAAGGTCTCAATCAAGTATAACGTGTAGTTATTGTTATGAAATGCATTTGGCTTGTTTGCTTTTTTATTATCACTATTTGATGAGCTATTAATGAAAAGCACTTTGAGTGAAAGGTGCTACACAAATAAAGGTTATTATTATTATTATTATTATTATTATTATTATTATTATTAATAATAATAATAAATGTGTTAACATGTAAAAACATACAAGGGTGGAAATATTTCAGTAAATCCTTTTTGTTGTGTTTTTGTCCTGTCCCTGGAAAACACTGAACAAAGATGCCTTGCTTGACGGCAGCAGGGGTGTGAGCAGGACTCAACCCTCCAGCTCCAGCTCGTTCTGCAGGAACGCAGAGTTTTCACCAAAAAAGGACATTTCTCCCTAAAAAGGAAAATAATCAACAGCTGAACTCTCTCTGCTGTCATGACGACGCACGGGCATGGGCATGGGCGCGCGCACACACACACACACACACACACACACACACACACACACACACACACACACACACACACACACACACACACACACACACACACACACACACACACACACACACAATAAACTTGTTTGTACTCAAGTGTAGCAAGTTTTTGTGTGTGTCAGACACCCCCTGCCGTAGCATGCAGCTAGCTGAACCCATTGGTTTCAATGAGAAAGGCTAACAAAAGTGAAGAAGTTTTCTCGGGGAGGAAAGAATTCCAAACCTTCTTAAACCCATCCATCTCTCCATCCATCTCTCCATCCATCTCTCCATCCATCTCTCCATCAGGTTTGACAAACAGTAATATCCATTTCCAACCGCGGCAAAAGCCCGGTAACAACGCTAACAAGCGTCATGTGTCACCAGTGGGAAGGAAAAACCCGGATCTCAGTCCCGGGTCAAATGACCCTGAAATGGAATCAGGTTCAAATCGTCTCCACCTGCGATGGGTTCTGATGTCAACACAAAACCCAAGCCGGTCCCCGCTCCCCGCCGGGCTCCGAGTCCCTCTAGCACCGCCCCAAGCCGGTCCCTGCTCTCCGCCGCTGGCGGAGCGGTGCGTGGATGCTCCATGGTGCTTCCGCTGCAGCGTGGTTCATGAAGGATCCCATTCCTTCAAACGCATCAAAATACTTTTATTTCAAGTGTTACACTTTTATGTCGTTGTTTGTTTAAGTTGCTGTCTCCCTGACTGTTCTGTTCCCAACCTCACTGGAACCATGACGACCAGATGGGAAAGGTGTCACATCGCCTATTCTTAGAGGGTCAACCCGGGTTTAAAAATCCCGGCTTGACCCGTTCATTTTGGGGTGAAAGGAAAAGTCACAAAGTGTCTGAGATGATAGAAGCACAGCGCTGCGGCAAAACCACGTCAGGAGCCATCAAAGCTTCTCTGATCCCTCTAAAAAGTCAGGATGCACCGGTTTATCGGCCTATCGGTCAGTGACATCCCCCGATGGCAGCGGCCAATGTCTGTCCAGTGTTTCCACACACACACACACACAGGTGTATAAGTTGAGAAGACACGGGAACAGATCTCTGCAGTGCTCCAAGGAGGAAGCAGGAAGTGATGCTGCGTTCACGGGAACTCGGAAAACCGTCAGTGATGCTGCATTCATTGGAACTCGGAAAACTGTAAGTGATGCTGCGTTCATGTAAACTCGGAAAACATCGGCAATCGGCCAAATTGGTATCATGAATCGTATCGGGCCAGAATTTCACAATTGGTGCACCCCGAGTACATTTACATTTACATTTAGTCATTTGGCAGACGCTTTTATCCAAAGCGACTTACAAGGGAGAATAACATTCAGCTACATTGCGACAGAGATTAGTGTAACAACAACATTGGTGTAACAATAAATACTGCAAGGTGGTGCAAAGTAATTGTAGATTAGGACAGGAGGTACTCACTGAAGAGCTGGGTCTTCAGGTGCTTCTTAAAGACAGAGAGGGAGGTCCCCGCTCTGGTCATTTTTGGCAGCTCGTTCCACCAACGTGGAACTACAAATGAGAATAGCCTGGATTGCCGTGGCTGTATGGCCGGCAGAGCCAGGCGACGCTCATTTGACGAGCGCAGCATCCGGGGGGCAACATGTGCTCTTACAAGAGCATTTAAGTAGGCGGGAGCATTCCCAACAATCACTCTGTAGGCCAGCATAAGAGACTTGAACTTGATGCGAGCGGCTACAGGTAACCAGTGGAGCTCGATGAGCAGCGGAGTGACATGTGCCCTCTTTGGCTGGTTGAACACCAGTCGCGCCGCCGCCGCCGAGTAAAAACACTATGAACCAGATTCTGTGTGAACGTGATGGCGTCCAGTCCCAGAGCCCACAGTGCATCTCCCACACGCAGGCAGCACCACCAGTATCAATACAGGATCTATATCAAGACCCATGTGTTATCAGCACCTAATGAAGTCTTATCTTCTAAAGGGGGCGGAGTCTTACCCTTGGAGTCGAACTGCAGCTGCTGGCAGGAGGCGGAGCTTCGCCAGGGGCAGCTGTAGACGGCGCCTCGCTCTATGACATCACCAGAGGAGGAGGAGTTAGCTCTGGGAGCCCCAATCAGAACATCTAACCTGGAGGAGAGGAAAGAAGAGGAGAGGATAATTACTTTACTACTATTATTATTATTATTATTATTATTATTATTATTGTCTATTATTATTGTTTTTTATATGAGCTTCTGCAATACTGCAATTTTCCTCCAGAGATGAAGTATCTATCTATTCTTCCATCTATGTATTTCATTCAACCATCTATCTATCCACCCAGCCATCTATCTATCTATCTATCTATCTATCTATCTATCTATCTATCTATTCATCCAACCATCTATCATCCCTCCATCCAATTAGCCCTTTAACTACAGTTTGGGAAGACATTTTTCCAAAGTGAAAACATTTTATTCTAAAATATAATATACACGAAAATATGAGATTCCTTTCACATTCTTTATACTATACTTTATTATAATATACTATATAATAATATATTGTATTATAATATACTACACTATAATATACTATACTGTACTGTCCTACATTATATTATAAGAAGAAGAATATACTATATTATACTACACTATAATATAATGTACTTTATTATATTATAATATACTATATTATACTACAGTATAATATATTATAATATACTGTATTTTATCTTTTCTCCTAAAACTCTTACTTTGTGCTGGTCCTCTGCTTGAAGAAATCCACCGAGAAGCCGAAGTAGCTCCCCCCGGGTCCCGAGAAGACCGACGGCCGCTCCACGTCCAGGTTGAAGCCGGAGCACATCTCCAGGCAGAGCAGAGCCAGAAGACAGCTGCACCACCACCACCTCCACCTCCACCTCCCTGGGGTGGAGGAGACCATCCTGC
>NC_137210.1:29104293-29144293 GCF_960531495.2 Zeus faber
TAACTAAACTAACTAAATTAACTCATTCCTAAAATGTAATGCAGTGAGTAACAGCATAAAATACGAGTAAAAAGGTAATATACTGAACGGGAATACAAAATATAATTAAGAGGAATATACTATTATGTATATATACAGATATGTGCAGTAAAGTGTAATGTGAATAAAGTGAGGTCGTGTGTGTTTAGATATAGAGTACAGTATACAACAGTACGACAGCAGTACAGTAACACTGAACAGAACAGCAATACAGCTCAGTATGCAGTAACCCCGAACAGTGATACAGTATGCAGTGCAGTATGCTACATACAGTACAGTAAGGCAGTGGGGTGTGGCTCAGTGAGGACCCCTGGTGAGGTCAGCATTGACAGTACATTATGACTTGCAGGAAGAAACTCCGTCTCAGTCTCTGTTCTCGCTGTTTGACTGTGGAGGCTCTTGAAGCAGCAGCTGGAACAGTCTGTTGCTGTGGTGCTGAGGATCCTTCATGATGTTGCAGCTCTGCTACTACACCTCCTGGTGTATAAGTCCCGCATGGGAGGGAAGGTAGTTCCAGTGGTACGTTCAGCTGAAGGCAGCACCCTCTGCAGGGCCCACCTGTCCTGAGCAGTACAGTCCTGAGCAGTACAGTACAAAGCAGGCAGTGATGTTTCCTGTCAGGATGCTCTCCACTGCTCCACAGTAGAAGGACTTGAGGATCCTCACCGAGACCCTGAGTTTCCTCAGCTGCCTGAGGTGGTAAAGACGCTGCCTTGCCTTCCTCACCAGAGTGTCTGTGTGTCCATGGTCAAGTCCATGTTCAGTCATTGTTAAGTCCATGTTAAGTCCTCCGTGATGTGGACTCCCAGGTACTTGAAGCTGCTCACCCTGTCGACAGAAGTCCCATTAATCACCAATGGCACGTGCATCCTCAGTTGTAATCCCATCCTAAAGTCCACTGTTGTCCTGGCACAACAGTGACAGGTCAGCCACCTCCTCACGGTAGGCCTTCTCATCGTCGTCGTTGATCAGGCCCAAGACAATGGTGTCGTCAGCAAACTTGAGGATGGTGTTGGAGCTGGACCTGGCCACACAGTCATGTGTGTACAGGAAGCACAGTAGGGGCTGAGGACGCAGCCCTGGGGGGATCCTGTGTTCAGGGTGAGGGAGCTGGACATGTGCTTCCCCACCCTGACCACCTGGGGCTGGGCTGAGAGGAAGTCCAGGATCCAGGCACACAGCGTAGTGCTCAGTCCTAGCTCCCGCAGCTTGACAGCCAGTCTGGTGGGGACTTTGGTATTGAAAGCTGAACTGTAGTCGATGAACAGCAATCTCACATAGGGCCCCTTTCTGGCCATCCGGGTGCGTGAGCGTGGTGTGCAGTACCTGGGAGACCGCGTCGCCCTGGATCAGTTCGGCCGGTACACGAACTGCAGTGGTTTTAAGGTGCGGGGGAGGGAGGCGCAGATGTAATCCTTAATCAGCCTCTCGAAGCACTTCATGACCACCGAGATGAGGGCCACCGGACGGTAGTCATTCAGGCAGGCAGGAGAGGTGATCTTAGGGACAGGAACGACGGTGGACCTCTTGAAGCAGGGCGACTCGCCCAGGGAGCCGTTGAATGTCGTAAGGAACACTGGGGTGAGCTGGTTAGCACAGTACTCATCCAGATATGCTATCGGGGTCGACATCTTTCCTGATGTTCCCCCGCATCAGAGCCCTCCTGACGTCATGCTCGGACACTGAGAGTGCACGCGCCTCCCCGGCAGTGTAACTCCAATTAGCCGGCAAGCTAGCGGTGCTGTTGCAAACACATACCGCACATAAAAGGAGTTCAGTTCGTTGGCTAGGGAGGCCTCCACACTTGTGGCTCTAGAGGGGCTGCTCTTGTAATTGGTAAAAGTTCGCAGCCCCCGTCACAAGTGTCTGGTGTCCTGTTGTTCTGTTTAATGCTGTTTAAAAGTAATACTGTAATACTGTTTAAAGGTGTTCCAGTAGTTTTAAGTAGTTTCAATACTATGTCAATGTTGTTGTGACTGAAAGACCTTGAAACAGTTTTCAAGTCTTTCAGGCCATTTCAACTGTCTCTTCTCATTTTCAGGAAGTTTCTTTGCACATAAACTACCTGCTTGTTGTTTTTTCTGCTCTAAATAGGATGTTTATTTTTGGGATTCCTTGGGAGAGCCACTCCCCATTCAATATTTTGAAATGAACTTTGTGCTCGACTTCAATGATCGCTTCTTTAATTTTACACCAAAAGATGCAAATGCCTCGTTCAGTGAATCTACCTTGTTATTTTGACACTGATGTCCATCATTGTGTAAATCTTTAGTAAATCCTTCAAATGGGAAGTGAAAGTGAAGTGAAGACTTTGGTTTAAAAATAACACGGAGTGGTTGTACTGACCAACTGACCTGTAATGACTAACTGACCTGTACTGAGAAACTCACCTGTACTGACAAACTAACCTGTACTGACTAACTGACCTGTACTGACCTGTACTGACCGGCACTGACCAACTGACCTGTAATGACTTGTACTGAGAAACTCACCTGTACTGACCAGCTAACCTCTACTAACTAACTGACCTGTACTGAGAAACTCACCTGTACTGACCAGCTAACCTCTACTAACTAACTGACCTGTACTGAGAAACTCACCTGTACTGACAAACTAACCTGTACTGACTAACTGACCTGTACTGACCTGTACTGACCGGCACTGACCAACTGACCTGTACTGACCAACTGATATGTACTGACCTGTATTGACCAACTGACATGTACTGACCAACTGACCTGTACTGACCTGTACTGAGAAACTCACCTGCACTGACCAACTAACCTGTTCTGACCAACCAACCTGTTCTGACTAACTGACCTGTACTGACCTGTACTGACCGGCACTGATCAACTGACCTGCACTGACCAACTGACATGTACTGACCAACTGATATGTACTGACCAACTGATATGTACTGACCTGTATTGACCAACTGACATGTACTGACCAACTGACCTGTACTGACCAACTGATAAGTACTGACCTGTATTGACCAACTCACATGTACTGACCAACTGATCTGTACTGACCAACTGACCTGGACTAATTGTGGTGTGGGGATGGTGTGGTTGAGCAGCCACACCTGGCCTGGATCTAGGTGATTGGGTCAGGGTGGCTGCATACCTGTTGCTGGTTGGTTGGTGTAACGAGCAGCAGGTAAAACCTCCATCCCCACACTCACTCAGGAGAGGTGCCCTGTCATGACCTGTTCTATCTGCTCCTGGCTTGTTCCACCTGGCCCACCCTCTACAATAAACCGGTGTTTACAAACCTTCTGTGTCTCTGTGCCGGAGGTTCCTGAAACACCCCTTGGTAGGAGAAACTGCCACACTGACCAACTGACCTGTACAGACCAACTGACCCATACCAACATCTATCTATCTATCTATCTATCCATCTATCTATCTATCTATCTATCTATCTATCTATCTATCTATCTATCTATCTATCTATCTATCTATCTATCTATCTATCTATCTATCTATCTATCTATCTATCTATCTATCTATCTATCTCTCTATCGCTCTATTGCTCTATCGCTCTATCTGTCTGTCTGTCTGTCTTAAATACTAGTATTGATTTATAACACTATTTGGCCAATTCTGTCATTAAATCCTATGAGGCGCCATGTTTCAGATATTAAATGTTTGCCTTGCGTCTAATCAGTGAATACATGTCATTCATTTTAATAATGTAAATAGTGTAAATAATGCAATTATGTTAATAATGTAAATAGTGTAAATTATGAAAATAATGTAATTAGGGTAAATAATGTAAATAATGTAATTAATGTAAATAATATAAATAATGTAAATCATGTAAATAATCAAAATATTGCCATTAGTGTAATTAGTTTAATTAGTGTAAATTATGTAAATTATGTAATTAATGTCAATGATATGTATAATATTATTAATGTCAATAATGTCAATAATTTCATTTATGTAATCAGTGTAAAAAATAATTAGTGAAAATAATCTTAATACTGTACTACTGGTTGGGACTCCAGCTATCAGTCCCTCACAGAGCCACGCACCCAGAACAATAACAATGGCTTCATTAAACATCAGGTGACTAACTAATAAGTCATTTTTAGTTAATGAGCTTATAAGTACCATAACCTGGATTTCTCCACTGACTGAGACCTGGCTGGACAGGAACGTCACAGTCGCACTGGTTGAGACAGCACCTCCTCATTTCAAGTTCATCCAAAGCACTAGAGCTGGTAAGAGAGGCGGTGGAGTAGCTGCCGTCTGCTCTGATATCTACACCTGCAAGGAAACCCTCCTCGGAGAATTCACCTCTTTTCAACACTTTGATGTATCTATCAAGTGCAGCGCCCCCAATTTAACCATCGCTGTCTATCGGCCACCAAAATACAAATGTGTTTTTCTTGATGAATTCTCTGAGCTACTGTCCAAGGTCTCCACTGATTATGATTGTGTCCTTATCTCAGGTGATTTTAACATTCATGTTGTCAACCAAACAGACCCAGATGCTCAACACTACATGAGCCTGTTGGAGGCGTTTGGCCTGCATCCACCCATGATAAGGTATCATTAACAAGAAGTGTAAATGAGTCATTTACAACTTCAACTCCAAAATACAAAATATCATTGATAAGATTGCACCTGTTAAAACGAAAAACATAGAAAGACAAATTGGAGCGGTTGCTAGGCAGCTTAAGAGAGAGTGTCGCCAGGCAGAACGAAAATGGAGAAACCGCTCCAATTTTAATTCACATGCCACTTTAAATGCACATATCTGTACATACAAAGGCATATTCCTTCTACCTATTCCATTTTATTTCAATTTATTTTTATTGTATTTTATTCTATATATTTTTTATCTTATTCTATAAGTATTCCACTTACTGTATTACGTTTTAGGAGTCAGTCGGTCTATTAGAAAGGAATTTTCTACTTTTTATTTTATTTTATTTTTTGTACTTTTTCCTAGGACTTATTGTGTGCTATCACCGGGTGCGTTGCATTACATTTCACTGCATATATGTATGGAAGTATGTATATGTATGTGACAAATAAAAATCTTGAATCTTGAATCTTGAATCTTGAAAGACAAAACTTCAGGTTCATCATGAAATTTACAAGGAAAAGACTCAATGGATACAACATAAAAATGAAACAGGCCGCACAGTCTTTCTCCTCCAACATCAACAATGAAAACATCAACAATAGTAAAGTGCTCTTCATCACTGTTGATCCACTTATTAATCCACCGTCTACAACCCGTCAGAGATGCTCTCCACTGAAACATTCTTCATAACAAAATGATATCTGTCAGACAGAATATTAGTACCTCAAACTGTTTTTAACTGCCCAGCACATGAGGTGTGAGACATCTTAACCCTCTCTCTTCAATCAGGTTTATTTCCTGCAGCATTTAAACAGCTGTCACTAAACTGCTCCTCATTTCCAAGCTGCCCTTCCTCAGCAAAACACTTGAGAAAACAGTTTACCTTCAGCTGAAACAGCACTTATTCAAGCTGTGAACCATCTGCACATAAACCCTGATTCTAAAAAACGATCTCTTCTTCTGCTGCTGCATTTCACGCTGCCTTCCACTCTGTTGACCGTCATTCCCATCTGGCCCGGCTCTAAACTGGTCCAGAACCATCCTACAGGACAGGAAGGTCTTTGTGTCCATTGGAGATCTTGTGTTGAACAAAGTGGATATTACAGGTGGAGTGCCCCAAGGTTCCATTCTGGGCCCATTATAGTTGAACCTCTATCTGCTCCCACTTGCACATATTATAAAGAAACACAAAATAAATATATACAATCACTATGCAGATGATTGACAACTGTACACATCCCTATGTCCTGATGACCCTCTGCCCATACACTCCCTCACTCAGTGTATTAATGATGAATGATATGAATGCATGGACGCCACAAAAGCTTTCACAACTGAACAAAGACAAAACAGAAAAACTCATCTTTGGTGCAAAGGCTCAGAGACAGAAAACTGCAGCTCATCTCAGTTCTCTGTCTCTGGAGAGCGAGAATGAAGCCACAAATCTGGGTGTAATCATAGATCTACATTTGAAGAGCCTTGTCAATCACATCACAACCTCAGCCTTCTACCAGCTAAACAACATTTCAAAATGAAGAGGCTTCCTGTCAAAAGTAGACTTTGAAAGATGAATCCATGAATCCATAAGGAGTAGACTGGACTACTGTAATGGCCTCTTCACCGACCTCCCCAAATCAGCTGTGCAGCAGCTCCAGTTCATCCAGAATGCGGCTGCAGACATTCTCACTGGGACTAAACAGTTTGAACACATCACACCTGTTCTTACATCTCTATATTGGCCCCCTGTCAAAACTACAACTGATTTTAATTTCTGCTGCTTATATATAAAGCTATAAATCAGTGGTACAGGAAGGTACAAGGAGGTACAGGAAGGTACAGGGTAGTACAGGGTGGTATAGGGTGGTACAGGAAGGTACAGGGTAGTACAGGGTGGTATAGGGTGGTACAGGATGGTACAGGAAGGTACAAGGAGGTACAGGGTAGTACAGGGTAGTATAGGGTGGTACAGGGTGGTACAGGAAGGTACACTGAGGTATAGGAAGATACAAGGAGGTACAGAAGGCTACAGGGTAGTGTGGTACAGGGTGGTACAGGGTGGTACAGGTTAATACACGGTGGTACAGGGTAGTACAGGGTAGTACAGGGTGGTACAGGGTGGTACAGGGTAGTACAGGGTGGTGCAGGGAGGTACCAGGTGGTACAAGGTCGTACAGGGTAGTACAGGGTAGTACATGGTAGTACAGGGTAGTACAGAGTGGTTAAGGGTGGTCCAGGGTGGTACAAGGAGGTACAGGGTAGAACAGGATGGTTAAGGGTGGTATAGGGTGGTGCAGGGTTGGACAGGGTGGTACAGGGTGGTACAGGATAGTGCATGATGGTACAGTGTAGTACAGGGTGGTACGGGTTGGTATAGGTTAATACACGGTGGTACAGGGTAGTACAGGGTACTACAGGGTGGTATAGGGTGGTACAGGGTAGTACAGGGTGGTACAGGGTGGTACAGGGTAGTACAGGGTGGTACAGGGTGGTACGGGGAGGTACAGGGTAGTACAGGGTGGTCCAGGGTTGTACAGGGTGGTCCAGGGTTGTACAGGGTGGTACAGGGTAGTTCGGGCTTCAAATGGCAACTGGAACTCTCAGCAGCCAATGAGATTGCGCGCCTGTACCTGAAAAGAGAAAGTGGGCGGGTGTGGACTTCTGGAATGGAGGAGCTACTGATTGGTGTAGGATGTCAGCGCTGCAAGTCTGCTGCACAAACATCCACAGTAGCGAGCTGCAGGCATCCATGTTCGTGTTGGTGTCAAAACATCGTGAGAAATGATTTGCGAGGATCATACGTTCTGGCGAGTGCAGGAGTTCCACAACGCTCCCCCCGTCCGCCCTCCGTCTTTAGATTTGCGCTCCTCAAAGACAGCAGCTGTTATGTGTGTGAGACTGGAAATCTGCAAATCCTTAAATGTCATTAAATGTCATTAAAAGTCATTAAATGTGCTGTGACACATCTGTATATTGTCATTCATTCACTACGATTCCCTCCGTAGTGACCTTGGGGTCCTTCCCTCAGGTTGAGCCTGTTTTAACCTGTTTCTGTTTCTCTCCTTATTTTTATACCAGTTCCTAATATCATGGTCACCCTTGTTCAACTTACAATTTGAAAAACAGAATTAGTCTATTTGCGAGACTATTTATCATTTAATTTAAAAAGATTTCATCATGTTGATCAGATTCCCTTCAAAACATCTAGCGTTGGCCTCTGGAGGGCGTGGCTGGCGTGGCCCTGTCCTCCCTGGACGCCTGGGACTCCAGCACACGTGGACTAATGACCCTGTTTACTGTGTTTACAGCACAGATACACTTACATCATTCAGTAATTGCCTAATTAGACAATGATACACCGTCCTCAGGGGTGTGGGCTGGACTTTGGGGAGCACTGTGCACCGAGCAACTTCAGCAACACAAACTTTTGGAAGTGTTTGTGTCGTATGTGTGTGCAACACCGTGTCAGCACTGTACGTACGGGCGACCTGCATGTACACAATGCATCATTTTTGATTCATTTAAAAGAAAAAAGATGCTGCAAAGGGCTTTGATACATAAATAAAAACAAAAACCACATGCATTTTCAACAGATTCCTACAAACAAGCGATTGGAGCAACAATAACTATTGTTTAATTTAGCAGCTGCAGTTGAAGTGCTGTGAGACACTGTCAGCAACCCTCACAAAGCGCTCAGCCTCAGATACTACCCCGGAGTTTCTCTTGGTTTGACAATGAAATTGTCTCCTCAAGGATAGAGCAAGATGATTATTTTGCTTTTTATTTATTGTATATTGTTACATCATCTGGTCAAATTTCAATGTTTATTTATAGAGCGCATTTTAAAACAAACACAGTTGAACAAAGTGCTGAACAAGCTTGAAATATGAAATACGTGAATAATACAGAAGCACCATCGGAATGCAGTTTAACAGCTTCAATTAAAGAATTATACAGCAAATTTTAAAAATACATTAAAACCATACACATAAAAATAAAGATAAGCTTAAGATTAAAAAAAGTAAAAGAAATAAAATAAATTAAGGAATAATAAAAATTATATATATATCAATAAAAGACTTTGGGCACAAGAGATGAAGTCTGCACGGTAACAAGTTACTGAATGCCAACCAATGAAAGTGTCTTTTGAACAGAGACTTGAAGGTTTCTACATTATGGGCAGATCTTATGTGTATTGGCAAACTGTTCCAAAGATTAGGGACCACCACTAGGGGCCACCACTGCAAAGGTGCGGCCTCCTCTATTTGTGAGCCTGGATCGTGGAAGAGAGACGTGGTCGACGATGTTTCTTGTGCATGTTTTTAGTGGAGGTTCTTACGATGTTAGGTGGAGGAAACCTCATGTGAGCACGTGCAGAACATGCAACCTCCACACAAAAAGGCCCCTGAGCAGACCCCACCCTGCGGAGCCTGCGCCAACAGCGCCCCAGGCGGGAATCGAACCCAGGACCTTCTTGCCGTGAGGCAGCATTGCAATGCTGATACTACTGCACGCCACTTTATTCTACTACTGATACTACTGCACGCCACTTTATTCTACTACTGATACTACTGCACGGCACTTTATTCTACTACTGATATTACTGTGCACCACTTTATTGGTAATGCAGCAGTACTGTAACTTGTACTTTAGGTGTTTTCGGAACGCACGAGCTGTGTCATAGTTCTAATAGCTGTAACTTTTTGAGCTCCTACTCCAAGGCAGGGACTCACTGGCACAACAGGAACCTTCAGTGACTTGAGTAACCTTGAGTAAGTCCACGGTGATTGGTCCAGTGGTAAGTCCAAGTTTCCTCACACTGAGCATTGCTCTGGGCGGGAACCAGCCCAGCTCCACCCAGATATAATGATGATGATATTTTCAATGAGGCCTTCTAGTAGATCTAATATGAGCGATGATTCAGCAGCTGTATTGATTCTTTCTTGAAAGATCTGTTCAGAAACAGATTTTGCTGGACTGACCAAGTGAAATCAGTGAAAGTTACAGTGTAACTCCACACGGAACACGTTAGCTGTGCTGAAACCCTGTTGGTTGACCTCACTTCAGCTTTCCTGCTCCCGGTGCAAATGCAACCAGAAGAAAAGCCCTTGAAGGTGTCTGGTTCTCGGGGACCTCCACAGTTGGCATACCTTGCATAGACCGATAGATGTGGACATGTGTGTTATTTATTATTTCTTTCTAATTTGAATTTCTTTCTTGACTACACTTGGTTTTGCTGCTGTAACACCTGAATTATCCTCCATCTTCTCGTAACCCTCCATCTTCTTCTGATCTTCTCTCCTCTTGGTTGTCCTCGTGCATCAGAACTCAAGTGACAGGACTGGTCAATACATGTCATGCAATTCCAAACTGGGTGGCGCTGGAACGGTTGTCCCTGAGGGTCGGACACAAACCTTCTTTCTCTGAGGATTTTCCCACAGTGCAGATCATCCGGAGGATGATAAAACCTCCACCCGGCCACGGAGCAGCAGACGGGAGGGGCGGTTCAGCCTTCCAGCAGGACCCTTCCTCCACCCTCAGCTGTGAAGGCCAGACACACCGCACTCTGCGTGAACGTCCTCCCGATTAATCCTTGTGTTTTGACGCAGAAACGCATTGAAACAGTCTTCAACCCCGTGGATGTCCTGACACCTGCGCTGCTCTCCGCCTCACCTGTGATTTTAAACCTAAGGTTGGCATGACTTCCATGGACCGAGGAACAGTGTTTAGGAAACATTTTCAGATGTGTACGATTTAAAGACATGTTAAAACATTGTGGAGCGTCTGAGCATGTATGCTGCAATGTCTCGTGCGTTCTTTGCACCTCACTCCGCACAGCTGCAGCGCTGCAGGACAGGATTCACTTTGTCGACACATAATAAATGCAAAGTTTGCTCTAAGTATTCATAAGTGTGTGATGTTTCATGTTTTGCAGAATCTGTCTTCATAGTCACCTCCTGCCCTCCGTACCATGGACAACAGCAGCTCAGGTGCTTTCTACTTCCACCTGACTCTGTTTGAAGACCAAGGGGACCTGAAATACCTCTTCTTCTCTCTCTGCCTGCTGCTCTTCGTGGCCATCGTCTCCGCTAACGTGGCCGTCATCCTGAGCGTCTGCGCCGAGCGCTCACTGCATCAGCCCATGTTCATCTTTGTATGCTGTCTGTCCGTTAACGCTCTTTATGGTTCGGCCGCCTTCTTCCCGAGGTTCCTGACGGACCTTGTGTCCGACACTCATCTCATCTCACGCCCGGCGTGCTTCACACAGATGTATGTCATCTACACCTATGCATCATATGAGTTGACCATTCTAAGTGTCATGGCCTACGACCGCTTTGTGGCCATCTGCAGTCCCTTACACTACCACAGCAGGATGACGCCCAAGGCTGTGTCCTGCCTGGTGGCCTTTGCCTGGTTCTACCCAGCATTTACCATCGGGCTCTGCCTTTATCTTTCCATTCAGCTTCCGTTATGTGGCAATGATCTGCCCAGAGTGTTCTGTACCAATTGGCCCGTGGTGCAGCTTTCCTGCGTGGACACTACTCTGAATAACATTGCAGGTTTATTTGTGACGGGCACCACCGTGTTCCTGCCCCTGCTCTTCGTCCTGTACACCTACCTGCGTATCCTGTTGGTTTGTAGGAAGAGCACCTCTGAGTTTAGGGGTAAGGCCCTGCAGACCTGCCTGCCCCATATGGTGACTTTTGTTAACTACTCCATTGCCCTGTTTTGTGAGGTCTCACTGAGTCGCTATGACTCTGAGAAAATCAATCCAATAATCGTTGTTCTTTTGTCTCTGGAGTTTCTGCTCATTCCTCCCCTCATGAATCCTCTGGTTTATGGACTTAATCTGCCACAGATCAGAGGAGTTCTACTCCGTGCTAAAGGCATCCAAAATGTCTTCCTGTGGTTATGTCGGATGAAAGACCATTAAACCTCTAACCCTCCTCTGACTCTAGCCCTGACTCTAACCCTGACCCTGACCCTATATTTCTTTGCTCCTTCTCAAATCGTTCCCCCAGTTGCTCCATTCCCATTTTGCAGAGTTGATAAGGAGTCAAATTAAATCCCTCCTCCATGTCTCCATTCTCCCGGCCTGTTTGTGTCTGGGTGGGGGCCTTCAGGTGGTGTTATCTCACCTGTTTGTGTCCCTCCGGTCGTGCCTTAGTCCTCTGGTTTCCATCCTGGCCGGGTTTCCATTTCTCCTTGAGCTTTTGGGATCCTCAGGGCTCCGACAAGTTGTTCTTTATTACCCCACCCAGTCTTTCATCCCTAAAACAGTGTCGCCCAATACTTCACCCCAACCACAAGACCTACATCTCTGTCTGTGTTGGTAGTTGTATCATTTTATAATTTTATGATCTCATAGGATTAAGTATTCTTATAGTCTTAAAATATGATTTTTCATAAAATGAAGTATTTCTATTGTATTAGGATTTAAAATTTCTTGAAGGATCTTCTCCCTCCTTTCTTTCTTCTTGGTAAGCATAATTTTTTTCATTAATTATTTAGAGGATCTTACTCTGTTGAGTGCATGTGCACCCTGACCCTCAACCCAAAACTCACCCTGACCCTGTGACTGACTTTTACTCAACTACATTTCAAAGCAAATATCTGTACTTTTCACTCTACTACATATGTCCATACTACTATATATACTACTATGTCTTATATATGTGTTATATATGTCACATATGTATCTTATATATGTCTTATGTATGTCTTATATATGTCTTATACATCTATTATATATGTCTTATATATGTCTTATATCTTATATATGTCTTAAACATCTCTTATATATGTCTTATATGTCTTATATCTTATATATGTCTTATATATGTCTTATATATGTCTTATATCTTATATATGTCGTATATATGTCTTATATATGTCTTATATCTTATATATGTCTTATATATGTCTTATACATCTCTTATATATGTCTTATATATGTCTTATATCTTATATATGTCTTATATATGTCTTATATGTCTTATATCTTATATATGTCTTATATATGTCTTATATCTTATATTTGTCTTATATATGTCTTATACATCTCTTATATATGTCTTAGATTTTATTTATGTCTTATATATGTCTTATATATGTCTTATGTATGTGTTATATATTATGTATGTGTATATATATATATATATATATATATATATATATATATATATATATATATATATTATACTTGAGTAGAAAGGTGCAGGTGGTACTTCCTGGGGTTTCCGAGCTCTTCTTCCTGTGTCTGTGGCTTGTTCCAAACGAAGGGAAACATGTCGCACCTTGAGCTCCACGTCCTGGAGCTCCTTTATGTTTCCAACTGGATGGGACTCGGCCACGCCCCGTAGCGAAGGGAGAGGCGGCCATGTTGGATCCGCCACGGCCCGTAGCGAAGGGAGAGGCGGCCATGTTGGATCCGCCACAGCCCGTAGCGAAGGGAGAGGCGGCCATGTTGGACACGCCACGGCCCGTAGCGAAGGGAGAGGCGACCATGTTGGATCCGCCACGGCCCGTAGCGAAGGGAGAGGCGGCCATGTCGGATCCGCCACGCCCCGTAGAGAAGGGAGAGGCGGCCATGTTGGATCCGCCACGGCCCGTAGCGAAGGGAGAGGCGGCCATGTTGGATCCGCCACGGCCCGTAGCGAAGGGAGAGGCGGCCATGTTGGATCCGCCACGCCCCGTAGCGAAGGGAGAGGCGGCCATGTTGGATCCGCCACGCCCTGTAGCGAAGGGAGAGGCGGCCATGTTGGATCCGCCACGCCCCGTAGCGAAGGGAGAGGCGGCCATGTTGGATCCGCCACGGCCCGTAGCGAAGGGAGAGGCGGCCATGTTGGATCCGCCACGGCCCGTAGCGAAGGGAGAGGCGGCCATGTTGGATCCGCCACGCCCCGTAGCGAAGGGAGAGGCGGCCATGTTGGACTGGTACTGTGCTCAATAAAATAAGTATTACACTTCCATTAGAGCAGCGTAGAACCTGAACCAATGAAGGACACACACACACACTGACCTGTCTCTCTCTCTCTCTCACACACACACTGACCTGTCTCTCTCTCACCCACACACACTGAGCTGTCTCTCTCTCTCTCTCACACACACACTGACCTGTCTCTCTCTCACCCACACACACACTGACCTGTCTCTCTCTCTCACCCACACACACTGAGCTGTCTCTCTCTCTCATCCACACACACACTGACCTGTCTCTCTCTCACCCACACACACACTGACCTGTCTCTCTCTCTCACCCACACACACACTGACCGCCCCGCCCCCGTTGAAATCAGATTAAATTGAAAAGTGAAGTTGTGTAAATGTGAAAATAAAAATGTAACATTTGGACATTGAGGGGGGTTTGTATTGCTGATGAGAGGTTTGGTGATCAGGGCATGGTCTCAGCAGGGGGGGGGGTCTCAGCAGGGGGTAGCGGTGAGACGCTCCTGTCGCTCCACAGCTGGTCCTCAGGAGGACGCTGATCCAGTAACAACAACCCTCTCATCATAAAACATCATCATAACGTTTGACTTTGCACGTTGAGCATTTGAAGTGCACCTGCAGACTCCCTCAGCCACGCCCTGCCCCGAAAAACATGAAATAAAACCACTGGATGGAGACTTCATATTATATATTATATATTATTCAGAAAATAAACTGTTTTACACTCAACCCTACAAACGACAACTTTATATCCATGTTTTAAATTGAAGTAGGATTCTGCCGTTCTGTCCTCACGAGAATTGTCGACAAAACACGGCTTGTGTGGTGTTATATATTTATTATTACTCATCGTTTACACCAAAACTAATTGGAACGAACACAACGCAACTTTATTTATAAAGCACAATTCAACAACAAGGCAATTCAATGTGTTTTACATAAAACATCAAAAGCATGAAGACAAAGTGCAAAAAACACATCGTAAAAAGGACATGGAATGTACAAAGTTAAAATATAGAATGAATAGAATGCACAAAGTTAAAATATATAATACATTAAAAGCATAAACTTGACAGTGCAGTGCAAGAAATGAATCAAAGAAACCTTGTTTTACTCGTTGTTAATAATTGTTTTGCATTTTCCCTGAACACACACGTGGACGCTGCCGGCGTCTGGATCCATGATTCACCGTCTCGTTCACAGACGTTGTTGACGTTGTTGCTCAGAAGAACGTTGTGAAAGGTCTATCTGCGGGCCATCAGCCTCCTGCAGGCCTTGCGGATCTTGGACAGGTTGAGTCCGTACATGAGGGGGCTGAGCAGCGGCTGGCACAGCAGCAGGTAGACGGACAGCACCGCTCGCAGCTCCTCCGGAATCCTCCCCTCCGTCAGGTCCAGCCGGGTGTCGGCGAAGTGGTAGAGGCAGCCGCCCAGCAGGTTGGCCAGCGACACCACCTGGGGCACGCAGGTGCCGACGGCCTTCAGCTTCCCCTCCCCGGACATCTTCCGGCAGACGGACAAGATCTTGACGTAGGAGAAGAGGAGCAGCATCAGCGGGAGGAAGATGGAGGTGACGGCGAACAGCAGGTCCAGCACGTTGCTGAGCGTGGAGAGTGAGCAGGCCAGCTCGATCAGCAGGTACTGGTCGCAGAACAACTTGTCCATGGAGCTGCCGCAGAAGTCCAGACGCGCCGTGAAGGAGAAGGAGACGGTGAAGTGGAGCAGCGAACATATCCATATGAGGGCGATGGCGGCGCACACCCTCCTGGTGTTCATAACAGTGTGGTAGCGCAGCGGGTGGCAGATGGAGACGTAGCGGTCGTAGGCCATGGCCGACAGGCTGCACATCTCCACGGAGGCGGAGGAGTACAGGCAGAACACCTGCAGCAGGCAATGCGTCAGGCTGACCCGGTGGCCCTCCCACAGCATGTGGGCCACCAGGCCCGGGTACACCGTGGTGCTGCCGTACATCTCGTTCACAAACAGGCTGCACAGCAGGAGGTACATGGGCTCGTGGAGGCTTCTGTCCCTGCAGATCACCCCCACCAGGGAGGAGTTGGCCACCATGATGAGGGAGTACCAGAGGAGGGTGAGGGTGAGGTACAGGTACCTCAGCACGCCCATCTGACCGTAAGGGGTTAAAACAAACGCCGCCACGGTAGAGTTCCCCATCGGCCAGACAACACGACATCAAGCAGAGAGAGCACCGTACACCACCCTACACCACCCTACACCACCCTACACCACGGACAAACCAGTTTTTACTACGTCACCACATCGGAGCAAAGACGAGCAACTCACACATAAATGAGTGAAGATTCACAAAAACATGAAAATAAAAGCAGAAGGTTGAGTGACTTCAAAGCAGCTTCAATGAAACTTGTTTTTGAAATTGTTTTGATTTTCTGTCCCGATGATTCTTCTCATGGAACCTGGAATCCTGGAATCCTGGAATCCTGGAATCCTGGAATCCTCAGCAGCTGAACCAGGCTCCACTCCCATATGCTCTGAGCCGTCAGCGCTTCAGGAGGAAGCTTTATAGGGTGAAACATAAACAGCAACAGGGGCGCAGCGGGCGCAGCGGGCGCAGCGGGTGCAGCGTCGTGGCTCCACCCCTTGAGGAGGTGACGGTGCAGGCGCGGCTCCAGATCACGTGACGCCTCACGACACTTATTCATTTTACGTGTCAATCACAGCGTTTATCACTGCTCTTGTGTCCGGGGTCAGGGGTCGGGGGTCGGGGGTCACGGGGGACCTATGGCCCTGAGGCATGAGGCCACATCCCATCCTACCGAGGGCTTTTTCAAGCACCGTTTTATCCATTTTCAAGGACTTCACACAAAACAAATGTGATAGAGTTTCAATGTGGTCTTTATTCATTTCAGTGTCACAGGATCTCACAGAAAATCTGTTTCTAGATTTTTCTTTCGTTCCTCGTCATCTACTTTCACAAGTGTCTATTTCCAACCGTGTGTATTTATTTACATTTCTTTGCATCGTCTTCGTCCTTGAAGGATTTGAAAAACCAAACCAGGAGGAAAGTGACATTTTCAACCATCACGTTTACAATTCACACAGAAAGCTTCATGCGTCACGACCTTTGAGCACTTTTCAAGCACCCGGGCACAAAATGGGCTGATTTCAAGGTATCCCAGAACGTGGATTTCTACGGACACAATTCAAGAATCTCTGGGCTTATGAACTTCTTCAAGCACCTCAAGGAGCCGCTGAGCGCCCCCTGCCTGTGATGCCCCCCCGCCTGTGATGCCCCCCCGCCTGTGATGCCCCCCTGCCTGTGCTTCCGTTTCAGGCTGCGGCAGCTGTGGCTCCATCAGGAAGCTGAACCCACAACAAACCATCCTTCACACTGACCACGCCCTCTGACCCCTCTGACTGCGCCCTCTGACCGCACACTTTGACCCCTCTGACCGCGCCCTCTGACCCTCTGACCGCGCCCTCTGACCCTCTGACCGTGCCCTCTGACCCTCTGACCGCGCTCTTTGACCCCCTCTGACCATGCTCTCTGACCGCGCCCTCTGTCTGCTCCGTCGTTCCAAATGTCTCGATCGGCCAAAGATGTCCACGTCTCACACTGGTTCACGACGGCTCCTCGAGGAGGTGAAAGGTCAACGTCCGGGGTGAAGTGTGACAGGGAGGATTGTTTAAAGTGCAGCCTGGACTTGAGGCTCTGAGGGGGGGGGGGGGTCCCGTGCTGCGGTAGCAGGGCCCCCCTCCAGGGGCCTCGCTGGCGATGAGATGTTTCCCCGTGAACAGGAAGATGAAAGCACGTGGTCAGTGACTCTGAACTGGCTTTTATTTGCAGCCTCACCTCCCACTGTTCAACCTTTTTAGTGAGACTTTCTAAATATTGTATCATTCAGGGATGATATCTTCATTGAAATATTGAATATATATTACAAATAATCCATTCATAAAAAAACATTCAAAACCTAATGAAGTGATAAAGAATGATGAATACTCACTGCGTGCACATGCGCAGCCACGTGAGTATTTTATTGTTTTTCTTTCTGAGACTGATTTTACAGGCGTCAGTAATACTTCTAGTTCCTCTTCTCCAAACCACATCACTAGCAGATTCCATTCTGACCTTTTGACCATGAGCGTGTTCAAGAAATATTATTGAGGAAACAGCATTTTTTTTGCAGAGAATTGGCAACGTATCAGTCGGCAAAATATATGATAAGGAGTGAAAAGTGTGACTCGAAAATATAAAAAAAAGAAGTAATTGTCAACATTTGGAGTCATTATATTTTCATAAATCTTCATAAACATTTGAACTTAATTGCAATTTAAACAACAGTGAAAAGGTGAGAAACTCTCCTCGCTCTGGTTTCGGGGGAACCTTCCCCCATCGCGTCAAAATTTCATCATCACAAAACCTCTGATCCTGTTCCTGACTCTGGTGAGCTTCAGTCCGTAGATGATGGGGTTCAAAATAGGCGGGAAGGTGAGGAACTGAACGGCCATGAAGTTCTTCAGATCCTGTGCCACGGAGACGGAGCCGTAGCGGCTGTACATGACGTCGAACAGCAGCGCCGTCGTCACGTTCAGCAGACACAGCAGATGCGGGACGCACGTCTGCATGAACTTCCTCCTGCTCTCCACGCATTTCAAGGAGGACCGCACCACCCGCACATAGGTGCACACGATGAAGACGACGTGGCAGCAGTAGAACAGGATGATCACCAGGCCCACGATGTTGTTGGCGGTGGTGGAGGCGCACGCCAGCTTGACCAGCGACCAGTTCTCGCAGTAGAGCTTGTGGACGCGAGCGCCACACAGCTCCAGCCTGTAGGTCAGCATCACCACGACAACCTCTATGCACAGAGGCAGCGTCCAGCCGGTGAAGACCAAACAGGCGACCCTGTGTCGGGTCATGACGGCGTGGTACTCCAGCGGGCGGCAGATGGCCACGTACCTGTCGTACGCCATCAGAGCCAGGATGGAGAAGTCGATGGTGGCGTACGAGTACAGGACGAACACCTGAGACAGGCAACCGGCGTAAGATATGACCTGGAAGGAGGACAGCAGATCCCACAGGAACTTGGGGTAGAAGCCGGCCGTGCCGTACAGCCCGTTGATGCACAGGTTGCACAGGAAGACGTACATGGGCTGGTGGAGGTTCTGGTCCAAGATGATGGTCAACACCAGGGAAACGTTGACCAGCAGGACCACGGCGTAGCAGAGCAGAGAGAGCCAGAAGAGCTGGGCCCTGTGGTTCACCGTCTCACTGAACCCGGAGAGGTAGATCACCGTGACGATGGATGTGTTGCCCATGTCGGAGCGTCGAGAAGTATCTCGACGAGGCGACGACCTGGAAGTCAAGGCGTCTCCCCGGACGAGGACCGGGAGCTTCCTCTGTTTATATTCCTTCCCGTCCTCCGAGTCCGTGGCGTCCGACCAGTAACGAGGCTCCGTCTTCCCCTGGGGGTTTACACCGTCACCTGGCTCCACCACCGCAGCTACACACTGAGCAGGAAGGTTTTTAAAAGAAAACCCCAAAGGTCACTGCCCTGAAGGTGAAAGGTGGACGGTGCAGCTCAACCCCTCCCAGCGACACCCGTCAGTCAGGCACATGCAGCTGCCTTCTGATTGGATGAAGCATCATCACCAGGGTTCCACCAAATTCAGGGCGAATGCTGCTCAATTTCACCGAGATCCTCAAAAACAACAGATTTCACAGACGTTTAAAAGAAAAATCCTTTCAGGACGATGATGAAATGAGGCTTCCAAGACAACGGGGCGACGCCAACGTGTTCAAAGACTCACAACTTCATTTACATTTTCCCAAAAAGCGTCAGATGGGTGCGTGGAGGAGACCACGCCTCCTTCACTCGGCTCTCGCTGTCGGTTTGTTTTCGTCTGTCGTTTTTAGTAGCTCCTGCTGGTTCCAGCTCCGTCGCCATGGAAACACAAAGCGCTAAGTCGCTGCGCCGCTGTGTTTGTTTGGTTTTATTTGAATTGTCAGTTGTGCAGGACGAGCCACATTCGCTGGATTTGTTCGGACCCTAAATCAGGAACGTGACCCACGGGCCACCGCCCACCAGGAAGCCTCGTGCAAGTGAAGCAACCGGGTTGACCACGCCCGACCTGGGTCTCATTCTGCCTGCTCTGCTTTGCACTCTGCTCTGTTTCCCAAATCCTTCTCTCCACCAGGCACTGGAGGCTTGGTGGAGGCTTGGTGGAGGCCTGGTGGAGGCTTTGGTGCAGGATTGGTGCAGGCCTGGTGGAGGCCTGGTGGAGGCTTGGTGGAGGCTTGGTGGAGGCCTGGTGGAGGCTTGGTGGAGGCTTGGTGCAGGCTTGGTGGAGGCCTGGTGGAGGCATCGTGGAGGCCCGGTGGAGGCTTGGTGCAGGCTTGGTGGAGGCCTGGTGGAGGCCTGGTGGAGGCCTGGTGGAGGCTTTGTGGAGGCCTGGTGCAGGCTTGGAGCAAGCTTGGTGCAGGCCTGGTGGAGGCTTGGTGCAGGCTTGGTGGAGGCCTGGTGGAGGCTTGGTGCAGGCTTGGTGGAGGCTTGGTGGCGGCTTGGTGGAGGCTTTGTGGAGGCCTGGTGCAGGCTTGGTGGAGGCCTGGTGGAGGCCTGGTAGAGGCTTGGTGGAGGCTTGGTGGAGGCCTGGTGGAGGCTTGGTGGAGGCTTGGTGGAGGCTTGATGGAGGTAGCAGCTGATTCACAGCGTGTGATGTTGTGGTGTGTTCAAAAACCTGGGACTTTTCAGCGTTGTGCTTGTGTCTCTGTGGCTGAACGTCAACACAAACACATTGGAAATGTTTTGTGTTGTTCTATTGATCATAAACAATATTTATAATCCTCTATTTTATTTGGGGAAAAATTGAATTTGGTAAAGGTGGACTTCACAGTATTTTTCTTCACACAGACACTTAAGACGAGGTCTATCTCAAAAAGTACTGTACTCATCGTGGTCAAACCGGGACTAGATTATAATAAGAAGCCTGAACTGCATTAAGATCCATATTTCAGATTGTGGAAGCTTTATTTCAATTTGTCAGTGTTCCGGCGTGTTCAGGCCAGTCCTGGTGTATACCGACTGGTACCACGCTTCAACACTTTGTGGCGTTGCCCTTTTCCAATGGACAGTCAACCTGAATCTGTCGCTTTCATTCAAAGCCTTTCAAGTACTTCAGCACTTCAAGAAAGTAAAAGGCCGCTGCAGCGCCTAGGGTTCCTTCTTGTTGACCTTGGTGTATTGATAATTCTCCTGGCGCTGTTGTGGAGCCAAGGCCATTCTGTTGTGGTTTTGTCGCAGGCTGACCGTGTGGGGCAGTGGGTCGTGGTGTTTAATTGCTCCGCGAGGAAAACTGAGGTAATGACCTGTGTTCTACATTTGCAGGCCCCCAAAGGTAGGAATACAAACATCCAGGGACGGTCATGATTAAGACGCAACTGTGGCACCTTGTGGACCCGTGGGTCATCAGACGCAGGGTGGTGGAAAATGAAGACACTTTCGGGTTCTGTGACATCACCCGAGGGCGACTGTGCAGGGCCCGCTGGGGTTAGGGTCTCTAACGTCTCAAAAAAGGCCCCAGATGATGTCCTACACGCACACACCGAACACACACATCACACACTCCAAACACAGGAGCCGCAGTGATCCCTGAATTGACCTGGGGATGAATAAAGTTATTTTATCTGGATATGAAAGAGTCAACATCAAAACTGTTCAAGTTCAATTTCAATTAAAGATGCACTTTGTGACGCGAAGGCTGTTTTATCAACGAAGAAAAACACAACGTTTAAAAAGATCAGAATAACTATAAAACTGGTATTTTTATAATTATTGATCAACCAAAGTCTATAACCTTCAATAAAAAAAATAACCTTCCTTCGTTAACCCATTAAAAAAACGACCTCATCTCCTGAAAGCGTCTGTATATGACCACACGGCAACAAGAACAACACCAACTATTTTCTGTGTTTTGCTGTGAAATTGGACTTTATCAGCTTCAGAAAAGTTTGAAGAGAACTTCTGGGTGGAGGGCGTGATCTGAGCCTCGTATCACAGCGGGCGGAGCCCTTACAACGTATGAACGCACCGCACCAGGGCCACGGTTGGCAGGTCCCGAGGGTCCGAGGGTCCGAGGGTCCGAGTGTCCCGGCCACAACTCCACACATTATAAAGTCACATTCCTCTCCCGTCCAGATCCAAGTCCACGGCAGAACAGAGATGTGGAGGTGTTGGGTGAGGTGAGGAGACTCCATCACAAGGAGGGAGCGCCGGGGCCTGGTGGAGGCCTGGTGGAGGGGCCCTGGTGTCTCCGCTGCTAACTCAGTGGAATCAGCTCCCAACAAGGAATCAAACGCTCGTTTCTCTGCTCGAAGAACCTTGAACCAGGACGTGGAAATGGAAAATGCTACGGTCCAGCCTGACTTCGACCTGACCGTGTTCCTGGACATCGGAAACTATCGCTATCCGGTCTTTGTCCTCTGCTTGCTGCTTTACACATTTATTCTTTCTGCTAATGTTGTTATAATGCTGGTCATATTTAGGGAAAGGACATTACACCAGCCCATGTATATCTTCATTTCATGTCTTTGTTTGAATTCTCTGTATGGCTCCGCCGGCCTCTTCCCCAGACTCCTGATGGACATCCTGTCCGACCACCATCTGATCTCACGGGCGGCGTGCTTCACCCAGATTTATATAATTTACACCTACGTCTCCTACGAGCTCACTCTCCTGAGCGTCATGGCGTATGACAGGTACGTCGCCGTGTGTCATCCCTTATATTACAGCACAAAGATGACCTGCCGGACAGTCACCAAGCTCGCCGCCTTGGCCTGGATCTATCCGGCCTTCTTCGTTGGCACAACGGTTTACCTGTCAGTCGGGCTTCCTCTGTGCGACAACAGGATCCATAAAGTCTTCTGTGCGGCCTGGTTGGTGGTCAGACTGTCCTGCGTCGACACCACCCTCAACAACATCGTCGGCATGTTACTGACCGCAGCGACAGGCTTCGCACCCCTTTTCTATGTCCTGTACACGTATCTGCGGATTGTCATCGTTTGTTGGAAATGCTCGTCAGAATTTAAAGGCAAAGTGTTACAAAAATGTCTCCCCCATGTTGTGTCGTTTGCCATTTATGCCATCACGGCATTTTGTGATGTTGTCCTCAGCCGTTTCGACCTGGAAGAGCTGAATCCCACGGTGGCGATAATTCTCTCGCTGGAGTTTGTCGTGATTCCCCCGGTTCTGAACCCGCTCGTGTACGGCCTCAAACTGCCTGAAATAAGACGACATGTACTCAGATTATTATCACGCACCAAACATCACGTCTAGCCTGAGAACATAAGACTGAGTTTGGAATATTAAGCTCAATGTCCTAAAATAAAATGTAATGGAACATTTTTAAACAACAACATATTACCTATGCAGACGTATCTGAGCGACTTCATCAACTTCCTAACATGCAGGAAGCACAGTGTGTCTCTGATGGACGTGATACGTGACATGACTCAATGATGACATGTTGGAAAACTTCATCCATTTGTTTTGTAATATTGTAACTTTTAATGTATTCTCGGTCTAATACATTTATTACTAAATATGCAACTACAACGATACATGCGCTACCCTGTCGCCTTGAAATATTCTCCTAATTTTTCCATGTACATTTTTGAGACATTTACATTTTCAATCTAATGATTTCCTTTCCTTGTCATTGTCACGTACGAGCCCCGGCGCAGCGTCAGCTGCACATTAAACTGGTTTTCATGAGAAGCACTTGTGGTTCCTTGCATCCTCTTGCACTAGAAACACCTTCTCAGGCTTTAAATCCCAGGTCTGCCCCAGTTGGTTCCAGCCTCTCATGGAAGTAGCTTCGGACAAAGTAAGTAAATATGAATATAAATGAAGTTTAAAACATAAGCTGTAACGTAAATGCAACGCAATGATCAACCAAACAAACCATTTCTGATAGAGGGAGGAAGAGAGAAACTTGAATTCAAGGTGCGTGGGATCAGAGTGCACATCCGATGCTGACTTCACTTTACATTGTACCCACTACCCACCACCATCCTGCTCATTCATCTTCAAATGTTGGTGCTTACAACCACCTACTGTATGATTTCTGTTGGCCTGTACTATTATTTCCTTAATTATGGGAAAGAGTCTCTTTGTGACAGAAGGCCTCCGTGCAGCTCTGTTGTGTTCACGTGTGGTTGTGCACGTACTGTGCCTCACCTTTGCCGTCCACGTTTGGTGACAGTGCAGAGACATTCTGAAGGGGGACATTTGGGCTTCAGTTCACCAGGCAGGGTGTCGGGACCCTGGAACATACCCTCAGAGTTCAACTTAAATATTACCCCGCCCCAGACCAACACAGGTGAACCACCTTAAGTAATCAGTCATCTGGGGTCAAAACCAGAAATACAGTAATACAGATTTGAGCAGCCACACCTGTCCTGGGTCTAGATAACCGGCCCAAATTACCTGGACCCAGGACAGGTGTGGCTGGTCAAACTACACCATCCCCACGCCACAACAGGTTCAAACAAAACAGGATGTGGGAGAGTGGTTTGAGTTAGGGTTAGGGTTAGGTATATGGGAAAAGTAAATGAACGGACCAAGGACCGGGAGGACCTCCTAGCACACTAAGCTGGTCCTGGTCTCTGCCACGCCCCCGTACAGATGTCCCTGTTACCTGCGTCGCTCACCTAGTCACTCAACACCCTGAAAACCAGAGGTCATGTGCACAACTGTTTTTGATTCAAACACTTTACAATCACACGTCCGAGTCAAAAAAAGGGATCAGATGAGCGTTGACGCAGTTGAATGACAGGGTCCGGAATGTAAAGGTCCAGAGCACTGTCCCAGAACCAAGATGCACCAGCAAAGGTGCTGTGTCGGCTCAAACCCTATTTAGACTGTTCTGCCTTCTGGCGACACGGACGCAGCGTTGCATCGGCACCATTCTGAAATAATAGTGATTCAAACCACCTGATTCTAAACAAGATGCAGGGGAAACGTGTGGCTGGGTCCAGGCCTGATGTCACACATGACCAAGCCGACTGGGCTGAGATTTCAACTGAATTGTTCCCATAGTCCACTTACCACCCGCTTTATATGGATCCATCCATGTGACCAAGACCTTATTCCATAGAACACCAAGTCAGGACTTTATTCACACCCGTCATGTGATCGTACGCTTTACCTAGAAACTGAATTTTGCAGCAAAAAAACATGTCCAGCCCAAGTGCATTGTGCATGAGCTGTGCTGACGTATGAAAGGTGCAGTCACCAAATCATGATTTAGGCTTTATCGTATTCATAAAATATGTCAAAGATAGATAAGCACATCCAGACCGGGGCTCACACGACGCGATAACAAAGCAGATTTTGGGTCCGGCAACCGTGAGCAAAGTGCAGCTCAGTTGACGGTTCTGCAGGTGATGTCCTGCCGTGTGGGGGGGAAAGACCGTGAGCCGCGGCAACAGCACCACAGCAGCTGTGACGCCGCCGAGCATCAGGTCACATGCGCAGTCTGTGTCCAGCCTCCATCACCTCCTCCATCGCTTTTTAATCTCTCCTTTTGGATTTCCTGTAAAAGATTAGAACAAACAATTAAAATAAACTGATGAGTTCAAGCTCGTCCTCCGCCATGTTTGTTTACTGTCACCTTTGATCACATGACATCTACGGGATTGAGAGTCACACCTGTGTGCCAACCTCACACACACACACACACACACACACACACACATAGTGGCGATAGTGGCGCCGCCCCTAGCGGTCGCCTGCCCCGGCGCTCCGGTTACTTTCTTACTCTTTAGTATTTTTTTCCTTTTTTTATCACGATGTTCGCCAGAAAAACATCAACAATTAACTCATACGGCCGCGATGCACTCATGGATATAAAAATTTCCCTAAACGAACAACTTTGGGACTTTTTATCCGTGGGAGCAGAGTGGCCGGCGGAAATCCTACGCGGGAACACTCGCAACAACAACAAAAATGGAGTCGCTGTTCCACGAGCCGGCCCACGGAGGAAGCACCGAGGTAAACGAGGCGGCATTCGGGTCAGAATGAGGACGCAACCTTACCGTCCACCTCTGCCAAGCATCCTTCTTGCGAACGTCCAGTCCCTGGAGAACAAGATGGATGAACTTCGAGCGAGGATTCAATTCCAGCGAGACACGAGGAACTGTTGCGTCCTCTGCCTGACGGAAACATGGCTGACCCCACTGGTGCCGGATGAAGCCATACGTCCAGCCGAGGCCTTCTCCGTGTTCCGCGGCGACAGAACGGGAGAGTCGGGGAAATCCAAAGGTGGAGGCGTCTGCCTAATGGTAAACAACCGCTGGTGTAACGCCAACAACACCAAATTCCTCTCCCACTCCTGCTCGCCGAACCTGGAACAGCTGACCATACTATGCCGTCCATTTTATCTCCCCCGGGAATTCAGCACGGTCATCATTACAGCCGTTTATATCCCACCGCAAGCGGACACCGACGCAGCTCTGTCGGTTCTGTACGATGTGTTGTGCGGATTCCAGAACAGACATCCCGACGCGGCTGTGGTGGTGACTGGGGACTTTAACAGGGCCAACCTTGAAAAAGTTCTGCCGAATTTCCACCAACACATCACGTGTGCCACCAGGGGAGACAGAACTCTGGACCATTGTTACACTCCTTACAAGAACGGATACAAGCCCGTGTCGCTTCCTGCTTTCGGGAAATCAGATCACGCCGCGATCTCGCTGCTTCCTGTTTACAGGCCTCTGATCGCGCGGGATCTGGTGATGACGAGGGAAGTGAAGCGGTGGACGGACCAATCAGAGGCTGCGCTTCAGGACGCTCTGACTGACGTAGACTGGGACGTGTTCCAAGCGAGTTCAAGTGACGTCAGCGAGTTTACGGAGGCTGTAGTGAGTTTTGTGGCTACGCTCGCGGATGAAATCGTTCCCACGGTGAAAGTTCGGATATTTCCAAACCAGAAACCATGGGTTGATAAATCCATCCGCTGCGCTCTGAATGCGTGCACGGCCGCTTACAACGACGGTCTTGTATCTGGTAACATGGACAATTACAAAGCGGCGTCGTACAATCTGCGGAGGGCGGTGAGGGACGCTAAACGGACGTACAGAGACACCGTGGAGCTGCAGATGGAGCGGGGGGACACAAGACGCTTGTGGGAGGGGCTACGAACAATAACTAACTACAAGAGCAGCTCCTCCCCAGCCACAAGTGTGGACGCCTCCCTGGCCAACCAACTGAACTCCTTTTATGCGCGGTTCGAGTCTGGCAGCAGCACCGCTAGCTCGCCGGCTAATTGGAGCTACACCGCTGGGGACGAGCGCGCACTCTCAGTGTCTGTGCACGAGGTCAGGAGGGCTTTGATGCGGGTGAACACCAGGAAAGCTGCGGGCCCAGATGGCATATCTGGACGAGTACTGAAGACCTGTGCTAACCAGCTAGCTCCGGTGTTCACCACAATATTCAACATCTCCCTGGCTGAATCAGTGGTCCCGTCCTGTTTCAAGAGGTCCACCGTCGTTCCTGTCCCGAAGATCGCCTCTCCAGCCTGCCTGAATGACTACCGTCCGGTGGCCCTCACCTCGGTGGTCATGAAGTGTTTCGAGAGGCTGATTAAGGATTACATCTGCGCCTCCCTCCCCCGCACCTTGGACCCGTTGCAGTTCGCGTACCGGCAGAACAGATCTACGGATGACGCGGTCTCCCAGGTACTGCACACCACGCTCACGCACCTGGATGGCCAGAAGGGGGCCTATGTGAGAATGCTGTTCATTGATTATAGTTCAGCTTTCAACACCATAGTTCCCACCAGACTGGCTGTCAAGCTGATGGAGCTCGGATTGAATGCTCCGCTGTGCACCTGGATCCTGGACTTCCTCACAGGCCGCCCCCAGGTGGTCAAGGTGGGGAAGTACATCTCAAGCTCCCTCACCCTGAATACAGGATCCCCCCAGGGCTGCGTCCTCAGCCCCCTACTGTGCTCCCTGTACACACATGACTGTGTGGCCAGGTCCAGCTCCAACACCATCATCAAGTTTGCTGACGACACCGTGGTCGTGGGCCTGATCACCGACTGCGATGAGAAGGCCTACCGCGAGGAGGTGGCTGACCTGTCACTCTGGTGCCAGGACAACAGCCTCCACCTGAACGTCAGCAAAACCAAGGAGCTGATTGTGGACTTTAGGCGTGGATCACAATCGAGGACGCACGCGCCCTTGTGGATTAATGGGACTTCTGTCGATAGGGTGAGCAGCTTCAGATATCTGGGAGTCCACATCACAGAGGACTTAACATGGACTGTTCACACAGACACTCTGGTGAGAAAGGCGAGGCAGCGTCTCTACCACCTCAGGCAGCTGAGGAAATTCCGGGTCTCGGTGAGGATCCTCAAGTCCTTCTACTCTGGAGCAGTGGAGAGCATCCTGACAGGCAACATCACTGCCTGGTTTGGGAACTGTACTGCCCAGGACAGGCGGGCCCTGCAGAGGGTGGTGCGTTCAGCTGAACGTACCACTGGAACTACCCTCCCCCCCTTGCAGGAGCTATACACCAGGAGGTGTAGTAGCAGAGCTGCACCATCATGAGGGATCCTCATCACCCCAACAACGGACTGTTTCAGCTGCTGCGGTCAGGCAAGCGCCTCCGCAGTCACGCAGCGAGAACAGAGAGACTGAGACGGAGTTTCTTCCCTCAAGCCATCAGAACTGTCAACGCTGACCTCACCAGGGGTCCTAACTGAGCCATGCACTAGGCTCCACTACCTACTGTACTGTATGTAGCATACTGTACCGCATACTGTGTCACTGTTCAGGGTTGTTCGTGATGCCGTATTGCTGCGCCGTACTGTTGTATACTGTGCTGTATTATCCCAAACACTACCTCACACTATTCACATTCACATGCCACTTTAATTCACATGCCACTTTAAATGCACATATCTGTATATACATAGCCATATTCCTTCAACCTATTCCATTTTATTTCAATTTATTTTTTATTGTATTTTATTCTATATATTTTTTATCTTATTCTATAAGTATTCCACTTACTGTATTACGTTTTAGGAGTCAGTTAGTCGGTCTATTAGAAAGGAATTTTCTACTTTTAATTTTATTTTATTTTTGTACTTTTTCCTAGGACTTATTGTGTGCTATCACCGGGTGCGTTGCATTACATTTCACTGCATATATGTATGGAAGTATGTATATGTATGTGACAAATAAAAATCTTGAATCTTGAATCTTGAATCTTGAACACACACACACACATACATACACACACACACATACATACACACACACACACACACACACACACATACACACATACACACACACACACACACACACATACATACACACACATACATACACACACACACACACACACACACACACACACATACATACACACACACACACACACACACACACACACATACATACACACACACACATACATACACACACACACACACACACACACACACACACACACACACATACATACACACACACATACATACACACACACACACACACACACACACACACACACACACACACACACACACACATACACACACACACACACACACACACACACATACATACACACACACACACACACACACATACATACACACACACACACACACACACACACACACACACACAGAAATAAAATCGGGGTCCATGTCCCCCTATGGGTCATTGGAGGAACTGCAGGGGGTCTGCAGCAGAATTATTCATTTCTTATTACTTACTTGTTATTGAAAGACAAAGCAGTAGAACCAGTGATCCACCGCCTCGCATATCTATCTATGTTATGTCTGTGTGTGTGTGTGTGTGTGTGTGTGTGTGTGTGTGTCTTTCAGGTGTGACCTTTCTGTTGAAGGTGAAGTATTAGAGCATCTTTCATCCTCCTCTTCATCACCGTTACCAGCTGTTCTCAGTCTCTGGCCTGTGGAACGTACCTGGACATAGAGGCTGGGCCACACCCCAACAACATGGCCGCCAACCTCACAACCCCTAACAACCTCTTACAGGCCCTTACGACCCCAACTCTTCTAACAACCCCTTACGGCCCCTAACGACCTCTAGCGACCCCTCATGACCCCAACTCTTCTCACAACCCCTTAAGACCCCTAACGACTTCTAACGACCTCTAACGACCCCTCACAACCTCTAACGACCCCTCATGACCTCTAACAACCTCTAACGACCCCTAACGACCCCTAACAACCTCTAACGACCCCTCACAGCCTCTCACGACCTCTAACGACCCCTCACAACCTCTAACGACCCTTCACGACCTCTAACGACCTCTAACGACCCCTAACGACCCATAACAACCTCTAACGACCCCTCACGACCTCTAACGACCTCTAACGGCCCCTACAACCTCTAACGACCTCTAACGGCCCCTCGCGACCTCTAACAACCCCTAACGACCCCTCACAACCTCTAACAACCCTTCACGACCTCTAACGACCTCTAACGGCCCCTCCCGACCTCTAACGACCTCTCACGACCTCAACAACTTCTATCGCCCTCTCACACCTTCAAACCTTGTTGAATAGAATCTGTTAGTGTTTGGATGAAGGTGACATCATGATAGGTGGTGGTGTGTGTGTGGTGTTTCACATTCTCAACAACTGTTAAAATGTGAAACATCTTGTCGTGTGGCTCGGCCTCAAGACCACTTCACCACTTCACCACTTCACCACTTCACTCACTTTTGGGCAGAACCAAAGGTGAAGTGGTGCAGTTTGCTGCCTGGTTGTCGAGGCTCCAGAGAGAAGCGTCTTTTACCGTGAATCACTTTGTTGACTTTTTTTTTCAAACTTTCTACATCATTTCTGAACGTGTGGCACCTGCTGATTGGACCTCGTGGGTCCGCTGCTCGTGTGGTCGTCAGGGGGGGGTTTAAAAAGGCGGAGCAGCTGCTCGGTCCCAGACACGGAGGATCTGCTCCGTCTCCACAGCCAGGAAGCGCCGCCGCAGGACACCTCCGCCTCTCCGCCCGAGATCCATGACTTATGAAGAGGCCGCCGACAGTTTAGGTGGAGTCATGACTAACGCTTCGGGCGTGACGGTCCTCACCCTCTCGGGGTTAAATTACACAGCCGGACACAGAGTCGCCCTCTTCTCCGTCACCTTGCTGTGCTACTTGATGATTTGGTTGGTGAACATCATCCTGATTCTCACCATCATCCTGGACCGAAGTCTCCACGAGCCCATGTACGTCTTCCTGTGCAACCTGTGCCTCAACGGGCTGTACGGCACGGCCGGCTTCTACCCCAAGTTCCTGTCGGATCTGCTGTCCTCCACCCGCACCATCTCTTACGCCGGCTGCCTGCTGCAGAGCTTCGTCATCCACTCGTCTTCCGGAGGCGACGTCTCCATCCTAACGCTGATGGCGTACGACCGCTACGTGGCCATCTGCCGCCCCCTGGTGTACCGCTCCGTCATGAGCCGGCAGAGAGTGTGGGCGCTGCTCTCTCTCTCCTGGCTCCTGCCCTTGTTCTGCATGTTGATGAACACCGTCACCACCTCCCGCTACACACTGTGCGGTTCCACAATACACAAGCTCTACTGCTCCAACTGGCTGGTCACTCGACTGGCTTGCTCCACCTCCGTCGCTCACAGTGTTGTCGCCTATTTCAATATTACTTTCTATGCGGCGCACGCCTTTGTCATCGTTTGGTCTTACATCCATCTGCTCAAAACCTGTCTCACATCCAAGGAGAACAGAAGCAAGTTCATGCAGACGTGCGTGTCTCACCTCGCTTCCCTGTCGCTCTTTGCGCTGGCGGTCATGTTGGATCTCATGTACATGCGCTTCGGTTCAAGCGACTTTTCTGCGGAATTCCAGAACTTTATGGCTGTGGAGATTCTTGTCATCCCTCCGGTCATGAACCCTCTCATTTACGGCTTCAAACTGACCAAAGTTCGGAACCGGATCCTGAGCTACGTCAATCCTCCCAGAAAACACCCCACCTTCCTCGGAAAAGTCTGACCGCGCCCGACAGGACGCCCCCCCCCCCCCCCCCCCGCTCCCCCAGCCATCACCGGATTCAACAGCTTGAGCGTTTTCTGCTCCTCACTGTGGGAGCCTCCACCCGGTTTGGGGCGGCAGACTCCTCCATGCTTGTGACGCTGCTTTCACCGTCAACATCTGTGCCCGAGCAACGACTCCCCGAAGCCAAGGCAGCGTCACTCAAAGTGTAGAGATGTGACGGAGAACCTCAGGAGGGGTGCTCCACCGTCACCACTCACGTGACTCCACAGACTTAAAACCCAACAGCTTCCCAAGCGCGCGGCAGCCCTTCGAACGCGTGGCCTGAGCCCATATTCTATCTGTGGACCAACAACACGTCGGCAAACAGGAAGCTTCACGGAATCCAACTGAATTTCTTGAGAGGAAAACCTTTGAAACGTTTGAGGCCGAGACGCGACACAAACCACGGCAACCACACAGAAGTTATGACATCATGAAAGGTGACGAATGTCCACCCCGAATGTCATCATCCCTCAAATCACATCATTCTCTCCCAAAACGCCAGAAGACGTAACGAGGGACGTTGCCTCCATCTTCTCTCCGTCACACAGGAAGTGCCTGGACAGGAGATGGAATCGCTGCCGCTTCCTGAACACCAGCTTCCTGTTTCATGACATCAGTTACCACTCTGCTGTTGCTGGGTAGTTTCCGCCGTATGATTAAATGCATTTCTCGTCGTATTGAATGGGGGTAGAAGTCACTACGCCACAGACTCGAGGCGGATCTTTCAATGTGTTTTCAATAAAGTTTTCATGACAGGTGCAAAAAAAATGGAGATCAAGGCCTGTTCCTTGTGCTTCATGGTTTTCAGCACCTGTGGTGGAACCATGACCACGCCCTCAGACACGATGAGAAGGTAGAGTTCTGCAGCACGTCCACCTGGTTTGTTGTGTTTCCATCTCATCAGGATCCTCCAGACAGGAAACAGGGCGTGGCTGTGAGGGGGGCTCAGGGCAGCTCTGCTCACCTGGCCAGGTGGGCTGCTGTGTGACCTTCCATTTGAAGTACATCCCCAAAAGGAGACACGAGCCACAGGAAGTTGTTGATTCTCTACGGCGGCGACAGGAAGTGACATCGACCGTCCGCACTTGCAGGAAGCCATCGCCGTCGCTTGTGGCCGTTCCTGTTCCAAGTCGTCGCTGAGTAGTTGCCACGGCAACGTATGAATAGCTTCATGTGCAAACGAGGCCGAAAAAACGCCATGAAAACAAATGAATGTATTCATTTATATGAAAACAAATGAATGTATTCATTTATATGAAAACAAATGAATGTATTCATTTATATGAAAACAAATGAATGTATTCATTTATATGAAAACAAATGAATGTATTCATTTATATGAAAACAAATGAATGTATTCATTTATATGTTGTTTGCAAATTCATTGATTTTAAGGTGACTTTGATGAGTGATTTTTAAGGCTATTTTTAGTTTTCTCTCTCTCTCTCTCTCCTTCTCTCTCCCTCGCTTTCTCTCTCTATTTCTCCCTAAGATTTTTCAACTCATAATAAATCGATAACTAAACATTGCAACCTTCTTTCTCTCTTTGTGTAAATACACGTACACAGTCATAAGGTGACATAAGGTTTTTATTTTTCATACTTCTCTGTATGACATCACACTGGAGGTAAAAGGGTGTGGTCGGAACTTCACTTCAGCAGAGGTCAAACTTGGACGTTGACGTTTTGACGTGGGCGCGTGGCCTGACGACCACCTGGCCGGTCTCCTTCCATCATCTTTTAAAATGGCGTCTTCAAATGAACAACCTCCGGAGCCGCGTCGCCGCCGCCCCCCCGGAGATGAGCGGCTTTGGTGAGCGACGCCAAGAAGAGTTGAGCTCAGGGGGCGGGTCTACGAGTATTTACTCCGTAACTTTCACTGATTTCACCTCATCAGTCAGCAAAATGTGTTTCTGAACAAATTAGAGGTTAGAAATAATCAATGTGGTTGTTGAAACCTCAGCTTATTACATCTGCCAAGCTCCAGGCTTGTGGGACACGGACACTGCACCAGAAATTACATTTAATTTAATTTAATTGTATTTAGTTTTATTTTATTTTATTATATTTAATTTGATAAATACATCTATAATAAAAACACACTGTTTTTATTGGCTTTATTTGGGGTGGAGCAGACGACCATATAAGGACATCCGTGACCAGCTGACGTCAGCACCTGCAGAGAGTAGTAAAAGCCTCTGCGTTCAGGGCGGTGGGAATCCTGAGGGTTTTGTTCACAGTCATTACCTTGTCATGAGTTGACCTCATTATTTAACACTCTGACCACACCTCATATCTACCCCCCCACACTGGAACATTATATATATGACAGAAAATAAGTAAAAGCATAACAGGTTTTTAAATGTAAACCGTCGCTAAAATAAGGAACACGTCATTCTGTGTTTCTCCAACAATCCTTTACAAGGACAATCCTTCATTTTAAGGAATGGATGGAAAGGCTCGTTAGCACATTTTTATCATGCAATGTGTACTTTTTCATTTCATAAAAATGAAAAAGTACACATTGCTCCATCTATCTATAGAATGTATATGAAATATGGAAGAGGAGCGCTTTGCAATGTTGGCCGTGCCCACAACAGCCACAGAGACACTCGTGTCCACATGTGGATGACGAGATGGTCCCGCCCGCCGTCCCACGAGACACTCGCCGTGAAGCCCTGAGCTCGCCGCAACTTATAGCTCCGCCCCCGCGCGGCTCCTGAGACCCTCGGCGATGGCACGGAGTTCCCCGCAGCTCATTGGCCGCCGCCGCTGAGGGAGCGTGTTAAAAGGCAGGGCGCGGGGATGGGACGCCGCCCGCTCCCGGGGCCGGGGCGGCGTCGCACGCTTGATGGACAACGTGTCGCTGGTCACAGAGTTCACCCTGTGGGGGCTGGGCGAGGCGGAGAGCCACCGCTGGCTGCTGTTCTCCGTCACCTTGCTGTCCTACTGCCTGATCCTGCTGGTCAACGGGACGCTGGTGCTGACCGTGGTGGTGGACAAGAACCTCCACCAGCCCATGTACGTCTTCCTCTGCAACCTGTGCCTCAACGGGCTGTACGGCACGGCCGGCTTCTACCCCAAGTTCCTCCTGGACCTGGCCTCCGTCTCCCACGTCATCTCGTACGGCGGGTGCCTCCTCCAGGCCTTCGTCATGTACTCCTTCGCCTGCAGCGATCTGTCCATCCTCACCCTCATGTCCTTCGACCGCTACCTGGCCATCTGCCGCCCGCTGCAGTACCGCGCCCTCATGACCAGGAGGCGCGTCTTGCAGCTGGTTTGCTTCTCGTGGCTGACGCCCTTGTGCCTCTTCTCCGTCAACGTGCTGCTGACCTCCAGGCTGCCGCTGTGCCGCTCCAGCATCCCGAGGCTGTTCTGCGTCAACTGGGTGGTGGTCCAGCTGGCCTGCTCCCCCGGCGACGCCCTGCCCAACAGCGTGATGGCCTTCGTCACCATCGTCCTCTACGTGGCCCACGCTTTGGTCATCCTGGGCTCCTACGTCTACCTGATCAAAACGTGCCGGAGGTCGGTGGAGGTCCGGGGGAAGTTCATGCAGACCTGCGTCCCGCATTTGATCTGTTTATTCACTTTTCTGATCGGCATCGTGTTTGATTTGATGTACATGCGCTTCGGCTCCAAGGACTTACCTCAGAGTCTTCAGAGCTTCATCGCTGTGGAGTTCCTCCTCATCCCCCCCGTCATGAACCCGCTGCTCTACGGCTTCAAACTGAGAAAAATACGAAGGAGAATTCTGGCCTTTGTTGACGTGCGACCCGTTGCGTGAGCCAACCACCTCATGTCTGATGATGATGATGATGATGATGATGATGATGATGATGATGTTTCCCTGACGTCGCTCTAAGTGACTCTGAAGGAACTTGCTGAAATTCAACCATTTTAAAAATCGTTTCAGTTTAATTACCAGCTTTGTCGGTTGTTTGAGTGAAATCAGACGTGAAGGTGGAGGCGGGTGGAGGTGTTGAATGACGGAGAACGCCATTCCCGCTTCAAATCTAAATCTTCAGTGGAATGAAGTCCTGGGCAGCTGATGTGCACATCAACACATCAACAGCAAATCTACTTTCACTGCTCCTTGCGCTTTATCCAGTAGATTTACAGAGAACACTGCATGTACGAGAAAGACTGTCTGTCTGCTGCAGCGACTGTCTGTCTGCTGCAGCGCTGTCTGTCTACTGCAGCGACTGTCTGTCTGCAGCAGCGACTGTCTGTCTGCTGCAGAGACTGTCTGTCTGCAGCACGACTGTCTGTCTGCTGCAGCGACTGTGTCTCTGCAGCAGCGACTGTCTGTCTGCTGCAGTGCTGTCTGTCTGCTGCAGCGACTGTCTGTCTGCAGCAGCAACTGTCCGTCTGCTGCAGCGCTGTCTGTCCTCAGCAGTGACTGTCTGTCTGCAGCAGTGACTGTCTGTCCTCAGCAGTGACTGTCTGTCCTCAGCAGTGACTGTCTGTCCTCAGCAGTGACTGTCTGTCCTCAGCAGTGACTGTCTGTCTGCAGCAGTGACTGTCTGTCCTCAGCAGTGACTGTCTGTCCTCAGCAGTGACTGTCTGTCCTCAGCAGTGACTGTCTGTCTGCAGCAGAGCAGTCAGTGAATGTGCTTTCCTGAAGCATCCATGAAAGTAGAGAAGGAGACAGGATGAAGGAAATGAAGAAGGGAGCAGAACTCTGCTCATCCCTGTCACCACACTGAGGGAAGCAGCTTCCCCTACGGCACAACGCCTCCGTCTTTCACATAAGTCAGAGGGACCAGGGCCCCTGTGTCAGTGGGACCGGGGCCCCTGTGTCAGTGGGACCGGGTAACAAAAAACACAAAAAAAAATAGTAATATAGTATGAAAATAGTAATAAAATACACAATAAAAATACTAATATTGTGTGAAAATAGTAATAAAAAAACACTATAAAAATACTAATATAGAAGAAAATAGTAATAAAAAACACTATAAAAATACTAATATAGTATGAAAATAGTAATAAAAACAGTATAAAAACATCAATATAGTGTGAAAATAGTAATTTAAAACTCTATAAAAACACCAATATAGCGTGAAAATAGTAATAAAAACACTATAAAAATACAAATATAGAAGAACATAGTAATAAAAAACACTATAAAAATACTAATATAGTATGAAAATAGTAATAAAAACAGTGTAAAAACATCAATATAGTGTGAAAATAGTAATTAAAAACTCTATAAAAACACCAATATAGCGTGAAAATAGTAATAAAAACACTATAAAAATACAAATATAGAAGAACATAGTAGCTCAGGAGGTAGAGCTGGTGGTCTAGTCATCTAAAGGTTGCTGGTTGGATCCCAGGCTCCTCCTGCTAGCATGCTGTAGTGTCCTTGAGCAAGACACTTAACCCCTCATTGCTCCTGATGGCTGCGTCCGTCGGTGTTTCAATAATTGTAAGTGGCTTTGGATAAAAGCGTCTGATCAATGACTAAATGTAAATGTAAATAGTAATAAAAACACTATAAAAATACAAATATAGAAGAACATAGTAAAAAAAACATTATAAAAATACTAATATAGTATGAAAATAGTAATAAAAACACTATAAAAATACTAATATAGTATGAAAATAGTAATAAAAACGCTATAAAATACTAATATAGAAGAACATAGTAAAAAAACATTATAAAAATAATAATATAGTATGAAAATAGTAATAAATAAACACTATAAAAACACTAACATAGTGTGAAAATAGTTATAAAAAACCACTAAACTTAAACTTAAAATACTAAAAGTGTATATCATTAACATTCCACATTATTTTTGTTATTATTATTATTATTATTATTATTATTATCTGTCATCTACAGTACATTAAACAATGAAATGTCAAAAATGTTGATGCTTTGTTATTACAATAAATAGAAAGGCCAATGGCACCACCTCATGGTACGACTTATATATACAGTATATATACAGTATATAGAATGTATAATACATATAATCCATAGTACGACTAATATATATACAGTATATAATATACATAATACATATACTCCATAGTACGACTGATATATATACAGTATATAATATATATAATACATATACTCCATAGTACGACTAATATATATACAGTATATAATATGTGTAATACATATAATACATATAACGACTTATATACATACCATATATTATATGTATACTACATATACTACATATGTATTACATAGTATGACTCATATATTTACAGTATGTAATATGTAAAATACATATAATACATAGTGCGACTCATATATATACATACAGTATATATTGCGTGTGTGCATGAGTGTGGGTGTGTGTGTGTGTGTATGTGTGTGTGTGCTGTGTCTGTGTATATAATTTGTGTGTGTTTGTGTGTGTGTGTGTGCTGTGTCTGTGTATATAATTTGTGTGTGTTTGTGTGTGTGTGTGTGCTGTGTCTGTGTATATAATTTGTGTGTGTTTGTGTGTGTGTGTGTGTGTGCTGTGTCTGTGTATATTATTTGTGTGTGTGTGTGTCTATTAATGTGTGAGTGTAGTGTATGCGTGTATGTGTGTGCGTGTAGTGTGTGTGTAATGTATGTGTGTGTAGTGTGGGTGTGTGGTGTAGTGAGTGTGTAGTGTATGTGTGTGTGTATGTGTAGTGTGTGTGTGCAGTTTATGTGTGTGTGTGTGTGTGTGTATGTGTGTGTGTGTGTGTGTGTGTGTGTGTGTGTGTGTGCAGTGTGTGTGTGTGTGTGTGTGTGTGTGTAGTGTTTGTGACTGTCTGTCTGCAGCAGTGACTGTCTGCAGCAGTGACTGTCTGTCTGCTGCAGCGACTGTCTGTCTGCAGCAGCGACTGTCTGTCTGCTGCAGCGACTGTCTGTCTGCAGCAGCGACTGTCTGTCTGCAACAGCGACTGTCTGTCTGCTGCAGTGACTGTCTGCAGCAGTGACTGTCTGATGCAGCGCTGTCTGTCTGCTGCAGCGACTGTCTGCTGCAGCAGCGACTGTCTGTCTGATGCAGCGCTGTCTGTCTGCTGCAGCGACTGTCTGCTGCAGCAGCGACTGTCTGTCTGCTGCAGCGCTGTCTGTCTGCTGCAGCGACTGTCTGTCTGCAACAGCGACTGTCTGTCTGCTGCAGCGCTGTCTGTCTGCTGCAGCGACTGTCTGTCTGCAGCAGTGACTGTCTGTCCTCAGCAGTGACTGTCTGTCTGCAGCAGCGCTGTCTGTCCTCAGCAGTGACTGTCTATCTGCAGTAGTGACTCTCTGACTGCAGCAGCGACTGTCTATCCTCAGCAGTGACTGTCTGTCTGCAGCAGTGACTGTCTGTCCTCAGCAGTGACTGTCTGTCCTCAGCAGTGACTGTCTGTCCTCAGCAGTGACTGTCTGTCTGCAGCAGAGCAGTCAGTGAATGTGCTTTCCTGAAGCATCCATGAAAGTAGAGAAGGAGACAGGATGAAGGAAATGAAGAAGGGAGCAGAACTCTGCTCATCCCTGTCACCACACTGAGGGAAGCAGCTTCCCCTACGGCACAACGCCTCCGTCTTTCACATAAGTCAGAGGGACCGGGGCCCCTGTGTCAGAGGGACCGGGGCCCCTGTGTCAGTGTATTGTATATAATATGTATAATACATATACAGTGTGTTGTGTGTGTGTGTGCGTGCGCGCGCGCACATTTGTGTGTCTTTTAACGTGTATACATGTGTGTGTAGTGTATGTGTGTGTAGCGTGTGTGTATTTGTGTGGATACAGTGAGTCTACAGTGTGTGTGCTGTGTCTGTGTATATTATGTGTGTGTGTGAACGACAGTGTAATCAGTGCTGATGTGAGTTTGTTATGTAATCTCTTGACTCAGCAACTCTCATTCCCACACAGCCCCCCCCTCTCTCTCTCTCTCGCTCGCTCAATCTCTTTTTCCTCTTTATTGTTTTCCCACTCCTGCATTCCATTTCCCTCTTTCCCTCCATCTGTCGCTTTTCCCTCCCTCCCTCCCTCCCTCCCTCCCTAACCCTAACATAGTCTCTCCTCTATTCATCTCCCCCTCTCCCCCCTCTCCCCCCTCTCTCTCTCTCTCCTGACTGTATCCGTCTCTGTTCTCCTTTATTTTCTTTCTTTTCTCTTCTGCACTATTCTTGTCTTTATTCTTTACTATTTTATTCTGTCTATCTATCTGTCCATCTGTCTGTCTGTCTGTCTATCTATCTGTCTATCTGTCTGTCTATCTATCTGTCTATCTGTCTGTCTATCTGTCTGTCTGTCTGTCTATCTATCTGTCTATCTGTCTGTCTATCTGTCTGTCTATCTGTCTGTCTATCTGTCTGTCTATCTATCTATCTATCTGTCTATCTATATATCTGTCTGTCT
>NC_137210.1:29149293-29154293 GCF_960531495.2 Zeus faber
AAAAAACAGCATCATTTTTATTTGAACATTTCGATCCTCACAGTGAGCCCTGGATGGATATTTACATTATAAGTATTATGTTATATATATAATTATTATTATTATTATTTAACATTATTAATATTAATAATAATAATAATAATAATAATACATAATAATAATTATTATTATTCTTATAATTATATTACTATTAATTTCCAATTAATTATAATTGAGGCCACATTTGTATTATTAATTTATTTTAAATTGTCAATTTGATGATTTATTTCCATCCCGAGCGAGATAAGAGCATCGGGCTGGATGTGGGTCATGGATGAATGTGCTGAGATGTGTGTGTGTGTGTGTGTGTGTGTGTGTGTGTGTGTGTGTGTGTGTGTGTGTGTGTGTGTGTGTTTCTGTGTCTGTGTGTGTGCGTGTGTGTGTGTGTGTTACAGTGTGTGTGTGTTACAGTGTGTGTGTGTGTGTGTGTGTGTGTTACAGTGTGTGTGTGTTACAGTGTGTGTGTTACAGTGTGTGTGTGTGTGTGTGTGTGTGTGTGTTACAGTGTGTGTGTGTGTGTGTGTGAGTGAGTGTGTGTTACAGTGTGTGTGTGTGTTACAGTGTGTGTGTGTGTTACAGTGTGTGTGTGTGTGTGTTACAGTGTGTGTGTGTGTGTTACTGTGTGTGTGTGTGTGTGTTACAGTGTGTGTGTGTGTTACAGTGTGTGTGTGTTACAGTGTGTGTGTTACAGTGTGTGTGTGTGTGTGTGTGTTACAGTGTGTGTGTGTGTGTGATACAGTGTGTGTGTGTTACAGTGTGTGTGTGTGTTACAGTGTGTGTGTGTGTGTGTTACAGTGTGTGTGTGTGTGTTACAGTGTGTGTGTGTGTGTGTTACAGTGTGTGTGTGTGTGGTTCCTAGATAAACACAATAGAACTGGACCCCCCCCTCCCTCTCGCTCATAACATGTAAAAGGAAGTACATGTATAGTACATCTAAATATATACACTTTACTCCTGTGTATACATGGAGGAGTAGACTACGAGACTATACCATCCACTGTGTGTGTACACTGTATATATACATACTGTATATACAGTATAAATGTGTATATATATACTGTATATACACATATATACTGTATATACACATATAAACTGTAAATATACAGTGTATGTGTATATTAACTGTATATACAGTATATAAGCTGTATATTCCCATCAGTTTTTTTTTACATTTTTTTGTGTTTCAGCCTGATTGTAAAATGGATTCAATTCATTTTTCCTCATGGATCTACACACATGCTCCACGGTGACAAAACAAAAACAGGTTTTTTTGTGAATTAATTTAAAATAAAAAAACAAAAATATCCTGTTTAACCATAATTATTCAAGAGCCTTGTGGGGAATGATGCTACGAGCTCCAGTCCCTTGTGCTGAGATGTTCAATGGGGTTCAACCACTCAAGGACCTCGAGGACCTTCAGACGGGTCTTGAAGCCTTCTGTGTTGTCCCGCTCAAGGACCTTCAGACGGGTCCTGAAGCCTCCTGCGTTTTCCTGCTCAAGGACCTTCAGACGGGTCCTGAAGCCTCCTGCGTTGTCCCGCTCAAGGACCTTCAGACGGGTCCTGAAGCCTCCTGGGTTGTCCCGCTCAAGGACCTTCAGACGGGTCCTGAAGCCTCCTGCGTTGTCCCGCTCAAGGACCTTCAGACGGGTCCTGAAGCCTCCTGCGTTGTCCCGCTCAAGGACCTTCAGACGGGTCCTGAAGCCTCCTGCGTTGTCCCGCTCAAGGACCTTCAGACGGTCCTGAAGCCTCCTGCGTTGTCCCACCTTTAGCAGGTTTCCCTCAAGCACCTCTCTACTCTGCTCTGTTCGTCCCAGTCCCTGCTCCACTGGTGTAAAGTAACCAAGTAAAAATACTTTGTAACTGTAACTGTACATGTTTTGGAGTATCTGTACTGTACTGTACAAGTGATTAGTACTCTAGTAAATTATATTCAACTTCCTGTTCTGTCAGCGTTCATTTAATCATCACATTGACTTAAATTGTATCATGGGATGGATCCAACATGGTGGCACACCGCAGTGCATTGTGGGTATTTGTACAAACAAATGGTGATCTGAGATCAGTTCGGCAAATACATCTTTTTTGGGAGAGAAGGAATGTTCCGGAAGCCGAGAAGAAAAGTGTGTGTGTGTGTGTGTGTGTGTGTGTGTGTGTGTGTGTGTGTGTGTGTGTGTGTGTGTGTGTGTGTGTGTGTGTGTGTGTGTGTGTGTGTGTGTGTGACAGATGGATGCGGATCGCTAAATAGGTCATTTAGATTCCTGTGGGACACCCTACACACACACACACACACACACACACACTGGGCATATGGAAGAACCTATTATCAGAATAATCAGTGAGTTTCACATTAAAGAGGATCGTAATGTAATTTATGAAGTAATATTATAACTCACTTTATATTATATAATACTACTATACTTTAATACAATATACTTTCTATAAATACCTCAGCAGGAAGTGTTTTTACAGATAAACCCATAAAGGTTTACCACCCTCAAAAATGGCCGACACCCTGGTTAGCGGCGGTTTGGGTCGCAGCGGCGTGTTCTTTTTTAACCCAGCATTCCTCTGCTTCCTCTTGGGGGTCAGAGGTCACGACTTATGACGATGGACTGACCTATCCCATGTCCCGAGGTCACTTCCTGTTTCGCAGAGACAGGGATGTTGTCTGAAGGACATACAACAATAATAACAAGACCAATAATAATAATAATAATAAGAATAATAACATAAGAATAGACATAATAATAATAATAATAATACATATAATAAATATAACAATAATAAATACAATAATAATAATAACATAAGAATAGACATAATAATAATAATAATAATAATAATACATATAATAAATATAACAATAATAAATACAATAATAATAACAACAATAATAACACTACCAATAATAATTATTATAATAATAATAATAATAATACCTATGATAAATATAACAATAATAAATACAATAATAATAGTAATTATTATTATTATTATAAATATAGCTGCAGGCAGCAATACACAGGCTCCAGTTCATTCCTTTTTACGTAGGCCTTAGTTTTCTGGTTTCTGTCAAGTGCATCACAATTGACTAGTAAACGTACATTACTACAATCAAACATGGTGGAGTTACTTCCATAGTCCTTTATTTACAATATTGTGACTGACCTTGACGACTGGATTTTTGGACAATGTTTTTATTGTCTTCGATTCTCTGCTGTTTTTTGGCATCTGGAACAATAATAAATAAAAGCTTTGTAATAACGAGATAACTAATAATAAATATATTTTATTATATAAATATAATAAATACATCTTAGTTGTAATTAGTACGCCATTGTATTTTTTCTGTTAATAACCTAAAATTTTAAAATTCCGTTTAATTGATGACTTGTCTACATTATAATGCAGACAACATTTGTGGAACTTTAACATGAATTTCTCATGAGAATCATTATGGAAGAACTTGTCAAAACTGAACTCTTTGTCTTTTCATTTAAATCTGCCACGTTTATCTGTAAGAAACTGTTTATTCATGAAGTTTCTTTAAAACAAGGTTATTTTTGACCTTAAACCAAACTTTGTCATTGTTACAACTGACCTTGTTGTGTGTAAGTACATGTGCAGTCCCAGTGACGGACGTGATGTTGGGTCTCGTGGGCGTCAATGATGACGTAGTTACGTAGGTTTACATTTTTACACAGATTTGTGTATTTACAGAGGTTTATGTATTTACGGAGGTTTATGTATTTTTGTATTTTCTACCTCGTCTCTGCTCATACTCTACCTCTACCTCTACTATACCTCCGCTCTACTCCACTCTACTTTACCTCTAGCTCTATCTCTACTCTACCTCTATTCTACTCTACCTCTACTCTACTCTACCTCTACTCTGCTCTACTCTGCCTCTTGTGGACCTCTACTCTTTCTCTACTCTGTCACTACTCTACCTCTGCTCTGCCTCTACTCTTCATCTACTTCACCTCTACTCTGCATCTACTTCACCTCTACTCTGCATCTACTCACCTCTACTCTGCATCTACTTCACCTCTACTCTGCATCTACTTCACCTCCACTCTGCATCTACTTCACCTCTACTCTTCATCTACTTCACCTCTACTCTTCATCTACTCACCTCTACTCTGCATCTACTTCACCTCTACTCTTCATCTACTTCACCTCTACTCTTCATCTACTTCACCTCTACTCTGCATCTACTTCACCTCTACTCTGCATCTACTCACCTCTACTCTGCATCTACTCACCTCTACTCTGCATCTACTTCACCTCTACTCTGCATCTACTTCACCTCTACTCTTCATCTACTTCTCCTCTACTCTTCATCTACTTCACCTCTACTCTGCATCTACTTCACCTCTACTCTTCATCTACTTCTCCTCTACTCTTCATCTACTTCTCCTCTACTCTTCATCTACTTCTCCTCTACTCTTCATCTACTTCTCCTCTACTCTTCATCTACTTCTCCTCTACTCTGCATCTACTTCACCTCTACTCTGCATCTACTTCACCTCTACTCTTCATCTACTTCTCTACTCTTCATCTACTTCTCCTCTACTCTTCATCTACTTCTCCTCTACTCTTCATCTACTTCTCCTCTACTCTTCATCTACTTCTCCTCTACTCTTCATCTACTTCTCCTCTACTCTTCATCTACTTCTCCTCTACTCTTCATCTACTTCTCCTCTACTCTTCATCTACTTCTCCTCTACTCTTCATCTACTTCTCCTCTCTTTAATCTGCCTGTCCAACAAGTCCAACTTGTTTTTGTTTTTTACCCAAGGCTTTGATCACGTCACCTTCCACACACACACACACACACACACACACACACACACACACACACACACACACACACACACACACACACACACACACACACACACACACACACACACACACACACACACACACACACACACACACACACACACACTC
>NC_137210.1:29161793-29164293 GCF_960531495.2 Zeus faber
CAAGGCTCTGAGGGAGCTCAACCTGCGACGCAACTTCCTGTGTGTTCTGCCAGAGGGTGAGTCACCAGCCTGCTGGACGACTGGACGACTGGACGACTGAACGACTGAACGACTGAACGTCTGGAGGACTGGACAACTGAACGACTGAACGACTGAAAGACTGAACGACTGAACGACTGGAGGACTGGACGACTGAACGACTGAACGACTGGACGACTGAACGACTGAACGTCTGGAGGACTGGAGGACTGGACGACTGGACGACTGAACGACTGAACGACTGAACGACTGAACGTCTGGAGGACTGGACGACTGGACGACTGGACGACTGAACGACTGAACGACTGGACGTCTGAACGACTGAACGTCTGGAGGACTGGACGACTGGACGACTGAACGACTGAACGTCTGGAGGACTGGACGACTGAACGACTGAACGACTGAACGACTGAACGACTGAACGTCTGGAGGACTGGACGACTGAACGACTGAACGACTGGACGACTGAACGACTGGAGGACTGGACGACTGAACGACTGAACGACTGGACGACTGAACGACTGAACGTCTGGAGGACTGGACGACTGAACGACTGAACGTCTGGAGGACTGGACGACTGAACGACTGAACGACTGGACGTCTGAACGACTGAACGTCTGGAGGACTGGACGACTGAACGACTGAACGTCTGGAGGACTGGACGACTGAACGACTGAACGACTGAACGACTGAACGTCTGGAGGACTGGACGACTGGACGACTGAACGACTGAACGACTGGACGTCTGAACGACTGGAGGACTGGACGACTGAACGACTGAACGACTGGACGACTGAACGACTGAACGTCTGGAGGACTGGACGACTGAACGTCTGGAGGACTGGACGACTGAACGACTGAACGACTGGACGACTGAACGACTGAACGTCTGGAGGACTGGACGACTGGACGACTGGACGACTGAACGACTGAACGACTGAACGACTGGACGTCTGAACGACTGGAGGACTGGACGACTGAACGACTGAACGACTGAACGACTGAACGTCTGGAGGACTGGACGACTGAACGACTGAACGACTGGACGACTGGACGACTGAACGTCTGGAGGACTGGACGACTGAACGACTGAACGACTGAACGTCTGGAGGACTGGACGACTGAACGACTGGACGACTGAATGTCTGGAGGACTGGACGACTGGACGACTGAACGACTGAACGACTGAACGACTGAACGTCTGGAGGACTGGACGACTGGACGACTGAACGACTGAACGACTGAACGACTGAACGTCTGGAGGACTGGACGACTGAACGACTGAACGACTGAACGACTGGACGTCTGAACGACTGAACGTCTGGAGGACTGGACGACTGGACGACTGGACGACTGAACGACTGGACGTCTGAACGACTGAACGTCTGGAGGACTGGACGACTGGAGGACTGGACGACTGAACGACTGGACGTCTGAACGACTGGACGACTGGAGGACTGGACGTCTGAACGACTGAACGTCTGGAGGACTGGACGACTGGACGACTGGACGTCTGAACGACTGAACGTCTGGAGGACTGGACGACTGGACGACTGGACGACTGAACGACTGAACGTCTGAACGACTGAACGTCTGGAGGACTGGACGACTGAACGTCTGGAGGACTGGAGGACTGAACGTCTGAACGACTGAACGTCTGGAGGACTGGACGACTGGACGACTGGACGACTGAACGACTGGAGGACTGGAGGACTGGACGACTGAACGACTGGACGTCTGAACGACTGAACGTCTGGAGGACTGAACGACTGAACGTCTGGAGGACTGGACGACTGGAGGACTGGACGTCTGAAGGACTGAAGGACTGAACATCTGAACGACTGGACGACTGGACGACTGAACGTCTGGAGGACTGGACGACTGAACGTCTGGAGGACTGGAGGACTGAACGTCTGAACGACTGAACGTCTGGACGACTGGACGGCTGGAGGACTGAACGTCTGAACGACTCGACGGCTAGACGACTGAACATCTGAACGACTGAACGACTGGACGACTGGACGACTGGAGGACTGGAGGACTGGACGACTGAACGACTGAACGACTGAACAAGTGAACGTCTGAACAACTGAACATCTGAACGACTGAACGTCTGAACGGAGGCAGGGGGGTGGAGGAGGCAGGGGGTGGGGGTGGAGGAGGCAGGGGGTGGAGGAGGCAGGGGGTGGGGGTGGAGGAGGCAGCTGGTGGAGGAGGCAGCGGGTGGGGGTGGAGGAGGCAGCGGGTGGAGGAGGCAGGGGGTGGGCGGTGGGGGTGGAGGAGGCTGCTGCTTTTTAAATATCATCCTCTTCAAGTGTGGAGGAGCTGTGTGCTGGGACCCCCAGGGCTGCTGGAGGTGGAGACGTTTGGCAGCTAAAAGAAGCAGAGACGAGGTGGAGCCGGGACTAGTCCTGGTTCCGTGTTTTCAGCTTGTTCAACTCAGCATTTGGGTGGATGCTCT
>NC_137210.1:29166793-29221793 GCF_960531495.2 Zeus faber
TGTGTGTGTGTGTGTGTGTGTGTGTGTGTGTGTGTGTGTGTGTGTGTGTGTGTGTGTGTGTGTGCAGACCTGGCAGAGCTCCCCCTGGTGAAGCTGGACGTGTCCTGCAACAAGGTTTCCACCGTTCCGGTTTCGTACAGGAAGATGAAGCAGCTTCAGACCCTGGAGCTGGAGAACAACCCCCTGCAGAGCCCCCCTGCACAGGTACACACACACACACACACACACACACACACACACACACACACTCAGTTTTAAGTCTTGGATATAGCTGCTGCCGTTTCACTCCTTGTCTGTTGAGTGTTTTCAGAACACCAGGCCTGGAAAGTCCTCCTGAGACATTCCAGGCCTGGTGTTCTGAAAACACTCAACAGACGAGGAGTGACCTCCAGGCCTGGAAAGTCCTCCTGAGACATTCCAGGCCTGGTGTTCTGAAAACACTCAACAGACGAGGAGTGACCTCCAGGCCTGGAAAGTCCTCCAGGCCTGGAATGACTTCCAGCGGGACACTGAGGTTGAATAGGTTTTGTTTGTATTGCTTGGGTCGTTGTTCATGTTTACATGTCATTGTATTTAAATGCTGCTTGTACCAAACCTTCTGTTTCTCGTGTGTTTCATGTTCCAGATTTGTATGAAGGGCAAAGTTCACATCTTCAAGTACCTGAGCATGGAGGCGTGTCGCGGTGAAAAGATGGCTGACGCCCTCTTCCTGCCCGTCATCGAGAGGCTCAGCCTATCACGGCCCTCCGCCGGCAGGTCGCTTACCGTGGCAACCAGCCATTATTATTATGAGAGGTTTGAATGAGAACATCAGCTCCCTGAGAGCCTGTGTCAAAAAGAGATGGTTACAGATAGATGAGCTGCATCTCTCTCTCTCTCTCTCTCTCTCCTCCTCTCTCTCTCTCTCTTTCTCTCCTCCTCTCTCTCTCTCTCTTTCTCTCCTCCTCTCTCTCCCTCGCCCTCCTCCTCGCTCTCTCTCTCTCTCTCTCTCCTCGCTCTCTCTCTCTCTCGCCCTCCTCCTCTCTCTCTCTCTCTCTCTCTCCTCCTCTCTCTCTCTCTCTCTCGGCCTCCTCTCTCTCTCTCTCGGCCTCCTCTCTCTCTCCCTCGCCCTCCTCCTCGCTCTCTCTCTCTCTCTCTCTCCTCCTCTCTCTCTCTCTCGGCCTCCTCTCTCTCTCCCTCGCCCTCCTCCTCGCTCTCTCTCTCTCTCTCTCTCTCCTTGCTCTCTCTCTCTCTCGCCCTCCTCCTCTCTCTCTCTCTCTCTCTCTCTCTCTCTCTCTCTCTCTCTGAGTGATTGGAGGTGTGAGCGAGCGGAGCGTGTGAGCGTTTGGTAGAGTGAGTGATTTTCTCTCTAACTTTTTCTATCAATTGCATGTTTATAATTATTTGTTGGTGACGGGTTTAGTTTTTTTGTTGGTTGTAGGGTGTGCGCACAGCGGGTGGGGGGTGGTGGTGGTAGTGGTGGTGGTGGTGGTGCGGGTCCGCAACCATGTCGGACCTCACCAAGCTAACGAGGAAGCACGGCATTAAGTTGCCCGTGGCTTCCTCGGTCTCGGTGGAGGACTGCAGCCTGGCGGTGGGGAAGGCTGTCGGCTACAGCAGCGTTGTGTCCGCAGCGCGGATGAACAGCGCGGTGGTCATCTTCCTGGATAGTGTGGACAAGGTGAACGCGGTGGTGGAGAGCGGCGTTACGGTGAACAAAATGTTTGTTCCCGTCCTGCCTCTCTCCACACCGGCGAAGAGGGTGAATTTGGCGAATGTTCTGCCGTTTATTAAAGATGAGACCCTCACTAAGGAACTGGCGAGGCACGGGAAGGTGGTGTCGCCAGTTAAAAAAGTCCCGTCGGGGTGCAAGTCGCCGCTGCTCAAGCAGGTGGTGTCGCACAGGAGACACGTCCTGATGGTGTTGAACAACAGGGATGCGGAGCTGAACGTAGCTTTTAAAATCAGGGCGGATGAGTTTGACTACGTGGTGTTTGTCAACACTGACACCACCAAGTGCTTTGGGTGCGGTGGGGAGGGACACCAGGTCAGGGCATGTCCAGGCAAGAAGGCAGGCGGCGAGACAGGTGAGGGGCAGAAGGGTGGACAGGACAAGGAGGGAGCACAGGAGGGGGCAGGTGAGGGTCAGAAAGGGGAAAAGCAGGCGAAGGTGGGGGCACAGGAGGGAGCAGGGGGGGGTCAGGAGGGGGGAAAACAGGCAAAGAAGGGGGCACAGGAGGAGGCGGGGGAGGGCCAGAAGGAAGGAGGGGAAAAGCAGGTGAAGGTGGGGGCACAGGGAGAGGCAGGTGAGGGCCAAAAGGAGGCAGGGGAAAGACAGGTGGAGGTGGGGGCACAGGGGGAGACAGGTGGAGGGCGGAAAGGAAAGGAGAAGAAACAGGTGAAGGTGGGGGCACAGGAGGGGGCAGGCGAGGGGCAGGGGAAAAAAAAGGGGGGGGGGGGGAGGGGAATGTGGAGCCGCAGGAGGGAATGGGTGGAGGTAGACGGCGCAGCCAGGTGAGCGTGGAGACACGGGGGGAGGCAGGCGAGGGTCTGGAAAGAAGGCAGGTAAGGGTGGGAGGACAGGAGGGGAAGGAGGAGGGTCCGGAAGACAGGCAGGTGGGTGCGGGGGGACAGGAGGGGACTGGTGAGGGAAAGGAAGCTACGGAACAAAGTCAAAGGAGTGCAGGTGACGTAGCTAGGGAGGAGGAGGCACTGGAAGGAAGTGACTTTGAGATGGGGGACGAGGACGATCGGGTGAGAGTCCCCCGGCTCAAAAGAAAGTCCAACAAAATGGCAGGAGACTCTCAGGCGAAGAGAGGGACAGCAAGCCAGGGGAAGGCAAGTCAGGAGGTGGAGCAGGGAGGCTCGGAGTCAGAGTCCTGGATGGAGGAGGACTCTGCTGCAGACAGTGAGGGGCAGGTTTTTCTCGGTGTAAAGAAGAAAAAGGGCAAAAAAAGCTACAGTGTGGGCAAAATAAAAGCGTTTCTGCACAGGACGAAGAATGTGAAAGGGATTAAGGTGGAGGATTTCTTCTCAGACAAGGAGTTGCTGGCGAACGCGGCCCAGCAACAGATGAGGAGTAAGGGGAGAGGAGGGTTCACGGACCAGGAGGTGTACAGGTTAAAGAAAATAGTGCAGAAGATCAGGAAGGAGCTGAACAACGGAGAGGATGGGGAGGAGGTGGAGGTGGGTGCTGCTGTTCGGGCTGTTTCCCTTTTCCGTTGCAATGAGTGACTTTAACATCAGCACGCTGAACGCGAATGGGGCCAGAGACGCAGCCAAGAGGTCTCTGCTGTACGAGCTGATGGAGCAGAAGAGGCTGGATGTGCTGTTGGTGCAGGAGACCCACAGTGACTCTGGCAATGAGGCTGACTGGAAGAGGGAGTTGGGGGGGGAGGTGGTGCTAAGCCACAAGAGCACCACCAGCGGTGGGGTGGCTCTTCTCTTTTCTAAGAGCTTTGCCCCAGCATCCTTTGAGGTGGAGGAGGTGGTGGAGGGCAGACTGATGGTGGTGAGGGCAGCATTTGAGCATCAAAAGTTTGTCTTTATAAATGTGTACGCTCCCACCACAGGACCACACAGAGTCACTTTTTTGCAAGTTTTAAATGGGGTTTTAAGCAAAGCTCGTACTGGGGAGTTTTTGTTTCTAGGAGGTGACTTTAACTGCACCGAGAACGACCTGTTAGACAGGAACCACTGTGAGCCTCACAGAGCATCGCAGAACGCGATGAGGCTGCTCTCAAGCGAGAACGAGCTAACGGACGTGTGGAGGAGAACCAACGGGGATGAAAGACAGTACACCTGGGTGCACTGCAGAGGCACCTCTTTATCGTTGGCCAGACTAGACCGGTTTTACTGTTTTAAGCACCATTTTAACATTTTTAAGGAATGTAGAATGTTGCCTGTTGGTTTTACCGATCACTCCCTGGTTGTTTGCCGTGTCTTTATCGCCAATGTAAAGCCCAAAAGCGCATATTGGCATTTTAACACCACCCTACTATGTGACTCCAACTTTAAAGATGCTTTTAGGTTTTTTTGGGAAGGTTTTAGAGACAGAAAGCAGGATTTTATTTCCTTAAGACTGTGGTGGGACTATGGGAAGAGGGAGATAGAGCAGCTCTGTCGGCAGTATACTCTCAATGTCACACGGGACATCACCAGATCTATGAGGGATCTGGAGACTGACATTGTGGAGTTACAGGGTGTAGTGGAACCAATCGGGAATCGAGATCACATTAAGGACCTCAAGTCTAAAAGAGCTGCTCTTGCAGACCTACTAGGCACCAAGGTGCAGGGGGCGCTGGTCCGCTCTCGCTTCCAGAGCGCAGCACTGATGGACGCACCATCTAGTTTCTTTTTTAGCCTGGAGAAGAGCAACGGGCAGAGCAGGTTTATCCACGCCCTGAGATCAGACACAGGACAGGAGCTCAGGAGGCCGGAGGAGATCCAGACGAGAGCCGTGGACTTTTACACAGAGCTGTACAGAAGTGAGTACGAGGAGCAAAAAGAACTGTTTTACTCCTTTTGTGGGAATTTGCCCAGGGTCCCGGAAGATGTCAGTGCGGTGCTGGGGGAACCTCTGACCCTGCAGGATCTTTCCACGGCCCTGCAGAGCATGAAGGGGGGTAAGGCCCCTGGCATCGACGGGATTCCTGCAGAGTTTTACAAAGAGTTCTGGGAGGAGTTACGGGAGGACCTTTTAATGGTTTTTAATGAAGTTTTTAAAGATAAGTTATTGCCAGTCAGCTGCAGGAGGGCAGTCATCACCCTCCTACCCAAGAAAGGAGACCTGCAGGAGATCAAGAACTGGCGTCCTGTGTCCCTTCTGTGCACGGACTATAAAATCCTGTCGAGGGCACTGGCCAACAGGCTGAGGGAGGTGATGGACCTGGTAGTCCATCAGGACCAAACTTACTGTGTGCCTGGTAGGTCCATTCTGGACAATGTGTCCCTAATTCGGGATATTTTGGATGTCTCTAGTTCTCTGGGCATTGAAACTGGGCTCATTTCGCTAGACCAGGAAAAGGCGTTTGACCGGGTTGAGCACCCTTACCTCTGGAAAACTCTGGAGGCTTTTGGCCTCAGCCCTGGTCTGGTAGCCATGATCCAGGTTTTGTACCAGGACATCGAGAGTATACTGAAGATTAATGGAGGGCTGAGCGGCCCTTTTAAAGTGCGTAGAGGGGTGAGACAGGGCTGCCCCCTCTCAGGGATGTTGTACTCTCTGGCCATAGAACCATTGCTGTGTCAATTAAGGACGAACATCGAGGGTGTGTTTCTAAACGGTCTCGAGAGAAGCCACATTCTATCAGCCTATGCGGACGACGTCATTGTCTTAATAAAGAAACAGGACGAAATCAGCAAACTGGAGGGGATCGTCAGGGACTTTGGGCTGCTATCAGCAGCGAAAGTCAACTGGGGCAAAAGCGAAGCGCTGGCTGTGGGCGGATGGAGGGGGGGACTTTTAAAACTGCCAGGAGGCTTACGGTGGCGAAGGGATGGGTTTAAGTATCTGGGAGTGTTTTTAGGGAGCGAAAGTGTGGTGGGGAAGAATTGGGAAGGACTGCTAGGAAAGATACAGGGCAAGCTAAGAAAATGGAGGTGGGCACTGCCACAGCTGTCCTATAGGGGCAGGACGCTCATTATTAACAACCTGGTGGCCTCACAGCTGTGGCACAGAGTGGCCTGTGTCCAACCACCAGACCTGCTAGTTAGGAAGATACAGGCCGAGCTGATAGACTTCTTTTGGGGGCGGAATTTCCACTGGGTCAGGAAGGAAAGGGTCTTTCTGCCTAAAGAGGAAGGGGGGCACGGTGTGGTGGACATCAAAAGCAGAGTGGCAACTTTTAGGTTACAGTTTGTGCAGAAGTTGTTAACGGGGTACTTTAACGTTTGGAAGGACGTGGCGGGCTTGGTCTTAAAGAGGACTGGGAGGATGGGACTTGACCGCTCGTTGTTTTTAATGGACACGAGTCTTCTAAACAAGTCGGGCTTACCCCGTTTTTATCAGGAGCTTTTTAAAGCATGGGGGTTATTTAAGAACAGGAAAGGGAGGCCGCAGATTCCCTCCACTGGCTCCTGGAGGAGCCGGTGATCGGAGGAGCCAGGCTGGATGTGCAGGACGGGGCCACTCCAGGACTGAGGAGCATCCTGAGGGAGGCGGGGGTCCTGACCCTGAGGCAGGTGGTGGCGGCGGCGGGGAGCGACCTGCAGGACGGCGAGGCCATGGTGGTGCGGCTGGGGGTGAGGTCCACCAGGATCGTACACCTGGTGCTCAAGAGGTGGAGGGAGACGCTCACGGAGGAGGAGCTGGCCCTGCTGAAGGAGTACGGCGAAGGCGCGGAGGAGCCAAACTCGGAGGATCCCTTCCCGGAGATGACCCTGACCCCCAACCTGGAGGGGTCCTCCGGGAAGCTGCTGCACAGGGCACGTTATGCAGAACTGGACCTGCACACAGCCAGCGGGAAGGCTTTTTACAAAGAGTGTGTGGTTGTTTTAAATAGGAAGGGACTGGAGGGGCGGCAGGACACTGTCTGGAGGGGACGGCTCCAGATGGGGGGACAGGAGGAGCCGTGTTGGAGGAGTTTTTACAAAGCTCCCTCCAAGAAAAGGACGGGGGACCTCCAATGGAGGGTCCTACATGGAGCCATAGCTGTCAACAGCTTTGTTTCTGTTTTTAATCCCACGGTCGCAAATGAATGTCCATTCTGCAAACTGCCAGAGTCCGTGTTTCACTGTTTTGCAGAGTGCGACAGACTTTTAGAGCTTTTTAGTCTTTTAAAGGAAAGTTTTAAGCTCTTTAAGGAGGAGTGGTCCAGAAACTGTTTTATTTTTGGGGGTAGATACTACAGGGCCAACGCAGAGAAATGGCGACTGCTTAATTTTCTAGTAGGGGAAGCGAAGATGGCCATCTACCTCACGAGGAGGAACAAACTGAGGGGAAAGGAGAGTGTTTTAGGAAGAGTGTTTGTAGCGTTGGTCAGGGCCAGAGTCTTGATTGATTTTAACTTTCACAGACTGATGAAGAGTCTGGACGTCTTCATCAAGCTGTGGTGTTTTAACGACGCCATCTGTTCCCTGGTGGAGGACGACCTGTGCTTCCAGTCTGTTTTTAACGTGTAGGACTCTGTTAGTGAACCAAGTGTGTTTGTTGTATTGTCTGTAACTGTGAACTAGAGAAAATGTTAAAATAAAGATGCTTCAAAAATCAAAAAAAAATCTCTCTCTCTCTCTCTCTCCCTCGCCCTCCTCCTCTCTCTCTCTCTCGCCCTCCTCCTCTCTCTCTCTCTCTCTCTCTTTCTCACCCTCCTCCTCTCTCTCTCCCTCGCCCTCCTCTCTCTCTCCCTCGCCCTCCTCTCTCTCTCCCTCGCCCTCCTCCTCTCGCTCTCTCTCTCTCTCTCGCCCTCCTCTCTCTTTCGCTCTCTCTCTCTCTCTCTCTCACTGAGACTCTTGTGATGAAGTGTGTTACACTGATCCTGTGTGTTACCTTGTGGGGACTGGGTTTGACTCACTGGGACATGAGTGACGATAGTGACCTGTGTGACCTTTGACCTCTGCCCTGCAGCTCTGAGGACATCGATCAGCACAAGAAGCACGACACAGACTCTGGAGTCGGCTCCGACAACGGAGACAAGAGGCTGTCGGCCACCGAGGTGAGGACCAGTGTGTGTGTGAGACAGGCTACTAGTCATACTAGTTATACAACTAGTCATACTCGTTATACAACTAGTCATACTAGTCATGCTCGTTAACTAGACATACTAGTTATGGAACTAGATGCATGGTGTTCTATGATGTCATTTGCCTGTCCTGCGAGATCTATTTTCTTAAAATATGTGGTCTGTCTGTCTGTCTGTCTGTCTGTCTGTCTGTCTGTCTGTCTGTCTGTCTGTCTGTCGTGTGTGTGTGTGTTGTTATATTGTATGAAGTCATGTATGATGTTATTTGGGTTAGGTTTGCGTGGTGTCCTGTTGGATGTATGGAGGTGTTTTGTTTTGAGTTCAACCATGTTGTCCATTACAGAGTCAATAACACTGTTATGTTCCAGGATGTTATGGTTATGATTATGATTATGATGTGATATGTTCAGCCCTCAGATGAGGACAGTCTGAGTCTGAACGTCCCAATGTCCCACATCACGGAGGAAGGACTTTTTAAAGACGACTCCAGTGAACACATCAGTGCACTCACAGGTACACACACGTTAATAATAATAACAAGTACAATAATAATAACTGTCATAATGATATTACCATTATTTATATAGCACCTTTAACATGCAACTCAAAGTGCTTTACATTTATAGAATCAATTCATATGATTGATAATAATAATAATATTATTATTCTTATTTGTATTATTATTATTATTATTATTATTATTATTAATAATAATAATAATAATAATAATAATAATAAAAGCAAATGCATTCAATGAACAAATATTATGCTCAATTTCAGTTTTGGTCATCAATTTGGACATAATTGAAGCAGGTCCGTATTTATAAAATTATTAGTATGTCCTTAAAAAAATCTCAACACAAGTTTTCATGTTATGTCTGTTCCTGATCAAATGGAAGTTATTTCACTTTTCAAAGGACTCCGTGAGCTCCCTCTCTTGGCCCCCTGTGGGGCCCGCAGCCCCATATTGAGACCCCTGTGAGAGAATCTGGGCTGAGCTCCATGTCCCCAGAGTCAGAGTTTAATTAGAAAAACCTCAAAACGCTCCAATCAGAACAGAGCCAGAGGGATGGAAATATCTCAACTCCAGACTGGGAGGGGGAAGCTTTCTATTTAAATTGAACCTTTATTTAAACAGGAAGTCAAACAGAAGCACCATGCCTAAATAATAAGATCAAATTATAATAATAATTATTATTATTCTCTGAAACGCAGCACGATTTTCCGGGTTTACTTGAACGCCGCATGAGCTCCCTGTCTGTCGTCTCCTGGTTGCTCGTCTCGCGGAGCAACCACTACACGGTCTACACAGCACAACCCTCCTTTCTCCAAAACAACTGTCCATGTTTCCCGTAAACAGAACTTGTTGTGCTTACAACTCAGCGTGTTGTCAGTGGAAGTAGGGTTGCTCTCTGTGACGTGGTGACATGACGACGTGGTGACGTGATGTGGTGACGTGGCGACGTGGTGACGTGATGATGTGGTGATGTGGTGACGTGGCGACGTGGTGACGTGGTGACGTGGCGACGTGGCGACGTGACGACGTGATGACGTGGTGACGTGGCGACGTGGCGACGTGGCGATGTGGCGATGTGATGATGTTGTGACGTGGTGACGTGATGACGTGATGACGTGATGACGTGATGACGTGATGACGTGGTGACGTGGCAACGTGGCGATGTGATGATGTTGTGACGTGGTGACGTGATGACGTGATGACGTGATGACGTGGCAACGTGGCGATGTGATGATGTTGTGACGTGGTGACGTGATGATGTGGTGACGTGGCGAAGTGATGTGGTGACGTGATGTGGTGACGTGATGATGTGGTGATGTGGTGATGTGGCGACGTGATGATGTGGTGACGTGGCGACGTGGTGACGTGATGACGTGATGACGTGGTGACGTGATGACGTGATGACGTGGTGACGTGATGACGTGTTGACGTGGCGACGTGGCGATGTGATGATGTTGTGATGTGGTGACGTGATGATGTGGTGACGTGGCGACGTGGCGAAGTGATGTGGTGACGTGGCGACGTGATGATGTGGTGACGTGGCGACGTGGCGAAGTGATGTGGTGACCTGGTGACGTGATGATGTGGTGACGTGGCGACGTGGCGATGTGATGATGTTGTGATATGGTGACGTGATGATGTGGTGACGTGGCGACGTGGCGAAGTGATGTGGTGACGTGGTGACGTGATGATGTGTTGACGTGGCGACGTGGCGATGTGATGATGTTGTGATGTGGTGACGTGATGATGTGGTGACGTGGCGACGTGGCGAGGTGATGTGGTGACGTGGCGACGTGGCGAAGTGATGTGGTGACGTGATGTGGTGACGTGATGATGTGGTGATGTGGTGATGTGGCGACGTGATGATGTGGTGACGTGGCGACGTGGTGACGTGGCGACGTGATGACGTGGTGACGTGATGACGTGTTGACGTGGCGACGTGGCGATGTGATGATGTTGTGATGTGGTGACGTGATGACGTGGTGACGTGGCGACGTGGCGAAGTGATGTGGTGACGTGATGTGGTGACGTGATGATGTGGTGATGTGGTGATGTGGCGACGTGATGATGTGGTGACGTGGCGACGTGGTGACGTGGTGACGTGGTGACGTGATGACGTGATGACGTGGTGACGCGATGACGTGTTGACGTGGCGACGTGGCGATGTGGCGATGTGATGATGTTGTGATGTGGTGACGTGATGACGTGGTGATGTGGTGACGTGGCGACGTGGCGAAGTGATGTGGTGACGTGATGATGTGGTGACGTGGCGACGTGGCAACGTGGCGATGTGATGATGTTGTGACGTGGTGACGTGATGATGTGGTGACGTGGCAACGTGGCGATGTGATGATGTTGTGACGTGGTGACGTGATGATGTGGTGACGTGGCGAAGTGATGTGGTGACGTGATGTGGTGACGTGATGATGTGGTGATGTGGTGATGTGGCGACGTGATGATGTGGTGACGTGGCGACGTGGTGACGTGATGACGTGATGACGTGGTGACGTGATGACGTGATGACGTGGTGACGTGATGACGTGTTGACGTGGCGACGTGGCGATGTGATGATGTTGTGATGTGGTGACGTGATGATGTGGTGACGTGGCGACGTGGCGAAGTGATGTGGTGACGTGGCGACGTGATGATGTGGTGACGTGGCGACGTGGCGAAGTGATGTGGTGACCTGGTGACGTGATGATGTGGTGACGTGGCGACGTGGCGATGTGATGATGTTGTGATATGGTGACGTGATGATGTGGTGACGTGGCGACGTGGCGAAGTGATGTGGTGACGTGGTGACGTGATGATGTGTTGACGTGGCGACGTGGCGATGTGATGATGTTGTGATGTGGTGACGTGATGATGTGGTGACGTGGCGACGTGGCGAGGTGATGTGGTGACGTGGCGACGTGGCGAAGTGATGTGGTGATGTGGTGACGTGATGATGTGGTGATGTGGTGATGTGGCGACGTGATGATGTGGTGACGTGGCGACGTGGTGACGTGGTGACGTGATGACGTGATGACGTGATGACGTGGTGACGTGGTGACGTGATGACGTGGTGACGTGATGACGTGTTGACGTGGCGACGTGGCGATGTGATGATGTTGTGATGTGGTGACGTGATGACGTGGTGACGTGGCGACGTGGCGAAGTGATGTGGTGACGTGATGTGGTGACGTGATGATGTGGTGATGTGGTGATGTGGCGACGTGATGATGTGGTGACGTGGCGACGTGGTGACGTGGTGACGTGATGACGTGATGACGTGATGACGTGGTGACGCGATGACGTGTTGACGTGGCGACGTGGCGATGTGGCGATGTGATGATGTTGTGATGTGGTGACGTGATGACGTGGTGATGTGGTGACGTGGCGACGTGGCGAAGTGATGTGGTGACGTGATGATGTGGTGACGTGGCGACGTGGCGATGTGATGATGTTGTGATGTGGTGACGTGATGATGTGGTGACGTGATGTGGTGACGTGGTGACGTGATGATGTGTTGACGTGGCGACGTGGCGATGTGATGATGTTGTGATGTGGTGACGTGATGATGTGGCGACGTGGCGAAGTGATGTGGTGACGTGGCGACGTGATGATGTGGTGACGTGATGATGTGGTGACGTGATGATGTGGTGACGTGGCGACGTGGCGAAGTGATGTGGTGACGTGGTGACGTGATGATGTGGTGACGTGGCGACGTGATGATGTGGTGACGTGATGACATGATGATGTGGTGACGTGGCGACGTGATGATGTGGTGACGTGATGATGTGGTGACGTGACGACGTGGTGACATGGTGACTTGACGACGACTTTCTCTAACTATTTCTACTTTTGCCGGGTCCAAGTTTTCCGACGCGTTCCGACTCCATGAGGCACCATGGACTCCTACAGTTTGTATGTTACGACCCAAGTCCAGCAAAATTGGAAGTGACACAAGGAACACCATCACAGAGCGATGGAGTCGACTCCACGCACCTGGCACGGAGCCACAACCTGCACATATACAGTTGAACTTATGGATGATGATGTCACAAAGCGCCCGCTCCACACACTCATCTTGCTCCAACACCCGACGGTGGTTGTAGAACGTTGGCGTATCGGTGATGTACGAAGGTTCTGCAACTTCATCGGTTCTTCAATTATTTTTAGTAACAATCAGTGACTAATTATAATAATAATAATAATTATAATTATAATAATAATAATAATAATAATAATTATTATTATTATTATTATTATAATAATGCACAATGAGGGCACTGTAATAGGTTAAAAAGAAAAATATTTTTTACATAATAAGATACAAGAAATAAAATAAAACATTAGCACAAGTGGAAAGTGGAAAAGGTGGCGTGTGCGGCGGACCCCGCCACCAACAATGGAAACAGTAATAGAGGAGCAAAGAACACAAATACATCCCAGATAAATTAAGGATCAAATCAGTGATTTTTCAAAACAACATAATGTGATGGATTTCCACTTTAATGTGCTTCCAGCGGACCCCCAGTCGGACTGTGTGCGTCTGATCCAGGAGAGTCCTACGGAAGCCCTGAGGGAACAGTTCAGCTTCACAGACTCAGGACTCAGCACACGCTTCGTCAACTACATCAAGGCAAGAGGCATTCAAATGAAACTTTATTCAACCTTTATTTCACCAAGCAAATAATATCAAACTTAAAGTTTCTGAATTTATTGAAAACAAAGTGTTTAGTGAAAAGGTGTTAATACAAGACAACAGAAGAAACGGGCGTGGTCACAGTGCCGTCCTTGTGCATTGTCACTGTGTGTAATTGCGAGTGTGTGTGCGTGTATTAGTGCGTTATGGTGTGTTCATGTATGTGTATGTTTTGGAGTGTGTGTTTTAATGTGTGTGGGTGTCTATTAGAGTGTGTGTCTGTGTGTGTATTTGTGTGTGTCTGTGTCTGTCTGTGTGTATTTGTGTGTGTATTAGTGTGTCTGTGTGTGTATTAGTGTGTGTCTGTGTGTGTATTAGTGTGTGTCTGTGTGTATATTAGTGTGTGTCTGTGTGTGTATTAGTGTGTGTATTAGTGTGTGTCTGTGTCTGTATTTGTGTGTGTATTAGTGTGTGTCTGTGTTTATTAGTGTGTGTCTGTGTGTGTATTAGTGTGTGTCTGTGTGTGTGTGTCTGTATGTGTATTAGTGTGTGTCTGTGTGTGTATTTGTGTGTGTGTGTATTAGTGTTTGTCTGTGTGTGTATTTGTGTGTGTCTGTGTGTGTATTTGTGTGTGTATTAGTGTGTGTCTGTGTGTATTAGTGTGTCTGTGTGTATTTGTGTGTGTATTAGTGTGTGTCTGTGTGTGTATTAGTGTGTGTCTGTGTGTGTATTAGTGTGTGTCTGTGTGTGTATGTCTGTGTGTGTATTAGTGTGTGTCTGTGTGTGTATTTGTGTGTGTATTAGTGTGTGTCTGTGTCTGTGTGTGTATTAGTGTGTGTCTGTGTGTATTAGTGTGTGTCTGTGTGTGTATTAGTGTGTGTCTGTGTGTGTATTTGTGTGTATTAGTGTGTGTCTGTGTGTGTATTAGTGTGTGTCTGTGTGTGTATTTGTGTGTGTATAAGTGTGTGTCTGTGTGTGTATTATTGTGTGTGTGTGTGTGTATTAGTGTGTCTGTGTGTGTATTTGTGTGTATTAGTGTGTGTCTGTGTGTGTATTAGTGTGTGTCTGTGTGTGTATTTGTGTGTGTATAAGTGTGTGTCTGTGTGTGTATTAGTGTGTGTGTGTGTGTGTGTGTATTAGTGTGTCTGTGTGTGTATTTGTGTGTGTATTAGTGTGTGTATTAGTGTGTGTGTGTATTAGTGTGTGTCTGTGTGTTTATTTGTGTGTGTGTTAGTGTGTGTCTGTGTGTGTATTAGTGTGTGTATTTGAGTGTGTATTTGTATGTCTATCAGAGACAGCGACAGTGTCGTTGAACTGCAGCCAGTCATGTGACATCACTGCAGCTGGTGCTGATGTGTGTGTGTGTGTTCAGGGTCGTACGGTCGCAGACTTTGACGAGCCGCTGAGGATAGAAGAAGATTCACATTGGGCAGAACAGTACGTACCTGTCTGTCTGTCTGTCTGTCTGTCTGGAAGTAGAAAAGACTGCTTTCTGAGAAGCTGCCTTTCAATGTGTTGACGTTCTGCAGGTGCTTGATCTTAAGTCCTGTTTGTGTTTGTGTTCCTGGTCGCAGGTCAAAGGTCACGGCGGGCACACAGCTCCACATCGACATGATCAACCAACTGAAGGAGGCGGTGGAGCTGCTGCAGGACCCCAGCCGGTGAGATATCACCTCCACCCGCGGTGCTCAATCTCTGGCCCCCGGACCCAACCCGTCGCTCATGTGATATTTACATCATCTCCTCCGTCAGGGTGGAGCAGGACAGTCTGTCTGGAGTCCAGCTGTACCCCGTGGAGATGGTGCTGGTGGAGGACGCCCTCAAGTAAGAGTGTGTGTGTGTGTGTGTGTGTGTGTGTGTGTGTGTGTGTGTGTGTGTGTGTGTGTGTGTGTGTGTGTGTGTGTGTGTGTGTGTGTGTGTGTGTGTGTGTGTTTGCTTTGTTTCTATGTTATTATTCTCTCTCTCTCTCGGCAGTGGGCAGGACAGTGACGACGGCTCCACCACACCCAAGGTAAAGTAATCTGGATTAATATGTAGTAGTCTGTAGTAATCTCTAATAGTGTTAGTAGTCTGTAGTAATCTGTAGTAGACAGTAGTAGTCAGTCGTACCCTGTAGTAGACAGTATTAGTCAGTAGTAGTCTGTAGTAATCTGTAGTAGTCTGTAGTGATCTGTAGTAGTCAGTAGTAGTCTGTAGTAATCTGTAGTAGACAGTAGTAGTCTGTAGTTGTCTGTCATGATCTGTAGTTGTCTGTCGTGATCTGTAGTAGTCTGTAGTAATCTGTAGTAGTGTTAGTAGTCTGTCGTAATCTGTAGTAATCTGTAGTAGTGTTAGTAGTGTTAGTAGTCTGTCGTAATCTGTAGTAATCTGTAGTAGTGTTAGTAGTGTTAGTAGTCTGTCGTAATCTGTAGTAATCTGTAGTAGTGTTAGTAGTGTTAGTAGTCTGTAGTAATCTGTAGTAATCTGTAGTAATCTGTAGTAGTGTTAGTAGTCTGTAGTAATCTGTAGTAGACAGTTGTAGTCAGTAGAAGTCTGTAGTTGTCTGTCGTGATCTGTAGTAGTGTTAGTAGTCTGTAGTAATCTGTTGTAGTGTTAGTAGTCTGTAGTAATCTGTAGTAGACAGTAGTAGTCAGTAGTAGTCTGTAGTTGTCTGTCGTGATCTGTAGTAGTGTTAGTAGTCTGTAGTAATCTGTAGTAGTGTTAGTAGTCTGTAGTAATCTGTAGTAATATGTTGTAGTCTGTAGTAATCTGTAGTAGTGTTAGTAGTCTGCAGTAATCTTTAGTAGTGGTAGTAGTCTGTCGTAATCTGTAGTAATCTGTGGTAGGGCTAGTAGTCTGGAGTAATCTGTAGTAATCTGTAGTGGTGTTAGTAGTCTGCAGTAATCTGTAGTAATGTTAGTAGTCTGTAGTAATCTGTAGTAGTGTTAGTAGTCTGTAGTAATCTGTAGTAGACAGTAGTAGTCAGTCGTACCCTGTAGTAGACAGTATTAGTCAGTAGTAGTCTGTAGTAATCTGTAGTAGTCTGTAGTGATCTGTAGTAGTCAGTAGTAGTCTGTAGTAATCTGTAGTAGACAGTAGTAGTCTGTAGTTGTCTGTCATGATCTGTAGTTGTCTGTCGTGATCTGTAGTAGTCTGTAGTAATCTGTAGTAGTGTTAGTAGTCTGTCGTAATCTGTAGTAATCTGTAGTAGTGTTAGTAGTGTTAGTAGTCTGTCGTAATCTGTAGTAATCTGTAGTAGTGTTAGTAGTGTTAGTAGTCTGTAGTAATCTGTAGTAATCTGTAGTAGTGTTAGTAGTCTGTAGTAATCTGTAGTAGACAGTTGTAGTCAGTAGAAGTCTGTAGTTGTCTGTCGTGATCTGTAGTAGTGTTAGTAGTCTGTAGTAATCTGTTGTAGTGTTAGTAGTCTGTAGTAATCTGTAGTAGACAGTAGTAGTCAGTAGTAGTCAGTAGTAGTCTGTAGTAATCTGTAGTAATATGTTGTAGTCTGTAGTAATCTGTAGTAGTGTTAGTAGTCTGGAGTAATCTGTATCTGTGTGACATCTGCAGCCTTACACTGAGCTAACACAGTTAGCGTGACAAACTGGAGTTTCCCTTTCCAAGAGAAGTGAAGACAGTTCAGGTTTTCACTACTACAATACACTAGTACTACACTAGTACTACACTGAGTACAACAGTAGAATCTGCTTGTGTTCATAGAGGTGTGTTCTAATATTGATATTGTGATATTGTCTGGGTTTTGAATATGGTGGTGATGTAGTTCAGTGTTGTACTACAGTACTAATTCATATGCAGTACTCATGATTGTTTCTCACATATTTCTACTGTGTAAATATCTTGTAAATTGGACAGATGCATTGTGGGCCATAGTCTTTTTGTTGATGATAAGAAATTCTCACCCTTTCCAAAGTATCTTAATACTGTACTATCTTAGTACAGTACTATCTTAGCACAGTATTATCTTAGTACAGTACTATCTTAATACCGTACTATATTAGTATAGTGCTATCTTAATACCGTACTATCTTAATACAGTACTATCTTAATACCATACTATCTTAATACAGTACTATCTTAATACCGTACTATTTTATTGCAGTACTATCTTAATACCATACTATCTTAATACAGTACTATCTTAATACCGTTATATTTTATTGCAGTACTATCTTAATACCATACCATCTTAATACAGTAATATCTTAGTCCAGTACTATCTTAATACCATACCATCTTAATACAGTAATATCTTAGTCCAGTACTATCTTAATACCATACTATCTTCGTACAGTACTATGTCAGTACAGTACTATCTTCATAGTACTAGGTACAGCGTGCTCAGGGCTGTGCTGCGTTGTATCAGGGCCTTGAGTTCCAGAGGAAGCGGCAGATGATTCTAGAGAAGTCTCGTTCAGAGGCCCAGCTGGCGTACCGCCAGTACGACTGGCACATGTCCATCAAGGTAACCGTGGCGGCAAGGTAACCCTGGCAACGGGCGGGGCCCCGCCTCCGAAGCGGCGGCCGTTTCCCGAGTGTTTGGTGTGTGGTGTCGGTCGTTGGGTCAGTCGCTGAAGGTGTGTCTGTCTGCTCAGTGTTGGCTGTGCTCCACGGTCACATGACCGCCACGCCCGGTGTGCCGGTTGCCCAGTTGCCCGGGTGACCGGCTGCCAAGACGCCCCGGTGACCGGGTCTGGGCGTCGTCATCCATCCTGTGCGTCTGGTTGCCCTCGGTGTCAATCTGCTTTCCTATTTAAATAAAGCATCATCGCAGAACAACCCGTCCAAATGTTTTTATTGTTTTTATCCGTCAGGAAGAAGGGAGCATCCAACCGTGTTCCGAAGCAACCGCTTATGATGGGATGTCACTTCCCAGATCTAGTGATTATAATATATCAATATGTAATATCCACTCATAGATGTATTTTGTTTTCTTAGTTTCTGACCTAAACATAAAGCTAAGGCAGAGAATTAGGGCGGAGTTTCTCCGCTGGGCCTGCGGGCGGGGCTGCACCTCGCCCTGCTGTGTTTTTATTATCGTCTCTTTACTTTGTTGCGTTCTGATACCCTGGGTTCAGGAACCCAACACAAACGTTCCAAACAAACCCCTGCACTGCCCCGCGCCGCGTCACGCACGCACTGGCAACCCTTTTGTCAGTCTTTTGTCAACCATGCACCAACAGCTGGTGCATGGTTGCCGGCTTGGCGACCTCTCGTGGGAGCCGGTCCTGGTTTGGGTGGAGGACACATCATGGTTCCTTGAGAAACACCACGATTCCCAAAAATAAAGAAAAGACGCCACATGAGAACAAAACGCTCCATCGTACAAATCACCTCCACCGCAGGAGCCGGTTATATCAGCGGGTTTTGAACCGGGTTGTAGAACCAGGTTGTAGAACCAGGTTGTAGAACATGTTGTACATGTTGTGCTACAGTACAAAGCAGATAAACACATTATCCATGATATTGATTTATTACAGTAGATCCACCAATAGAATCAATAAACATGATTTTATTGATCAGTTGGATCCAATAGAGGGATCTCTCACATCCCACCTGTATATACTGTATCTACTGTTTATACTGTATATACTGTATCTACTGTTTATACTGTATATACTGTTTATACTATATACTGTATCTACTGTTTATACTGTATCTACTGTTTATACTGTATATACTGTATCTACTGTATATACTGTATATACTGTATATACTATATACTGTTTATACTATATACTGTATATATACTGTATATACTGTTTATACGATATACTGCATATACTGTTTATACTTATATGTACATGTATACTGATATACATGTTTTGTCCTCCAGGGCGGGGGCAGCAGCAGCAGCGTGTCCTTCTCTCGTCCTCCCTTCGGACTGAAGCCCCGCTCAGGTGAGGGGGGGGGGTCGGAGGTCAGGGGTCAGGGGTCAGATGGACCTTGGAGGTTCCTCTGTCACAGGATGTGGTTGTGGTGTCAGAACAGGAAGTTGAGGTTCTCATCGAAAACAACAATAAAAGCAACAGAGTAAGAAACAATGGAAGTGACTCAGTGACACTAAGAGGGCTCAGGACCAGACTAATACCTGGGAGGGGTTCACAACCAGACTAATACCTGGGAGGGGTTCAGAACCAGACTAATACCTGGGAGAGGGGTTCAGAACCAGACTAATACCTGGGAGAGGGGGTCACAACCAGACTAATACCTGGGAGGGGTTCAGAACCAGACTAATACCTGGGAGAGGGGGTCACAACCAGACTAATACCTGGGAGGGGTTCAGAACCAGACTAATACCTGGGAGAGGGGGTCACAACCTGGGATCTGGTCCCAGTTGATCCTGTACAAGGTTCTACCTGTTACACACAGTTCAAGGAAGAGATGCATGATGGGAGGACAGAGTCCAGCTCCATCCTGGCTTTCTGTCTGCTAGAACCTCCACCCTAGCCTCAATCCTAGCCTCTGCCCTATTCTCCACCCTATTCTCTGCCATAGCGTCCTCCCTAGCCTCCATCCTCGCCTTAATCCTAGCCTCTGTCTCAGCCTCCAACCTAGCCTCCACCCTAGCCTCCATCCTCGTCTCCGATCCTGACTTTCACCCCAGCTCCATCCTAGCCTCCACCTCCATCCAAGCTCCACCTTCACCTCAATCCTAGCCTCTGCCCTAGTCTCCACCCTAGCCTCCATCCTATCCTCCACCCTAGCCTCAATCCTAGCCTCTGCCCTAGCCTCCAACTTATCTCCGTCCTAACCTCCTCCCAAGCCTCCATCCTAGCTCCACACTAGCCTCCACACTAGCCTCCACCCTAGCCTCTATCCTAGCGTCTGTCCTAGCCTCCATCCCACCTCCACCCAAGCCTCCACCCTAGCCTCCCTCCTAGCCTACATCCCACCTCCATCCTAAGTTCATTTTAGCATCCATCTCACCTGCATCCTAGCTCCATCCTAACCTCCGTCCTAGCCTCCATCTCACCTCCGTCCCAGCTCCATCCTACCCTCCATCTCACTTCCATCCTAGCATCTGTCCTAGCCTCCATCCTAGCCTCCGCCCTAGCACCATCCTAGCGTCTGTCCTAGCCTCCATCCCACCTCCACCCTAGCCTCCACCTCCATCCTAGCTCCATCCTAGCCTCCACCCCAGCCTCCATCCCACCTCCACCCTAGCCTCTGTCTCACCTCCGTCCTAGCTCCAACCTAGCCTCCATCCTATCCTTTTCCTAGCCTCCATCCCACCTCCATCCCTGCTCCATCCTAACCTGCGTCCGAGCTCCATCCTAGCTTCCGTCTTAGCCTCCATCCCATCTCCATCCTTGGTCCAACCTAGCCTCCGTCCTACCCTCCATCCTAACCTCCGTCCTAGCTTCCATCCCACCTCCGTTCTAGCTCCGTCCTAGCCTCCGTCCTAGTCTACATCCCACCTACGTCCTAGCTCCGCCCTAGCCTCCATCTCACCTCCGTCCTAGCCTCCGCCCTAGCCTACATCCTAGCCTCTGCCTCCATCTTAGCTTTTTGCTCATTGTTTAACTGGTGTGTGAAATGCAGCTAACCGCTAACTTGTTTTTGTGCTGTTGTTGTTGTTGTTGTTGTCGTCCTCTCTCTCCTCCGTCACCTCCTTCTGCAATGTTCTCTCTGTTCTGCCTGTTTTGGGTTTTTTTGGGTACCGAATCTAAACCCTGAACCTCCACCTTATATACCCTGAACCTCCACCTTCTGTACCCTGAATTCTTGCCATGAACCTCCACTCTCTACACCTGAACCTCCACCTTCTACACCCTAAACCTCCACCTTCTATACCCTGAACACAATCCTGAACCTCCACTCTCTACACCCTGAACCTCCACCTTCTACATCATTAACCTCCACCCTTTACCCCTGAACCTCCACCTTCTACACCCCAAACCCCACACCCTGAACCTCCACCCTTTGCACACTGAACCTCCACCGTATACACCCCTAACCTACTCAATGCGCCTCCGCCTTCTCATCCCAAACCTCCACCTTCTAAACCCTGAACCTCCAACCTCTACACCCTGACCCTCCACCCTAAACTTCCATCCTGAACCTTCACCCGAAACTACATCCCAAACCTCCACCGTCTGCTCCCTGAACCTGCATCCTCTACACCCTGAACCTCCACCCTGAACGTCCACCCTGAACCTACACCCCGAACCTACACCCTCTACACCCTGAACCTACATCTTCTTTCTCCTTCCATTTAAAAACACCACCTCGACCCCTCCCACTTCCTGTTATTAGCCCCGCCCTCGCTGCCCTGCTCGCCCCCCACTTCCTGTCTCCGCCCCTTCCTCTCGCAGGCCCCGCCCTCCTATAGCGACTCGTCCCGTTACCATGGCGACAGAGGCGCACACAGTCATGGTAGGTCCCGCCTCTCCCCAGAGACCGGCCAATCAGAGGCCATGGACCAGAGCACACCTGGACCTACCTACCTACCTGTCCGTCTATTTTAGTATATCGTATTAGTGTATTATCATTGTATTATATTACATTATTTTATTATATTTTATTAGTATATATTATAAATATGAGTATTATGTATTAGTATATTCACTCTCCCAATAAGCACCTGGAGACAGGAGCTCACGTTTGTATCTTTAATGGAAGCTGCAACAGAACAGAAATAAGTAGATGACGATGACGATGATGATGATGATGACGGATCAGTCTCTGTGCAGATGTAAACAACCTGTTAATACGTTGTCATAGTTACCACACCGTATACATACACCCATAACATGAATAGACTGTAATACGTTGTCATAGTTACTACACCGTATACATACAGGAATAACATGAAAAACATGCTGATTGAAGAGATGTTCATCTGAGTTGAGACGTGATCAGATCGACTGTGTTTGTCTGACTGTCTTATCTGCCTGTGTTCTCATGTCCATGTGTGTCTTTGTGTGTGTGTGTGTCTTTGTGTGTGTGTGTGTGTGTCTTTGTGTGTGTTTGTGTGTCTTTGTGTGTGTGTGTGTGTGTGTCTTTGCGTGTGTGTGTGTTTGTGTGTCTTTGTGTGTGTGTGTGTGTGTGTGTCTTTGCGTGTGTTTGTGTGTCTTTGTGTGTGTGTTTGTGTGTGTGTGTGTCTTTGTGTGTGTGTGTGTGTGTGTTTGTGTGTGTGTGTCTTTGTGTGTGTGTGTGTGTGTGTCTTTGCGTGTGTTTGTGTGTCTTTGTGTGTGTGTTTGTGTGTGTGTGTCTTTGTGTGTCTTTGTGTGTGTGTGTGTGTGTGTGTGTTTGTGTGTGTGTGTCTTTGTGTGTCTTTGTGTGTGTGTGTGTGTGTGTGTTTGTGTGTGTGTGTCTTTGTGTGTCTTTGTGTGTGTGTGTGTCCTTCTGGACCTGTGTCCTGCAGGGACACGCCCCCTGGTGCAGGTTGACGTGGGGAGGTAGGGGATGATAAGAGGGACAAACTTCATCAATACATCAATGACCCAATAATTAATCAATAATAACACAAAGGTAAACAAAGGGGGAAGCAACAGACGACCTGATTGGCTGAGAGCGGCCATGTTGGATTAAAACATCCAAATAGGAAGTGATAACGAGTTTAAGCCTCCGTGTCTGGAAAAGTGATGGGAGTGGAATTGTTCTACTCTACGCCACCTCTACCCAACTCCACCTCTATTCAACTCGACCTCTACTCTACTCCACCCATACTGTACTCCACCTCTACTTGACCTCGCCTCTATTCTACTCCACCCATAATCTACTATCTCTACTCTCCACCCCTCGCTCCTTTTCCTTGGATGTGTTTTTAGACACGTTGCTATTCCATAGAAATAATGTTTAACAGCTTTGTCAGTGTGTATCAACAGCAGTGTTAATACTGATGTACAAGGAAGGAGAACTTCTGTAGTATTACTGGAGGATAAGTTGCAGTATAAAAACATGAAGTACACGGTACAACTGCCATGGTCCCCACTGATGTTTTAGATGCAGGTTGATGGATGTTTTTCATTCTTTTTCCTCTTATTTTTCGATGTTTCTGCTCATCTGTCACTCACACTGTACTTCCTGTTGTTGTTGTTCCCCCTCCGGGCCTGCGGGGGGCAGTGTTCCTACGGAGCCACAAGAGTCTGGAGTCGGTGGACCCCCAGTTCACCATGAGGAGGAAGATGGAGCAGCTCCGGGAGGAACTGGAGCTCATGGAGCAGCTGAGAGACGTAAGACGTAGCTTAGCGTTAGCTGACGTGCTAACGTTTGGGAACGTTGGATCACCAGAGTGCAGAGGTTCTGGTCCTGGTCCTGGTCCTGGTTCAGATTCAGGTTCAGGCCCTGGTTCTGGTTCTGGTTCCGGTCCTGGTTCAGGTTCAGGTCCTAGTTCAGGTCCTGGTCCTAGTTCTGGTTCTCTGGTCCTGGTCCGTGTTAAGGTCCTGGTCCTGGTTCTGGTCTTGGTTCAGGTCCTGGTCCTGGTCCTGTTTCAGGTTCAGTTCCTGGTTCTGGTTCTCATCTGATTCCTGTCTCCTCTCCTCGCAGAGCATTGAGAGCCGCCTGAAGGTGGCGCTGCCCGAAGACCTGGGCTCCTCCCTGATGGACGGGGTGGTGCTCTGCCATCTGGCCAACCACATCCGCCCTCGCTCCATCGGCAGCATCCACGTCCCGTCTCCTGCTGTGGTGCGTCACAATAAACACAATCGATACAATAAAAACAACAAACACAATCAATACAATAAACACAATAACATCAATAAACACAATTAAAAACATGAAGACAAGCGTCATGGAACCACAAGGTAGATATTCTCCACCAGCGGGTGGAGTCACCACCCAACTTGAACACCATAGATATAGAAAGTGAAAGCAGAGGAGCTTTGAAAAGCTGATTGTTTTCATAACAGAGCGTTATCTATGATCTGTCAAAGCTCCACAAGACACAAATAAAAACAAACAAACAAACAAACAATAAACTGAAAGAAATCGTTTTAATTCAAACTTGGAATCCATTGTTTTGTATTCAACTCATTTAAAACCAAAAAGGAATAAAGGAGTGTTGTTCACACAGAATTAGATGACACAGGTGGTGCTACACCGTATAGTGTTATACAGTAGGTGTTATTACAGTGTTATAGGTGTTATTATAGTGTTATTAGTGTAAGTACAGTGTTGTTATTATTACAGTGTTATTAGTGTAAGTACAGTGTTATTATTATTACAGTGTAATTAGTGTAAGTACAGTGTTATAGGTGGTGTAAGTATTATTACAGTGTTATAGGTAGGTAATAAAGAAAGAGTCTTGTTCGACACGGGTGGTGCTGTGTGTAATAATTCCTCTTACGCCGCCTCCAGCCTAAGCTCAGCATGGCCAAGTGTCGGAGGAACGTGGAGAACTTCCTGGACGCCTGCAGGAAGCTGGGCGTTCCCGAGGTGAGTAGGTCGCCTCACTGAAGCTCCTCACACTTCCTCCTACGGCTGTGATGTCATAGCGCCTCTCTCTCCATTCACACCTGTGGATCAAGAGTCACTGTGACATCACGAGGGGGCGTGGCCAGCAGCTTCACACCAGACTTAACACATACGTCACACAACAAACACCCTGCTGCACATTTACACAGCTCCATCCCATAATACTTGGACAGAGGTGAAGCTCCAAACAAGGGCAGGAGAAGCAGATTCTCCCGTTTCACCCAAAAACTACAAATGTCACAAACATGGTTCAAAGCTTTTATTAAAGTGGGAAACCGCAGCGTTCTGCCCGGAGGTCAGAATCCACTTGAGTCCAGATGCATGGTGCCTTGCTCAAGGGCAGCTCAAACATCTGGAGCTACACCCAAACCTTCACCCCGTGGGTTTGAATCCCTGAGGAAGTCAGAGCTTCACCCCAACACAGGTCCGGTCACAGTGTATTATGGGATGGCTGATTCTGAATCAGTTATCCACGCTTTGCAGCAAAGGGAAACCAACATGTCTGTTTTGGGTTTTTTCATTCCTCTGCTCTCATTCCTGATCCATTCCATCGGGTACAAGATTCCTCTTGGCATAACTGTCGAAGAAATGGTGTTGATAACAGTGTTAGTACAGTATTATCAGTGTTTGTACTGTTAGTACAGTGTTATCACTGTGTTATTAGTGTTTGTACAGTGTTATAGGTGGTATTAGTCTTACTACAGAATTATTCGTGTGAGTACAGTGTGATAGGTGGTGTTAGTGTTATTACACTGTTTTAGGTGTAATTACAGTCTAATTACAGTGTCATTGGTGTTATATCAGTGTTGTTACAGTGGTATAGATGCTCTTACAGTGGTGTTACGGTGTTGTTAGTCATTCAAGCTATTACAGTTGTATTACAATGTTATTGGTACAGTCTAATCTGGCATTCATGTAATAACAGTGTTATTACAGTGTTATAGGTATCATTACAGTGTTGTTACAGTGATTAGTGTTATTGCAGTGTTGTTACAGTGTTATGGTGGTATTAGTGTTATCACAGTGTTGGTAGTGTGAGTACAGTGTGATAGGTGTTATTACAGTCTAATTACAGTGTCATTCTTGTTATATGACAGTGTTGTTACAGTTTTATAGGTTACCTGTGTAATTACAGTGTAATTACTTTGCTATTAGTGTTATAGGTGTTATAACATTGTTATTAGTGTTAGTACAGTGTAATGTGGCATTAGTGTAATAAAAGTATTATTACAGTGTTGTAGGTGTTACTACAGTGTTGTTACAGTGTTGTTACAGTTATTTGTGTTATTACAGTGTTATACAGTAGTTGATATTACAGTTTTATAAGTGTTAGTACAGTATTCTAGGTGGTATTAGTTGGTATTAGTGTTAGTACAGTGTTATTGGTGGTAGTACGGTGTTATTAGTGTTAGTACTGTATTCTAGGTGGTATTAATTGGTATTGGTGTTATTACAGTGTTATCAGTGTGAGTACAGTGTTACTATAGAAATGAAGCATGTGCCTCAGCAGCTCTGGATCTGTGATGTTCTCATGCACGTGGCTGCTCATCACACTGTTCGTAGCATCACCGCCGCTTCCTTCATGCTGCAGGAAGTGACCTTTGACCTCCTGGAGAAAGGTCACAGCGAGAGCTTGTTGTGTTGTGATTGTGAGCTGAGGAATCTGCTTGGAATTCACGTTGTACTTTGCTTCGTAAAAAACATTCTGATCCATCGCAACACGAGGGAGGACATGCTGTGGCCCCCTGCTGGCTGGCACCTGAGAGATACCAATCAGTATGTGTTTACACAGCAGGAAGTGCAGCTGCTCCACTTCCTGGCTCAGCAGGAACACCACATGTTGCTCTCAGGTGCTTCCATCTTGTAAAGGAAGCCGCACCCTGACGTTTGCTGGACCTGAATCCTGCTCCAAACCAACCTCCCGTGTTTTCCATCCACCCCGTGTAGTGCTGGTCTGTGATGGTGCAGCGATGCACAACACTGGAAACCAGTTGGACGTCCACTAAAGGAAATTGGAGCCCTGGTGGTGCCAGGAGCCTCCATGGCTGCTTGTGGCTTCACGTCTGTGTGTGTGTGTGTGTGTGTGTGTGTGAGTGTGTGTCGCACGCTAACAGCAACTAGACCCTCTAGCCAAGCGCTAACGGCAACTCGACCTACGAGCAAAACGCTAATGGCAACTAGACCCTCTAGCCAAGCGCTAATGGCAACTCGACCCACTAGCTACACGCTAATGGCAACTAGACCATCTAGCCAAGCGCTAACGGCAACTCGATCCACTAGCCACACACTAACGGCAACTAGACCAGTCAGCCGCGTGCTAACGGCAACTAGACCCACTATTCGCAAGCTAACGGCAACGTCTGCTGGAAGACAGCAATGCAACACCGCTTACGCTTCTGCAAGCTTTCCTGTATCACTAGGCACGCATCACCATCTGGGCCTGGGCTGCTACCTCAGGGAAGGTTGGGGGTTCTATTCCTTAGGGCGGTGTTTCCCAACCCTGTCCTCCGTGTTGAAGCGCCAGCTCTCCTCCTGCCACGCCTTCTCATGGCACTGATGTGAATCAAGTGTCGGAGCTAAAACCTGGAGGACAGGGAGAACTGGAGGACTGGGTTGGTAAACACCGCCCTAGAGTAAAGCAGTAACAGCTGCAGGGTCGAGGGTTCGATTCCTTCTCTCAGGGAGCAGCCAGGCCGGTCACTCGCTCGCTCTGCTCCTTTGGGCTAAACTGCCTTCTCTCTCCGCCCGGATCCCTCGTTTTCTCTTCCTCTTCTTCTTCTTCTCTCCTTCCTTTTGTCCTTTATCGTCTCTCTCTCTCTCTCTGTTTGTGTCTTTTTGTTTCTTGTCGTCGCTTCTCTTCTTCCTTTTCTTTGTTTCCTTCCTGTTCTCACTTCCTCTACTCTAGTCAACCTTTTTCTCTTCCTCTCTTCGTACACATACCCTCCACCTCCTCCCCTCCTCCACCTCCTTCCATTTCCTCCACCACCTTCTCCCCCCTCCTTCACCTCCTCTCCCTCCCCCCTCCTCCACCCGCACCATCAGTCGTTCCTCTGCTCTCCATACGACGTCCTCCAGTGCCGGCTGCGACCCCTGCACTGCACGGTGACGGCGCTGGTCGCCATGGAGACCGAACCGCCCGGAAGTGTCAGGCGGGACGACCGGAAGCGGGAAGTCCGGTCCGTGGCACCCCGGGAGCACGGGGGCCCCTCATTGGTCTGCGCCACCACCCAAACCCCGCCCCCGGCCTGGCAGGCCTGGGACCTGCTGGGCTCCAGCCTGGTCCACGTCTTCTGCCTGGTGCTGCTCTTCCTGGTCTACAGCTGGAGCGAGCGCAGCTAGCCGGCCCCTGGCCCCGCCCCCACGTCATGCCACGCCCACTTCCTGTCCTATGATCAGCATGAGTTCCCCTCACTTCCTCTACTTCCTGCTGTGTGTCTTCTTCTTCTTCTTCTTCTTCTTCATCCGTTGGTCTTTCTGGTGCCGACGACGCTGCTCGGAAACTTTGGCGCAATAATATGAAATAAACTTTATTGGAAGTTAAGTAGGAAGCTGGACTGAACTAGACTAGACTGGACTGGATTAGACTGGACTGGATTAGACCAGACTAGACTGGACTAGACTAGAGTAAACTAGACTGGACTGGACTGGATTAGACTGGACTGGATTAGACCAGACTAGACTGGACTAGACTAGAGTAAACTAGACTGGACTGGACTGGATTAGACTGGACTGGATTAGACTAGACTAGACTAGAGTAGACTAGACTGGACTGGACGGATTAGACTGGTCTACTCTAGTCTAAACTAGAGTAAAGTAGACTGGACAGGACTAGACTAGACTGGACCAGAATAGACTAGAGTAGACTGGACTATATTAGACTAGAGTAGACTAGACTGGACTGGACAAGACTGGACTGGATTAGACTAGACTAGACTAGACTGGATTAGACCAGACTAGACTAGAGTAGAGTAGACTGGACTGGACTGGACTGGACTAGACTAGACTGGATTAGACCAGACTGGACTGGACTGGACTAGACTAGACTGGGCTGGATTAGACCAGACTGGACTGGACTAGACTAGACTAGACTAGACTGGACTGGATTAGACCAGACTAGACTAGAGTAGACTAGACTGGACTGGACTTGACTAGACAGGACTGGATTAGACTAGACTGGATTAGACTAGACTGGACTGGACTGGACTAGACTGGACTGGATTAGACCAGACTAGACTAGAGTAGACTAGACTGGACTGGACTAGACTAGACTGGACTGGATTAGACTAGACTGGACTGAACTGGACGAGACTAGACTGGACTGGATTAGACCAGACTAGACTAGAGTAGACTAGACTGGACTGGACTGGACTAGACTAGACTGGACTGGATTAGACCAGACTGGACTGGACTGGACTGGACTAGACTAGACTAGACTGGACTGGATTAGACCAGACTGGACTGGACTGGACTAGACTAGACTAGACTAGACTAGACTAGACTGGACTGGATTAGACTAGACTGGACTGGATTAGACCAGACTAGAGTAGACTAGACTGGACTGGACTTGACTAGACTGGACTGGATTAGACTAGACTGGACTGGATTAGACTAGACTGGACTGGACTGAACTGGACTGGACTAGACTAGACTGAACTGGATTAGACCAGACTAGACTAGAGTAGACTAGACTGGACTGGACTTGACTAGACTGGACTGGACTGGATTAGACTAGACTGGACTGGACTGAACTGGACTGGACTGGAATAGACTAGACTGGACTGGATTAGACCAGACTAGACTAGAGTAGACTAGACTGGACTGGATTAGACTAGACTGGACTGAACTGGACGAGACTAGACTGGACCGGATTAGACCAGACTAGACTAGAGTAGACTAGACTGGACTGGACTGGACTAGACTGGACTGGATTAGACCAGACTGGACTGGACTGGACTGGACTAGACTAGACTGGACTGGATTAGACCAGACTAGACTGGACTAGACTAGAGTAAACTAGACTGGACTGGACTAGATTAGACTAGACTAGACTAGACTGGACTAGACTGGACTGGACGGATTCGACTGGTCTACTCTAGTCTAGAGTAAAGTAGACTGGACAGGACTAGACTAGACTGGACTGGAATAGACTAGAGTAGACTGGACAATATTGGACTAGAGTAGACTAGACTGGACTGGACAAGACTGGACTGGATTAGACTAGACTAGAGTAGACTAGACTGGACTGGACTGGACTGGACTAGATTAGACTGGACTGGATTAGACTAGACTAGACTGGACTAGACTGGACTATATTAGACTGGACTGGATTTGACTAGACTGGACTAGACTGGACTATATTAGACTAGAGTAGACTAGACTGGACTGGTTAGACTAGAGTAGACTGGACTAGACTAGAGTAGACTAGAGTAGACTGGACTAGACTAGAGTAGAGTAGACTAGACTGGACTGGACTAGACTGGACTGGACTGGCTCAGACTGGACTGGACTCAACTGGACTGGACTGGACTGGACTCTGCTAGACTAGACTAGGCTGGATTAGACCAGACTGGATTAGACTAGACTGCACTCATCTGGACTGGACTCGACTGGAATGCACTCGACTGGACTCGACTGGACCCGACTAGACTAGACTAGACTAGACTAGACTAGACTGTATTAGACTGGATTAGACTAGACTGGATTAGACTAGACTGCACTCGTCTGAACTGGACTAGACTGGACTCGACTGGAATGCACTCAACCGGACTGGACTGGACTGGACTAGATTTGAATGGACTGGACTAGACTAGACTAGACTGGACTGGACTGGGCTGGGCTGCCTCCAAACTGAGCCAGTTTAAGAAGCTGGCTCAGTTTGGAGGCTCCTGAGCCCATCACTCGGGTCCGGTCCCAACCTTGTTCTTCTGGGCTCCTCTAGAAGGAGGCTGGTGTGTTGCTCAGTACTGCACCACAACCATCTGTGTGTCTGTCACGCTGCACTTTGGAAGCAGGCGGGAGAAGCCTCCTGGTTATTATGGAACGGCTGCTGAGTGAAGCTCCGCCCACTCTGCAGCTTCAGCTCGTCCGGTCCAAACCGCACCGAGTCGGACGCCGAGTCCCATCCCCCCCCCCCTGGTGGTGACTTCACTTCCTGTTGATTTTGGGAGCGGTGACCCTGTCTCGGTGTTGCTTACAGCGCCATACACGCTGGTGCAGCACGCCTTCAGAAGTACCACGAAACACACGGAACCGGGTTGGAACCGGGTTGGAACCGGGTTGAGAGTGAGATGATTCATATTTTTACAAAATGTTGAAGTGAAAACTCAACAAGAGCACAATGTTTTCCATTTATAGTTTCATGTTTAAGGCTCTTAATACTAATTCACTAGATAGAGGATGGACATAACGTAATAGTATATTAGTTAATATTTATAATTGTTATTATTATTATTATTATTATTATTATTATCATTATCAGATAGTGAGCTTTAAGGACAGATGTTTATGTGGTTGTGATTTCTTTTTATTTCTGAGAACGCCCCCGTGTTCTCCTCTTTAAGAACATGAATGTTTCTGTTGATTTTGGATTATTAATCATATTATTATTGGTTATTGGCAGCATTCCTGTTGATCCCTGATATGCAACTTTTTGGGCGTGGCTCCTGTGAGGTGCTGCAGACATAGTGTGAAACTCAGCTCTTTCTGGGCTGTTTGTACCGGGCGTCAGGCTGCGTGGAGGAAGCTGAAATTAATTTAGAATTTTTAGTGATCCTCCGTTTTGGCCCCGATCAGAGTAAACAGCAGATGACATCATCGGCGTACCGTCCTCTGATTGGCTGATGACCACAGCTACTTCCTGCTTAACAAGCTCGTCTTCCTGTTTCCACACCGACGTCGATGTTGTCGTGAAACGGGGAGATTAGAAGCGTGTCAAAGCCAAGCGCTGCAGGCGTCCTCCTCCTGCAGGGGGCAGCACTGAGCACCGCCCGTTGAATCCACCAACAACATGTGAAACAGACACGAGCTCGTTCCAAAAAACCTTCAGTAAAATTGCGTCAATTCATCAAGAGGGAATTAAACATGAGTTTGTGGGACCAGATTTTACTATGTCAGTGTTTGACAGCGACGGTTGCCCAGTTGCCCCCGTACAACCAGATTTGGACCCATCGTCAGCCATCTTGTGCTGTCTGGTTGCTCCCTACTCAACGGTTTACCCAGACATCTGTCTCGAAAATGATCGAGCTCTCTATTGATTTTTATTCCGGCTTTTGATCTCGCTCAGTTATGAGACAATTATAACTTGGCAACAGCTTGTTAGAGTCGGCGTCGGGTCCCCTGCTCTGCGCTTCCAGTGCAAAGCTTCTTCTTTTTCCATGGACTTCCATTGAGTCGGAGGCTGTCTGGAGCTCCGCCCGGTGGCCGTCAGCTGAACTGCAGCTTGAAGCCTGTTGACCCAACACTGTTGAATCAACAGGCCGTGTGTGGCCCCCGGACCAGGGGTTTGAGACCTCTGGTGTAAACAGACTCCCAGCAGCTGCTCCCTCTGTCTCTCTCCATCAACGCTCAGTGCTGATTGGTCGATGTGTTTTTATGGCTCTGAGATAATAAATGTACAGTTTGGATCTTTACACTGTCTGTGTTACACACACACACACACACTGTTTAATTCTAATTCATTGTTTCTATTCGCTGCTTTCTGTTCCTCATCTACCTTTCCTCATCCCTCGTTCACTTCGTTCCTTCACCTCCTCCCCCCTCCCTGTCTCTCCTCCTCCCTCTCTCCCTGTCTCTCCTCCTCCCCCTCTACCTCCTCCCCCCTCTCTCTCTCCCTGTCTCTCCTCCTCCCCCTCTTCCTCCTCCCTCTCTCTCTCCCTGTCTCTCCTCCTCCCCCTCTACCTCCTCCCCCCTCTCTCTCTCCCTGTCTCTCCTCCTCCCCCTCTACCTCCTCCCCCCTCCCTGTCTCTCCTCCTCCCTCTCTCCCTGTCTCTCCTCCTCCCCCTCTACCTCCTCCCCCCTCTCTCTCTCCCTGTCTCTCCTCCTCCCCCTCTTCCTCCTCCCTCTCTCTCTCCCTGTCTCTCCTCCTCCCCCTCTACCTCCTCCCCCCTCTCTCTCTCCCTGTCTCTCCTCCCCCCTCCCTGTCTCTCCTCCTCCCCCTCTTCCTCCTCCCTCTCTCTCTCCCTGTCTCTCCCCCCCCCCCTCTCTCTCTCCCTGTCTCTCCTCCCCCCTCCCTGTCTCTCCTCCTCCCCCTCTACCTCCTCCCCCCTCTCTCTCTCCCTGTCTCTCCTCCCCCCTCTCTCTCAGGACAAGCTCTGCCTCCCCCACCACGTCCTGGAGGAGAAAGGTCTCCTGAAGGTCTGCGTCACTGTCCAGGCGCTGGTGGAGCTCCACAGCTCCACCCAGCATCCCCTCTTCACATGATGGAGACACACACACACACACACACACACACACACTCGGTGTAGCGCTTCAAGGCATGAACGTGCATGAAAAGTGAAGATGAAAAACAAGTGAAAAAGACCTTCACCTTCCTGGCTGCAGCTTTGACTGATCGACTGATGAATCGATCGATTGATCGATCGCTGAACCAATGCCATTAGAAATGGTCCCAAAAGTGCCGACTAAAGACCAACAGGGTCGTTCAGAACATGCAAACAAAAAAAAGCTACTTTTTGTCCCTGAGCAGCTGCCTTACTGTGTGGGTTCTATATGATGTAACTAGTAAATTCAAGTTAACTTAACTTAACTTAACTAAAGTAAATTCAACTTAACTCAACTAAATTCAAATAAACTTAACTTAACTTAACTAAAGTAAATTCAAGTTAACTTAAGTAAATTCAAGTTAACTTAACTTAAGTAAATTCCAGTTAACTAAACTTAACTAAATTCAAGTTAACTTAACTTAAGTAAATTCAAGTTAACTTAACTTAAGTAAAGTCAAGTTAACTTAACTTAACTAAAGAAAATCCAACTTAACTTAATTGAAGTAAATTCAATTTAACTTAAGTAATTTCAGATTAACTTAATTTAAGTAAATTCAAGTTAACTTAACTTATCTAAAGAAAATTAAACTTAACTTAATTTAAGTAAATTCAACTTAACTGAGCAGCTGCCTTACTGTGTGGGTTCTATATGATGTAACTAGTAAATTCAAGTTAACTTAACTTAAGTTAATTCAAGTTTACTTAACTTAAATAAATTCAAGTTAACTTAATTTAACTCTATTCAAGTTTACTTAACTTAAGTAAATTCAAGTTAACTTTACTTAAGTAAATTCAAGTTAACTTAACTTAAGTTAATTCAAGTTAACTTAAATAAATTCAAGTTAACTTAACTTAATTTAAGTAAATTCAATTTAACTTAACTTAAGTTAATTCAAGTTAACTTAAATAAATTCAAGTTAACTTAATTTAACTATATTCAAGTTTACTTAACTTAAGTAAATTCAAGTTAACTTAACTTATGTAAATTCAAGTTAACTTAAGTAAATTCAAGTTAACTTAACTGAAGTAAATTCAAGTTCACTTAAATGAACTAAAGTACTTTCAAGTTAACTAAAGTAAATTCAAGTTAACCTAAATTAACTTCATTTAAGCAAATTCAAGTTAACTTAATATAAGTAAATTCATGTTAACTTAACTTGGCTTAATTTAAGTCAATTCAAGTTAACTTCACTTAATTTAAGTCGATTGAAGTTAAATTCACTTAGCTTCATTTAAATAAATTCAAGTTAACTTAAGTCAATTACAGTTAACTTGATTAAATTAAAGTTAACCTAATTAAAGTAAAATCAACTTATCTTAACTTGGCTTAATTTAAGTCAATTCAAGTTAACTTCACTTAATTTAAGTCGATTCAAGTTAAATTCACTTAGCTTCATTTAAATAAATTCAAGTTAACTTAAGTCAATTACAGTTAACTTGATTAAATTAAAGTTAACCTAATTAAAGTAAAATCAACTTATCTTAACTTGGCTTAATTTAAGTCAATTCAAGTTAACTTCACTTAATTTAAGTCGATTCAAGTTAAATTCACTTAGCTTCATTTAAATAAATTCAAGTTAACTTAAGTCAATTACAGTTAACTTGATTAAATTAAAGTTAACCTAATTAAAGTAAAATCAACTTATCTTAACTTGGCTTAATTTAAGTCAATTCAACTTAACTTAATTTAAGTCAATTTACAGTGAAGAACATTTAAGTGAACTTAACATAGCGTAATTTAAGTAAATTTAACTTGAACAAACTTAATTGAAGTAAATTCAGATTAACTTAATTTGAGTAAATTCAAATTAACTTAACTGAATTTAAGTAAATTCAAATTTACTTAACTTAAGTTAACTTAATTTAAATAAATTAAATTTAGTTAAATTATATTTAATGAAATTAAGTTAAGTTACGTAATTTTACTTAATTTAAATAAATTCAAGTTAACTTAACTTTTTTTAATTTAAGTATATTCAAGTTAACTTAACTTTATTTAATTTAAGTATATTCAAGTTAACTTAAGTTAAATCAATTCAAGTAGTAAAACTGGTCTGTTCTGGTTGGGTCCCCTGCTCTACTGCTACTGTCTCCAACCTCCAAAACACGCTCAATTTGTAATAACTTGCCAAGATGCAATATATTTGACCTTTATTATTAGGTGAATATGCCACAAAATGTGGCTTATTACATGATGTAACATGATGTATTGAGTTATTACATGATGTAACATGATGTATTGAGTTATTACATGATGTAACGGCAGTTATTACATGATGTTATGGGTTATTACATGATTTAACAGGTAATTACATGATGTCACAACAGGTTATTACACCATGTCACAACGGGTTATTACATGATGTAACAACAGTTATTACGTGATTTAACAGGTTATTACATGATGTAACAACAGGTTATTACATGATTTAACAGGTTATTACATGATGTTATGGGTTATTACATGACTTTATGGGTTATTTCATGATGTTATGGGTTATTACATGACTTTATGGGTTATTACATGATATTATGGGTTATTACATGATGTAACAACAGGTTATTACATGATTTATTATGTTATTACATGATGTAATGCGTTTTTACATTATGTAACAACAGGTTATTACATGATGTGGCAGAAGGTATTGCATTTAAGATGTTTAGTAATATAAAAGGTGGTTATTTCGTTATAACTTTTACAAAATACGTTGGTCATTACTTTTTATGATGAATATGTAATAACTCAATGCATTATGTAATAACACCAACATTGCTCAAGTGATAACATTTTACTTGAAGATTCACAGACAAACAAAAACACATTGTCTCTATGCATTATTATTATTCCACAATAACATCTTGACACGGTATTAACCCTATTTTACAAAATGACACAAAACTTCTTGTGTTTTTCCTGGAAGATGTTTATTCCAGATGTTGTGGTTGCTCCGCCCCCTCCCTCCCTCCCTCCCCCCCTCCCCGTGGGGGGCGGCCTGGGACACGCCCTTCGTCTTCCTCCAAAACCTTCAGTTTGGCTCCGCAGCCAAAAGGGAGAATGAATAAGTTATTATGGTCTTCAAGGAATATTACACCTGCAGTTTTTTATTTAAAGGTATTTATGACATCAAAACTTTTGCTAAAACGAGTCTTTGGGTTGTATACATTGAAAGGTAAATTTCCTCAAAGTATTTTTCTCTAATATATTTTCGGTAAAGTGGTGTATATTTTCTGTGCTGTTTGGATGCTAATCCACGTGATGGAACTTGGTATTGATTACCTGATCAGCTCCATTCATCAAAGGTATTTTAGTTTCAACATCAGAGCTGATTCATAAATCGATCAATTGAACAAGAAGTTTTTGTGTAAAACACTAAGACTCAGATTGAAGCGTCTCCAGTTACTTGGACGTAGGGAGTGAAATACTGATCAACTTTATGACGTTATTGATTATTCACAAGCAGCTTTGAACGTCATATCCTGTACAATCAATACAAGTCTTTATACGTATACAGAAATAAATATAAAGATGTTATTTCTTCATTTTATATAATGATATAATTATGAAACAAATAATATCCGTCATTGTTTTCATGATTTCTATACATTTGCCTCTAAGTTCAAAGTCCCTCGTGCACTGTTTGAAAACTCACATCTTCAAATCTTCTCCATCATCTTCTAATGATCCTGAAAGGTTGGAAACCTGTTTGAACACGTTCTTACTGTACCTTTTGAACACTCCTCAACACTGTTGTTTTAACTCAGAACTCATCATATCTTCACAATCTGCACGACTCTGCAACCAAATCACCAAAATATCTGGAGGCAAAGTGAGAATTGAATCCATTTTGATGAGTTTTAGACACTAAACATTTTACAGCAACAAACCAACTTTCAGACCGAACCAGATCGTCACGGTCCAACGTGATTCGACTCCTCGAATCTCTTAAAGGTCAACGTCATTACATTGTGGTTACAATGTAATTACATTGTAATAACCCACATTGTGCAATAATTGTTGTAATTACATTGTCACTACAGTGTTACCTCATTGTAACTACAATGTAATTGCATTGTAATAACTGTAACTACATGATTACACTTAACTACATGTAATTACATTGAACTACATTGTTATTACATTTAACTACAGAGTAACTACATTGTAATTACGTTTTAATTACAGTCAAATGTCCATCTCATCCCTTTACGAATTGATAATGTTCAAAGTCTTAACTGCAGTTTTTTATTTAAAGGTATTTGATACTAAAACTTTTGTCAAAATGAATATTTGGGTTGTATACATTGAAAAGTAAATTTGCTAAAAGTATTTTTCTCTAATATATTTCCAGTGAAGTTGTGTATATTTTCTGTGCTGTTTGGATGCTAATCCCCTGATGGAACTTGGTATTGATTACCTGATCTGCTCCATTCATCAAAAATATTTTGCACTGTAATTCCACTGTAACTACAGTTAAATTCCAGTGTAAATACAGTGTAACTACAGTTTAACTGTAACAGTGTAATTACAGTTTGATTACAGTCAAATGTCCATTTCATCACCTTCGATATTGATAATGTTCAAAGTCTTAACTGCAGTTTTTTTTATTTAAAGGTTTAGAAATTGATCATTTTTGATCTGGTTCTCGTGTTTAGAATCAATAACACTTCTTCCAGCATCACTGTGCCAATCATCATGATTGATCGTCTCACCAAACCCGTGCAGATATTTTGTGTTTTCCAACATGGCCGCCGCTTCAAGTGCGTAACAGTGATCCTCACCTTCCTGTTGCCTGAGCCACGGTCCTCAGCTGCAGCTTCTCACCTCTCACCTTGTGTTTCCATCGCTTCCTCCAAGGCTTTCAAACACAACCTGCACTTTAAACTATTTACATTTCCTTGTTTTGGCAACAGCTTTTCCAGGATTTATAAAGTCAAAGTCCTTGTAAAAGCCTATTTTTTTACAAGGACGCTGGTCCTCATATAGGCCTGTTTTTATGTAGGACTTTGGATCAGAACCACTTTGTTGCGTCCTCACGTTGGATCAATTTGATGTAAATGTGTAAATGTTTTGGGTGTCGAGCAGCTTTTCTATGTTTCCACTTTTGTAGATATTCCTAAAAACGCAGCTTTGTACAAACTGTTTTGTACGTTTTTCGGGAGATGAATTTTTCTGTGACTTTTTTCCGTGTTTGTGTGACTTGGTTTTGTGAAGCATGAAATGTCCCTCGGAGGCTTCCTTCCGTACCTGCTGTACAGTTTCTCTCACCAGTAAAACACCTGAGCTGTGGAACGTCTCCTGTCAGAACTTCACTTCCGCCTTTAGCCAGGGTTCCCAAAGCACCGGCCCGAGGCCCGCATGCAGCCCACTTCATGTTTAGAATGGGGGCCGCTACTTGTGACCGCAGACAAACTTTAAAATCACAAAAATTCATTAATCTAGGGAATTTGACTTTGTTTTCAGAATGTAAAACATAAAATACAATAGCATATATATTAGAACATTTTTTTCATTTTATCATTTTTTTACTATTTAGTGATTTTATATAAACCAAATTAAAAACGGGACAATTTTCTGCTGGTTCTGTATCTCCTTAAAGAGTCGTTAAATATTGTTAAATTTGGATGTATATATATATATATATATATATATATATATATATATATCTATCTAATTGTCAGCATAAACATTTTGTCTTATTTCATTTATATACTGAAAGTGCAACATTTGGGATTTTAAAATTGATTTCATCATTCATCGCTTCAGGCCTAGCGCATAGAGCTTATTGTGCGTAATCACCGGGTGTCATGACATTTCACTGCATATATGTACGACTTTGTATATGTATGTGACAAATATTCTCTTGAACTTGAACTTGTAGCGAGGGATACGAGGGAGGTGTGAGGCGGTGCCCGCGGCAAGGATCACAAACAGTCAAACACGTTCCACAACCAAAGATTTTATTCAGAAAATGGCAGTTGAACCGAATGAAGTCAAACTGATCGATATGATCGGTTCTGATTGTTCCTTAACTCAAAACATCAATCCTGACACCGATTTATTTCACCTTAAATTCAACTTTAGATCTTAATTTGAGGCACTAAGTTCTGCAGAGCACTAAAGATTTGGTGTTGAGACATTGAGGAGCGTGCACGGGGCTCAGGCGTTGAGGTACTTGGCGTGGTGCTTGATGTGGTCGCCGATGAAGGAGAAGATGAAGAAGAAGCTGTGATCGTAGCCCTGGAGCAGGAGGAGAAGGAATGCTAACTTGTTGTTAGCTCAATGCATGGTCGCAGAGGGGATCAGCTAGCCTAGCTTCAGGGAAATGGAACTTCCTCAAACACAGTTATTTAAGAGATGAATCCACAACTACGCAAACTTTCCCTTTAGCCAACCACGGTGATCTCCACACGCGGAGGGCTTTACCCACAATGCATCGGCCACTCTCTTAAAACCAACCGCGGCAGCGTGTGGATTTATTCAATCACAGAACGGAAAGTACGACCTCTGGTGGCCATCGAGGGGAGTGCAGCTTACAAAGGTAGAACAAGGTGAGCCCCCCCCCCCCCTCCTACCGGCTGCAGTCTGAACACCAGGGGGATCTTCTTTTCGGCGCAGGCGGCGATCAGGTTGTCCGGCAGCAGCTGACTGGACGACAGGAACTGGTCGTCCCGCCCCTGGTCGACCAGGACGTCCAGCAGGGGGCCGGCGTAGGAGGCGGCCAGGACCGTGGCGTCATACGCCTGCGAGGACCAGGAGACACGCCCGGACGCAAAGCAGCCGCCGTTAGAGCGACGCCGCTGAAGCTGCAATTCAGCTCACGGCCACTAGGCCGAGCTCCTGGAAATTTATCTGGAGCTGAGTGGAAGTCAATGGAGAAAAGGAAACGTTCTCCCTGCAAACACGGATCAGGACCGACACGTGGTTGCCAGGTTGCCAAACGTGCCTCAGCTGGCAGAACGGTTGCCCGATTTTAATCTTTTTACAAGCGTAGAATCGAGTGATAACGATCCTGTATCATTCTAATCCATTTGTCTAATTTTTACTAATTTATTTCCTTATTTTTACATCAGAAAAAAAAGTCCCTGGTTCCTTCGCCCGAATTTGGAAGTTCTGGCTCCGTTTCCTGTTGCCAAGATGGTGGCGTGAAGCCAAAGTGGAGACTTGAAACGGTCTCTTCAGAAACCAGCAGGTGACAAACTTAACACCAGAGATATTCTAGTTATGAATAGATAATAATAGTTATGAATAGAGATATTTCACTTCATCAAGTCGTCAGTCTTACCTCCCATGTGGACTTGTCGTTGCCAAGGTAACCAGTGAAGGCTTTCTGACCCCAAGCGCACTGCATGGGGTTACAGATCGGAGCGAAGGCAGAGACAGACTGAGAGAGAGACAGAGGGGGAGAGAGAGGGAGACAGACAGAACATACATTTTTATTTCCCAGATCTGATCAGTTCTCAGCTGCACAAAATAAAAACGGAGGTGGTGGTGCCGTGCCCCGCCCCCTTCGGGCCCCGCCCCCACACTGTTTCTACTTGTTTTAGGAGGATCGGGCCTCACGGTGAGCCCTGTTCCATTCACACATAGATCTATCATTCCTCACTGAGACGTCACCTCTGTTCCTTTTGTAAACTTCCACCTCTTCGTGCTGCTGTTTTGTTTTCCTGACACTGAAAACAAAACAACTGGACTTGACGACCTCAGGGGACTGACGGGTTCTGAGGCTTCTACTCGTCCACATTTCGGGGAAAAGCCCCGTTATACTGAACGTGGCATCGGCTCCTTTGGATCTGTCGTCTGAACGAGCGTGACTACGACGCCGAGCAGCCAGGTCGACACGGCGCATCCACCTTAGCCCAACGTGAAGGAGCACCCGGAGACCAGGCCTGGACCGTGATGTCACAAAGATCCAAACTCATCAGGGTTACCTGATGAGTCCACAAAATTTGCAATGGTTTTTCACTCATTCCTGCTCCACGTGTAGAACGGTGTGGCTCAAACTTGCACCACAAGATGTCTGAACCGCCCCAGTTCCAACCAGACCTCAACCATGTCAGTGGGTGTTCTGCAGGCTGGACCCCCAATAATAATAATAATAATAATAATAATAATAATAATAATAATAAAATAACAATAATAATAATAATAAAACAACAATAACAATAAAATAACAATAATAATAATAATAATAATAATAACAATAATAATATAATAATAATAATAATAATAATAATAATAATAATAATAATAATAATACCTTGTACTTCCCAGGGTTCCTCAGGGCGCAGACCAGTGCCCCGTGCCCCCCCATGGAGTGACCAGAGACGGACATCTTGTCGGGGATGGTGGGGAAGTTAGAGTTGATCAACTGGGGCAACTGGGAGGATGGAGAGAGATAGAGAGAGAGAGAGAGAGACAGACAGAGATATAGATAACACATACAGTACAGTTTTATTTCCCAAAACTGATCCAAACTGCATAGCAGTGTTGTTTATAGACGTAAAATATGAATTTATTTAATGTATATTTTTAATGTCCTGAAAGTCCAAATGAAATAATATAACATGAAAAAATACAATAACATAATAATATATAATAAACCATAATATAATAAAGTACAATATTATATTATATACTATAATATAGTATCATTTTAAAAAGTATAATGTAGTATAGTATAATATAGTATAAGGGGAGGCGCCACAATCGCGATTCTGGGTCCTATAATTATATAATTGAATTAATTGACTGTGATCTATATTTAATACAAACAGTCAATTAATTCTATTATATAATTATAGGACCCAGAATCGCGATTGTGGCGCCTCCCCTTGCGGCTGCCTGCGCGAGCACCTTGTGTCGATTACGCACATTTTGGTATTTTTTAGTATTTATAGAGCTTATTGTGCGTAATCACCGGGTGTCATGACATTTCACTGCATATATGTATGAACGTATGTATATGTATGTGACAAATAATCTCTTGAACTTGAACTTGAATATAGTATTATATAGTATAATGTTATATAATTTAGTATAATATAGTATAATATAATATAGTAAAATATAGTATAATATAATATAGTAAAATATAGTATAATATAGCAAAATATAGTATAATAGAATATAATACAATATAGTATAATATAATATAATATAGTATAATATAGTATAATATAAAATAGTATAATATAATATAATATAGTATAATATAATATAGTAAAATATAGTATAATACAATATAATAGAATATAGTATAATATAATAAAATATAGTATAATAGAATATAATCTGCCCCCACCTCCTCAGTGACGTAGTCGTACATGCGGTAGTTCTTCTTCCACGGATCTTCTGTAGCGTTGACGTAGAATCCGGCTCCGGTTCCAAAATCCCAGTTTTCATCCTCACCCTCGATGTTACAGCCGCCTGGAAAACACGGAGGAGACGCAGTTTTAACTCCACCTGCTCGGGTGGAGGAGGTGAGACACGAGGAGGAGCAGGAACATGTTAATATTATTTAAAGGTAGAGTTTGATGTGATGGATTCCTTCTACTGCTTTTTAGAGGTCAGTGCTTTTCATATGTCAAACAAATACATACATACAGTGGGGCAAAAAAGTATTTAGTCAGCCACCAATTGTGCAAGTTCTCCCACTTAAAAAGATGAGAGAGGCCTGTAATTTTCATCATAGGTTCACTTCAACTATGAGAGACAGAATGGGGGGAAAGAATCCAGGAAGTCACATTGTAGGATTTTTAATGAATTAATTGGTGAATTCCTCGGTAAAATAAGTATTTGGTCACCTACAAACAAGCAAGATTTCTGGCTTTCACAGACCTGTAACTTTTTCTTTAAGAGGCTTCTCTGTCCTCCACTCGTTACCTGTATTAATGGCACCTGTTTGAACTCGTTATCAGTATAAAAGACACCTGTCACAACCTCAAACAGTCACACTCCAAACTCCACTATGGCCAAGACCAAAGAGCTGTCAAAGGACACCAGAAACAAAATTGTAGACCTGCACCAGGCTGGGAAGACTGAATCTGCAATAGGTAAGCAGCTTGTTGTGAAGAAATCAACTGTGGGAGCAATTATTAGAAAATGGAAGACATACAAGACCACTGATAATCTCCCTCCATCTGGGGCTCCACGCAAGATCTCACCCCGTGGGGTCAAAATGTTCACAAGAACGGTGAGCAAACATCCCAGAACCACACGGGGGGACCTAGTGAATGACCTGCAGAGAGCTGGGACCAAAGTAACAAAGGCTACCATCAGTAACACACTACGCCGCCAGGGACTCAAATCCTGCAGTGCCAGACGTGTCCCCCTGCTTAAGCCAGTACATGTCCAGGCCCGTCTGAAGTTTGCTAGAGAGCATTTGGATGATCCAGAAGAGGATTGGGAGAATGTCATATGGTCAGATGAAACCAAAATAGAACTTTTTGGTAAAAACTCAACTTGTCGTGTTTGGAGGAGAAAGAAAGCTGAGTTGCATCCAAAGAACACCATACCTACTGTGAAGCATGGGGGTGGAAACATCATGCTTTGGGGCTGTTTTTCTGCAAAGGGACCAGGACGACTGATCCGTGTAAAGGAAAGAATGAATGGGGCCATGTATCGTGAGATTTTGAGTGAAAACCTCCTTCCATCAGCAAGGGCATTGAAGATGAAACGTGGCTGAAAATACTTTTTTGCTCCACTGTATGTCAATAATAAGTGTGATGACCTTGTGACGTGGCTGCCTGCACAGGCAGTTGATCTGTAAACACTCTATCCAATGAACATAACTATATTCACTCGATTTTGTACCCCCACTTTGTACGACCTTTTTGAGTCTTATTTGATTTTGTTTTAGGAATCAGTTAGTTTCAGTGAGTTGCTAGGTAGGAATTAGATTAGATATTATGTTTGCTTTAGTCACTATTGTTCATAATCTCCAGGTGCGTTGCAAAGACATTTCATTGCAAATACGTATGAAAGTATGTATACGTATGAAAGTATGTATATGTATGAAAGTATGTATACGTCTGTATACGTATGTGACGAATAAACCTCTTGAATCTTGTCCTCTGTATGTTTAGAAACTCAACATGTCATCATCCGACGTCCAAGGAAAAGGTTAAAGTTCAAACTTAAAAGACGTCAAATAAACAAGTAAAAAAAACGAAATAATGAGTTTATTAATAATCACGGGGGCTGGTGTCCGGGGCGACGACAATGATGCCTTGCTCAGCGGCCGCCTGCTGGGCACCGGCCTTAGTGATGAAGTTCTGCTCCGTGCACGTCAGTCCTACACACACACACACACACACACACACACACACACACACACACACACACACACACACACACAATTAAAACTAATCAGAAAATCAACACAACAGAGGTAAACAATCCCTGCAGCACCTGGTTCCACTCACCAGACAACCAGTACAGAACTGGACACTTGTCGCTCTCGGCTTTGGGAGGAAGATAAACTGCAAACTTCATCTTGCATTTCAGCTCCGAGCTGCAGGGAAACCAGGAGGTAATCAATAAACCAGGAGGTAATCAATAAACCAGGAGGTAATCAATAAACCAGGAGGTAATCAATAAACCAGGAGGTAATCAATAAACCAGGAGGTGTGTGTGTGTGTGTTCACCTGTCGTGCTCAAACACCTTCTGGAAACCTCCACAACACTTGTTGGAGGAGATGAGAGTCAGCATCATGTTGTTCTGCAGGAGAATCCACACTTTGATTGATGACATCATCAAGTCATATTATACATACACATTATGGCTCATCTCAAGCCTCGGTGAAAGGGTGGAGGGAGCAGCAGGTTCAGGTGCCACACCTCCACCTCCACGAGGCAGCCGCTCCCGTAGAGGCCCGGCACGGTTTTGACCAGACTCCTCGTCCAACTCCTCCTGATCCCCTGGAGCGGATGCTGACGGGGGTCAGGAGGGCGGAGCGGCCTGGCACCCAAACAAGGCCAGAGGACGGGGCGGCGCTCCTCCTCCTCTACGCCCTCCCCCAGGAGCCCCGTCGGCCCTCGGCGCCGCGAGGGGCGACCGGGGAGGAGGCGATGGAGGAGGATTCTGAGCGGCGGAGGCAGATCGGACGGAGACTGCGTGGTTGGTGCTTCTGTCTCCTGCGTGATGGAGGTTGAACAAGCCACGAGGACGTTTGACCAGGTGCATATACCTGGGGGGCGGGGCCTTCGATGGGGGCGGGGCAAGTTGAGACTTGGTTGAAAGGAGCAGCTGTTTGGAGACAGTTTGAGGTGGAGTAGGACCTCCACCCGGAAACCAAGTCCAACAGCCACAGAAAGCCTCCTCCCCCTCTTCTTCTACTTCCTGGCCGTTGTTCATCTTTCCTCTGCACTTGAATGACGTCATCCTCCCACACACTGACACTGACTGGAGCCATAACAACCGTCAAACGTGACGTTCCCTGTTGTACAAGCACAACTTTACGACTGGAAAACAAATTAAATCCAATAAGTAAAAAGTGACCTCATCACTCTACTTTCAGGTGACGTCAGGGCTTTTAAGGGGCGTGGTGGGGTTCCAAACAACGTCATTTAGATATGATCATGTTTATACGTGCGTCAGAATAATAATAATAATAATAATAATAAGTCAGATAACTAATACAGTTCCAGAGCTGTTTCACGGTTGATTTTAAACGTGATACTCACCTCGTTACGACGTAGATCTGACGCACGAGCTGCTGCAAAGTCCAACAGGGCGTCCGGCGCCGCCTCATGACGTCACCAACGTGCCCGCTACTTGCGGGTTGCCAGGTCCCGGAATAGGACGCGGATGTGTTTACAACTTGGACGCTGCACAAGCGGTGAGTTACCCGGATGTTGGGCCCCTGACGCTGCTCTCAGCTCCAACATTGTTAAAAACGAGTTTATTATTAATTTGAATTCATATGATTTAATTGAATGTTTATTATTAAAATGTAGTTTTATTTATATTATTTAATTTCATGTTTATCATTGAAATGTAGTTTATGTAGTTACTTTAAACTGAATATAATGTAATTTACTCAGGAGTTTGTTTTTAATCTTGATTCATCTTTGTAGTATTTTCTCACAGATTTTAAAGTTTCTTATGGTCTTTTCACCAAACATTATATCAGATTGTATTTTGTTATTCGTGGATGAAATACATACATTACAGAAAGTTTCTGTATTTCCTGCCAAAAAAATACGATATTTTTTAATAAATAACAAGTCGATTTAATACCGGAAGGCACATTATATATGTATTGAACTTGATTCAACAGAAACCTGTGTTTTGATCCTCTGTGTTTGACGTTTATTATTCTTTTTAATACATTAAAGTCTTCAACAGAATCCACATTGAACCACCAGGTGGAGGTGTTGGTCCAGTCAGAAGTTACACATCAGAGATATTACAGGCTGTCTACCTGTCTGTCTGTCAGTCTTTCTGTCTGTCTGCCTGCCTGCTTGCCTGCCTGTCTGTCTGCCTGTCCCAGAGGTTGTTTATTGATGATATCTGTCTCTCTGGTGTGGAGTGCAACTTTCATTGTGTATTTTTATAGTATATCAACATGAGACACATCAAAGTTACTGAATAATAACTCACACGTACACACCCATGACTATAAAACCCTGGGATTTTTATTATTATTATAGAATTTTTATTATTGTAATAATGATATTATTATTATTATTATTATTATTATTATTATTATTATTATTATTATTATTATTATTATAGAATTTTTATTATTGTAATAATGATATTATTATTATTATTATTATTATTATTATTATTATTATTATAGAATTTTTATTATTGTAATAATGATATTATTATTATTATTATTATTATTATTATTATTATTATTATTATTATTATTATATAATTTTTATTATTGTAATAATGATATTATTATTATTATTATTATTATTATTATTATTATTATTATTATTATAGAATTTTTATTATTGTAATAATGATATTATTATTATTATTATTATTATTATTATTATATTGTAGTTATAATAATATTATAATTATAATATTAGAATTAGAATTTGAATATAATAATAATATTAATGATAATAATAATAATTATTATTATTATTGTAGTGACAATAAAGAACAGAGTGCTGGTTTTATTAAACTACGCAGCAGGAAATAGAGCGTGAAGGATCTCCACCCAGATCCTGGACCCCTCCTCCCGGTCATCATCATCCCTGCCCAGCCCTGCTCCATCCCTACCTGACCGGGTCCCCCGGCCAGCTCCACCGTGTGGGCTAATAAACGTCCTTCGTCTGCCTCCCGTCTCCCCGTGTCGTGAATTTGGTTCTCTCCTAGCCCTGGTCGTGACAATGTCACTCTATGTCACTCTGTCTCTCTGTGTTTCTACAAATGTCCCTCTACGTCCCTCTATGTCTCTCTGCATTTCTATGTCCCTCTATGTTTCTATGTCACTGTATGTCTCTCTATGTCTCAGTCAAGTCACACTTTATTTATAGAGCGCATTTCATACCAGGGCAACACAATGCACTTCACAAAGAAATACAAAAAAGAAAGAGAGAACGTAGTTCTCAATAGCCATCCTCACCCCTGCCTGTCTCACTCCTCCAATTACCTCCACCCAGGTCCGGTCCTGTCTCCCTGTCTCTAATTGGACGGAGGAGTGGCGCCCGGTCCCCAGGAGACACCGGGTCCCCACAAGGACTCTTCATGGAAACTCTGCTCTCTCAGTGTTAAAAACGGTAATTAGAGGTGAGGACCCTCGGCCGTCATTATGGGATGGATTTCGATGTTTAAGGAGGAACAGAAAATGGGAAAAATTAATTGAGATTTATTCCAAAATAAAGGTAGGATTGTAACAAGGGGTGAATACTTTTTTGACATTATTATTTTTTTAATTGCTGTTGTTTTAATTGTTTCAAAATGTGTTCATTTATTTTCAGGGCTTCGCCGAAAAATAACGACAAAACAATGAAACTCAACGATCTAAAAACGAACAAATACAATAAATTCAGAATGTCGGTATTTCTTGTTTTTTAGACTGTTAAGCTTTCCTCTGCTACTGGTGGATTCCATTTCATTTTTTTATATATATTTTTGCACAACAACTACACTGTGAATAATTCTGTCGACATAAATAGATTCTGAGGAACTCCATGAATAAAAATACTGAGAATGAATACTTTTAGGAAACTTAAAAGAGGAATAAAGTTTTTTATTTCCAGAGTGTTTGTGTTGGAATGAAAAGCTGCACAGTGTGTATTCCAAGACATTAAGAGGAAATTGCTTTTGTCACATTTAAGTTCAAGTTCAAGAGATTATTTGTCACATACATATACCTACGGTCATAACATATATACAGTGAAATTTAGTGTAAAACACAGAGAAACAAAACAGAGTGAGGCTGCAACCAAGTCACCAGAGCGATGGAGAAACAGCAGGAGCCGATCAGCTCTGGGTCCCATAGATCCCACTGATTGACCTACAATCGCATGCTGATCAATATTAATGTGTGTGTGTGTGTGTGTGTGTGTGTATATATATTTAGCTTGGGCAGCAATACACGGGGTCCAGTTTAGTCGTGTTAGGTACGTGTTACAGTTTTCGGGGGGCTCTGAAACGCAGCACGGGTTACAATTTTCCGAGTTCACCTTGAACGCCGCATCTGCTCCTCCGGTCTGACAGTTACTCGTCTCGCAGAGCAACCACCTTGCGCTCTACAGGGCACAACGCGTTTGGAGTCTCCGAGCTGTAAATCATCCTCTTAACGTTGACAGATATGGTGAACTAACACTTACATCGAAAGTTCTCTCATTTGTGTTTTTTTCACAGTACGACTGGATTTTTGTACAATTGCCTCTTTATGGTCTTAGACTTTGGGCTATTCTTTTGGCATCTGGAACAATAACAAAAACAAACATTGTAATTACTTTGCATAACAATGATAATGAATAGATATTGTTTAATAAGCATAATAAATACATGTTAGTTGTAATTAGTACGCCATTGTATTTTTTCTGTTAATAACCTAAAATTGTAAAATTCTGTTTAATTGATGACTTGTCTACATTATAATGCAGACAACATTTATGGAACTTTAACATGAATTTCTCATTAGAATTATTATGAAAGAACTTGTCAAAACTGAACTCTTTGTCTTTTCATTTAAATCTGCTACGTTTATCTGTAGGAAACTGTTTATTCATGAAGTTTCTTTAAAACAAGGTTATTTTTGACCTTAATCCAAACCTTTTCATTATAGTAACTAATTGTGGTGTGGGGTTGCCGTGGTTTGAGCAGCCACACCTGACCTTGATCCAGGTGATTGGGTCGGGTGTTGCTCATTGGTTGGTCTAACGAGCAACAGGTAAAACCACCTGTTCCGTCCCCAGAAGCCCCCCCCCAGTCTGTGTTGCGACATCAGAGCACTGTGATGATAGTATGGCATCAGAGCACTGTGATGATAGTATGACATCAGAGCACTGTGATGATAGTATGGCATCAGAGCACTGTGATGATAGTATGACATCAGAGCACTGTGATGATAGTATGACATCAGAGCACTGTGATGATAGTATGACATCAGAGCACTGTGATGATAGTATGACATCAGAGCACTGTGATGATAGTATGACATCAGAGCAGATATAGACAGACGGACAATCACAGACGCACAATCCATCTGTTCACGTCCCAAGATGATCATCTCCTTCAGCAGCCTCGGTCGCTGCCCTTCAGGAGGCACAATCTGTGAGTTCACATCTAAACAATGTTGGAGCTGTATTAACAGGTTTTCTACGTCCGCATAGAGAATGTTCGCAGATAACATCCGGGTGCCCTGTGCTAAGCACATTCGGCTACGTGGATTGGCATTCGGGGCTTGCAGCCGGGTGGGACGTCTGGTCGGCTGCAGTGGGGTGGGCCTCGCTCTTGCGCCGGTGTGCATGGTGGTCCTGGCGGCTCGCTTGCAGGGTGCACGTTCGGGCGGGGTGTCTGACGGGTCCATGCCTGGCATCTGGGACCCGGGTTCTGTGCCTGCAGTTGCGTCTTTTACATTACATTACATTACATTGATCAGACGCTTTTATCCAAAGCGACTTACAATTGTTCAAACACCGACGGACACAGCCATCAGGAGCAATTAGGGGTTAAGTGTCTTGCTCAAGGACACTACAGCATGCTAGCAGGAGGAGCCTGGGATCCAACCAGCAACCTTTAGATTACTAGACCACCAGCTCTACCTCCTGAGCTACCACCACCCCAGGTCTTGTGCCTGCACATGGGTATGGGTTGTATGTGTACGCCCCAGGGGTGCGGGGTCTCCTCGTGCTCCCTGGGACTGGGTTATGCTCCTCGAAGCTGGCCATGGGGGTTGCTCCGCGGCTTCCGGCTTCTCTAGGGGGGGGTCTTCTGTGGCTGCAGGGCGGGGTGCTCGGGGCTTTCCTGCAGCTTGAAGGCACCGCGACATAACACCGACCTTATACACCAGAACCAATTGCGACAGGTTCTGTACACTCGGTGGACACACACACACATACAGGCAATCTCCTCACGGGCGTGCGCATGCCACCGGCACTTGCTTTGAACACAACCCAACACACTCCTGGTTCCATCCCTTTACTTTTCTTCCTCATTTACTTCCATAACTATGACAGGAAGAGGCCACGTGACCATTTAATGTTCCAGTTTTTCTGGACTTCGTTAACTCTTTTTTTCCAATACATGTTGTTTGTTTCTATGTTTGTTTTTCCATGTATATGTTGCTGTTTGTTTCTGTGTTTATGTTTTTCCATGTACATGTTGTTTGTTTTTATGTTTATGTTTTTCCATGTACATGTTATTGTTTGTTTCTATGTTTGTTTTTCCATGTATATGTTGTTTGTTTCTATGTTTATGTTTTTCCATGTACATGTTGTTTGTTTTTATGTTTATGTTTTTCCACGTACATGTTGTTTTTCCATGTTAATGTTTTTCCATGTACGCGTTGCTGTTTGTTTCTATGTTTATGCTTTTCCATGTTTATTTTGTTTGTGTCTATGTTTATGTTTTTCCATGTACATGTTTGTTTCTATGTTTATGTTTTTCCATGTAATGTTGTTGTTTGTTTCTATGTTTATGTTTTTCCATGTACGTTTTGTTGTTTGGTTCTATGTTTATTTGTCTCACCCGTGGTGATTCTCCCTCTTGGAGTAGTAATGATGGTTAGTTGTTTAAAGACCAAAACATGGTAAGATGGTTCTCCAAAGAGTGGGATTGGTGGTGGTTCTGTGCAACAAAAAAACTTTGCTCTGCTCTCAAAAACATTGAAATGTGCGACTGAGTGTTGCATTCAAGATCCAGGTGTCGGAAAAATAAAAAGCCGTGAAATGGTAATTACCCACAGAAATATCACAATGTTTTCATATATCATGTAAACATAACTTACTGAAAATGTAACCCAAGGAAAAACCTCAACAAATAAATTAAGTGCTGGACATGGCACCAAATGGGCCCCCGTCACTGAGAGTGCAGCTCTATTTCCACAGACAACGCGATGAGTTCTAACAATGATAAGTTCTGCTTTACAGGCAAACATGGACGGTTGTTTTAAAGACAGGAGGGTTGCGCTGGGTAGACCGCAAAGTGGTTTCCCCATGAGATGAGCAACCAGGAGACGACATGACTGGGCGGAGCCCATGTTGCATTAAAGTAAACTCAGAAAATTATCCTGCGTTTCAGAGAACTCGGGAAACTGTAAAACCCACCCAACATGACAAAACTGTACCTTGTGTATTTCTGCCAGCAGCTATATATATCTAATAATAATCATAAAAATAATAACTTAAATTGATATAGCGCCTTTCAAAAAACCCAAGGCAAGAGGGGGGGACGGGGGACGGACAGATTAAGCGAGAGAGGAACAAAACAAGACAAAGGGATGGCTAAACTAACTAACTCATGGGGAAAGGCCACGGTGAAAAGGTGGCTCTTGAGGGTTGTCTTGAAAGTGTCCAGGGTTGGGGCATCACACATAACAGAAGGGAGAGAGTTCCAGAGCGTGTGGGCTGCCATGCCGAAGGCTCTGTCCCCGAAAGTTCCCCAGGATGGAGTGTGCTGGCGGAGGAGTGTGCTGGTGGAGGAGGTCGGACAGATATTGTGGGGCGAGCGCGTGAAGGGATTTGTATGTGAGGGGGAGGAGCTTGTAGGAGATGCGGAACTTGAGCGGGAGCCAGTGGAGGTGGTGTGGGTGAGAACGCTGGCAGCCCAGTTCTGCACATACTGGAGCCTGTCCAGGGCTTTGCTGGAAACCCAAGACAAGACTCGGTTACAGTAGTCCAACCGGGAGGTGATGAAAGTATGGATGAGGGTTTCTGCCTCAGAGTCTGAGAGTGAGGGACGGAGACGGGAGATGTTTTTCTTAATATTATCATTATTATTATTATTATTATTATTATTATAATTATTTAATTTAATGCATGTATAATATATACAATATAATTAATTAATTCTTTAAATTAATATAATGAATTAATATTACATATACACATATGTAATATTAATTATATTTATATTAATTGAATGCCTGTATTATATATATTTATATATACACACACATACACTGCTCATGTTGCAGTTTAGCAGTGTTTCTATTTGTAGCAGCCGCCGTCGTCCTCCAAAACAGAATTTGGCGATTGATCAAAAGTGTTTATTTTTATTTCTGTTCACTGGACTGAAACTACTGACAGTACACAGCACTGCCAGAACATTCCACCAGGGAGCCATGTGTGCGCACCATGCACACTGTGTGTGTGTGTGTGTGTGTGTGTGTGTGTGTGTGTGTGTGTGTGTGTTTCACAGTTTCATTTGTTTACGCTGAAGGGAACACGGTTGGAATCATTGGATCAACTTTAAATACTTGAACATGTTTGTTTTTAGGTTTTCTTAATTTTAAACAGTTTAACTGCTCAACTTCAAGTTAAATCTAAAAACATGAAGATTTTACAACTTCAAACATTTTTTTAAGTTCATTCAACGTTTTTTCAAATGATTTATTTACATTTTTGGGTTAATGTTGTGTAATAATAATTTTAATATAATTCATACTATTTCAATGTACTGAACAGCGTCAGCAGCAAAGTGAACAAGAAACAGGAAACTGCACAATGGACTTCCTGTTTATTTAGTCAAAGGAAATATGAACTTTATAACACTGCCCTGATTATCACCTTCAAAGTTTTACCCACACCAGGTTCATTCAGCCAGCTCCCAGAATGCAAATGGTTTGGAGGACCAACAAAGCCACATGGCTACTTGTCACATGGCCACATGACACCCTGGTGAATGGGGCAATCTCTGCATTGTTCTTGTGTTTTCAGGGAATTTTGAACAGCCTCATCGACACACAACATCTCCGCTTTTAGAAAAACTTATTTAACAGTAAGAATATACATGTTTTATAAAAGTGGAATTATTTAGGAGTTTAAAAGTGCGGACAACACAACAAAATGTACAGTCTGTCAATAATATTAATCTTTGTATATCAGCCCCAGTGTGTTAATATATAAATGTGCATATGCCAAATATCTTCAAAGTTGTTGGAGTTATTATGTGGGCTAACCTCAACCCTACCCCAGCTACACTCTGAGAGCCTGTTTGGGGCCGCTTTTCATTTTCTTTTGGCCCCTGGCTGCATTTGCAGGTAAACTTGAGAATTTTGTGCATTACGACTGTTACAGAAATAAATGGGTGGCTTTAATCTGCAGTTTGTCAGTCGGTGGTTTTCAATAAAGAGGCAGACAGACGCTGGTTTTTACTTGTACAGGGGTCGGGTCAGAGATGTGCTCTGGAGCAACTCTCTGAGTCGAACAGTTTATTTTTAGGGAGTCAGAGAATATATGGTCAGTTCGACGTCACATATACAGAAAATAAATGGTCGGGTCAAAAAAAGGAAAGCTTTGAGGATAGGGCAAGCTTTTTGGCAGGAATCCAAGTGAGAACACAATCTAAAAGGTATGTGAAAGAATTTACCCTGTGTGCTGAAATAAAGGTATGTGAGGGCTGGGGCTACATGAAGTTGTGTTCTTCATTATGTGTGTGCATATATGTTTATGTGATTACATGGATTTAGATTTATTGTTACATGACTTGTTCATAAACTGCATCACCAACCTCAACAGACTTCATCACATCATCATCTTCTTCGGTTGTAACAACGGGCGTGTCTTCGGTCTCCTCCGGTGGTTCCTGAAAATATTCTGTTTCATCGCCATATTCAGGTTGAAATCCGCTGTTTGAAATGTTCTCCGAGTCCAGGACAACGCTGGTATCACCTTCAGCGTCGCCGTGGGAGAACTGACTCTCATCACGGAAAATGAAGTCCAGTACGCGCTGCTGACACTGACTTGGATCCATCTCACTGGTCTGATTAAGGTCTGAGATATGATTCAGAGCTTCCTCCACCCGCTTCACCTAATCCATAACGATACGGAGAAGAAAGTTTTCACAGGCAAGGGTACACGCCCCCTCCACAACGATGTCTCCTTGTGTGTGTAAAAGTACTACGATTCAAAGGTTGAACTCTATGGAAACGGTTTCACATTGTGGCTTCACGCCACATGGAATATGGAGGAATGATCTTTACCTGGACGCTCGCGTTGAAGGAAACCATAGAACGTCGTTGTTCAGCGTCTCGCTAAATGAACTGTGTTTACTCATGTCATCTAATGGGTATATTTAACTCCACGGTTGAACTTTTTTCTACTACTTATAAATTTGAAAATACGTTGAGAGATAAATAAAAAACACAAAGGAACAAGAATCTGGAAAAATCTCTAGATTTCCTCCTAGAAAGGTTCTTTTAGTTATTTGGCTGCTCCTGACCATTTCAGAAATGCACGACATAGCGGGTTTTGCGGCGATGGGTCACATTATGTCTGAAGGATCAAACTTGGACCACAATGTATTTGGACTGCTCAGAATACAAATCTTATCATTTGCAGTCCTTGGGGTCGACGGTTTCTGAGTGACAGACACTTTGACCGGCGATGATAACAAAACCAATATGGTTCCCGCCGTTCGAGCTCAACCTCTAATTATACATTCATGAATGTTCTGTAATAAAAATCATGCAACATTCTTTTCAGTGGATTTGAACAGATGTCAGAGTCTCTTCGAAAATAGTAATTATCCTACAAACCATGATCACACACACACACTGAGTGAGGTCCTTATTAGATTCTACTTTATTCTGATAGAAATCACAACTTCCTGACATGTTGACAGGATAATGATGTGGCTTCCTGTGTGTGTGTGTGTGT
>NC_137210.1:29224293-29234293 GCF_960531495.2 Zeus faber
GGATGATGGGTCATGGATGATCGATTGATAATGGATGCTGGATGGTGGATGGCGGATGGATGATGGATGGATAATGGATGGATGATGGGTGGATTATGGATGGATGATGGGTGGATTATGGATGGTGGATGATATATGGTTGGATGATAGGTGATGGGTTATGGATGGTGGATGACGGATGATAGATAATGATGGATTGTGGATGATGGACGATAGATGACAGATGGATATAGGTGATAGATGATGGATGATAGATGATGGGTGGATGATAGATGGATGATGGTTCACTCTTTTATTTTGTATCTGGAAATTTAAAATCCATCCAAAAATATGTTAAGACGTAGACAGTTCCAGGTTATGATGTAGATTGTTTTATTCAACACTTAATGGCTCTGAACTGGGATGGATTCCACTTCCTTCTTCTGCTGCTGCTGACGATGCTGCTGCTGATGATGATGATGATGATGATGATGATGATGATGATGATGGAACTTGTTTTATTCTGAAGTTACTGACGCTTGCACCAAAACAGGAGAAGAAAATGCTCATGACCTTGTGGTTTGAGTTTTTAGTTTTGAATCTTAATAACTCAACAATTTGACGTGTTTCCTCCGTCAGGTTTCTCGGTCTAGTTTTAGTTGTCTTTTTATTTCTAGTTTTATTCTTATTTATCAGTTTATTTGTCAGGAACAACATCAATCAGCAGGAAAACGACAAATTATCCGACATCTAGTTCCTCTTTCCTGTTTTTACATTCCACACAAACACACACACACACACATACACACATCATTTCATCATGTTTGAATTGCGTCAGCTCTGATGCAGGACTGAGAAATATAGATTGAGATTATATTTATTATATTTTAAAATACTACACTATACTTTATTATGATGGTTTATTATAATATATAATATTGTATCCATATATTATATCATTTAATTGTTATAACATATTTAATATATTAAATCATATTCGTTTCTGATGTTCAGCTGCTTTTCATCATTGTTGCAGAATTCTGTTATCATGGTAACGCTGCTCCTTATATGGTTACATGCAAACATCATCTGTGGTGTACTGTACTGGATAGTACACCGTGTACTATACAGTACACCGTGTACTATCCAGTACATGATGTACTGTACTGGATAGTACACAGTGTACTTACTCAGTGTCACTGTGTTGTGATTTTTAACAAGAAAAATAGAGAAGCATTGGCAATAAGCAATAAACCCAAAATATATATAACATTTTTAAACATTTTGCAAAATACAACCTTAAAATTAACAACTACAAAAAAAATCATCAAAGAAGAAAGAACAGAACTGCAATAAACCTAAAAAAATACAAAATTTGCCAATATACGATAAACCAAATAATGAACTCCAAAACGTAAAAAATAACGAAATAAACAAGAAAAAACACAAATTGCAACAAACTTAAAAATGAAGCGTGTAATATCTACAGTCAGTGCGGTTAGCGTTAGCTCGTAGCATTGGCTCGTTTCCAGGCAGGACCGGTTGTGGTACCGTTGCTATGGAAACGCCATTTGTGACGACAAACGCCAGGAACATGCGCAGCGACTGGTTTTAAAAGCTTTAAAATGAAGTTAACCTCCAGGCACACACATGCACGCACGCAGACAGACACGCACGCACACAGACAGACACGCACGCACGCAGACAGACACGCACGCAGACAGACACGCACGCAGACAGACACGCACGCAGACAGACACGCACGCAGACAGACACGCGCGCACGCAGACAGACACGCACGCACACAGACAGACACGCACGCACGCAGACAGACACGCACGCACACAGACAGACACGCACGCACACAGACACGCACGCACGCAGACAGACACGCACGCACGCAGACAGACACGCACGCACACACGTGATGAGTCATGCAGCTATTTTCAGCTGAGGCAGATCAGCGGAAGGACCTGAGAAGGGGAGAGAGGGAGCGTTTATTTGGACCTTCTACATATGATCCTTCCTACACATTCATTTACTCCTCGTATTCTCTCACTTTCTGTTTACGTTCATAGTTTAACTTTTTATCAAAATGTCAGTTTAACCCTTTACATGGAGAGGGTGGAATAGTTCATGTTACTGGCACAGTGACGCTGATCGGACTTTATTCGGGGTCCAGCCCTAATAAAAACCTGACGTCAGTATTCTATGGACGTCATGGACTCAGACAAGATAAATAAAATGTGTTTTGGGGGCGGTCCTGACGCGCCGCCGTCCAAGTTTGATCCAGATCGGTCCTTTTATTGTGGATTAGTTTAGTAAAAAACTGAATTTTTTATCATTACCGCGACGCATGCGCAAATGACGCCTCACACAGGTTACATGATATATGAGGAGACAATGCAGAAGCTCACTCAACAGCAACTTACAGCAGAAAAAGAGAAATTTCAAGGTATAGTGATGCAAGGGCAAAATCTGAACCACAAGCCCAGCAAGCTCCTCAGTTCACTGCTCCACAACTACCTTATCCACCTCTAGTGATAATACAACAACCAGGGGGGGCCAACAGATATCCCCAACAACAACAACAGATGAGGGGAATCAGAAGACCTCCAAGCCGCCGAGGAAGACCCTACACCTACCAGGGAGCAGGAAACCAACCGAGATGTTGAGGGTGTGGACAGACAGGACATACCAGGAGGAATTGCAGGATTAATCCATGAAAAACAATGCACCTCGATAATATCAGCACCAACAACAGCAAGGACAAGGACAATCAAGCCAATATCAGCACCAACAACAGCAAGGACAAGGACAATAAATCGCCCTGCACACCACCAACCCCTGGCGAGGGCTGCAAAATGGATACTTGGGATGACTTGAGGGTCCAATGAGCAACAATGAGCCCTGATGAAGAACCAACGCTGCAGATTCACTTGGCAGAAAAACCCATACAGGCAATGGCAGACTCATGAGCTGCATACACCTGTGTGGGACCTAATGATGCCACACACCTCCCTAGATCAGGACAATTTGTCAGGAGAGTAGGATTCTCTGGGACGAAGCAGCTGATACCGACCTCCAGACCAGTTCCTTTAAGATATAAGGATAAGATCATCTTGCCTGTACTGATATCTAACCAAACACCTTTGAACCTCCTCGGAAGAGATGCTCTATGTAAACCCCGCTGTACCATTCTATGTAACCCTCAGTGTCTTCTGCTAGATACGCAGCATCCTATGGGAGGCATAATGGATATTAGAAAAGATAAAGAGGACATTGTGTGTTGGTTGGGGAACATACATCAACAATTTGCTGAAGAATTACACAAATGGGACAGGCTTATACAAACAAATCTCCCTCAAGCAGTACCAAGCAGCGATCCTCTTCACTGCACTCTACAATATTTCAAGAATGGAAGTGAGGCCCAACCAGAACTGTGGTTAGCAAACCAAGCCAAGGAGGTACAGCTAGTGACCAGCTACATTAAGTTGGGTAAACAAGGAGCAGCCATGGTGGTAGAAAACTCTCCTTATTTGATGAAGGAATTCCACATCAAGAATAATAGTCCACACATAAATATTTATGTAAACCCAGGATATGAACAAAACATTTAGGCCCAATGATAAAAGAAGCCTCTCAGACTTAGTAATAACTATTAAATTATAATTCAACTCAAAAATAAATAAATAAATAAATATGGCACAGCCTGGATGGGAATAATATTAAGATAATGATTTCTACATCAGGCCCAGTACAACCCCAAGTGGTAAGGCTTCCACAAGACTCTGAATGTTCAAACCAAACCTTGAATTTCAAAGACAAAATGATGGCTTCTGTGCCTGCTAAGCTATGGTCACAACATGACACGGACATAGGACTAATCAAATCCGCACAAGATTCGAGATTCAGGAGGTTTATTTGTCACATACATATCTGTATGTTTATACATATATGCAGTGAAATGTCTTAATGTCAAAACCTGTTGAAATCAAACTAAAAACAGGCTGTAGGCCACCATGGAAAATGCAGTACCCCCTTAAATCACAAGCTGAGGAAGGAATTGCTAAAACAATAGAGGGACTTTCGAAAGCTGGAATGCTTATACCTGAACCACACCTATAACAACACCCCTATATTACCAATCCCTAAAGCAGACAAAGATAAATACTGATAAATGTAGGACCTAAGGGCAGTAAATTAAATTGTAGTAGATTATCAATCATAAGTACCGAACCCACACACTGCTTTCAAGTGTTCCCCCGGATGCCAAATGATTTGCAGTAATTCATCTTTGTCCAGCATTCTTTAGCGTGCCCCTTAGCCTTTCAAGTAGATATCTAATTGCATTCACATAGAACCAGTCCTATACATATTGTACAGAACTGTGCCCCAAGGCCTTAAGTATAGTCCCCACATTTTTTACAAAGCACTGAAGGAAGATATAGAGGATTTGCCTGATAAAATCACAAGTACAGCAATACAGTATGTAAGTGATATCATCTTGTGTTCATTGGATCTGGACACATGCCACAAAGACTTACAAACTCTATTGACTCTTTTGGCACAACAATGGCACGAAGCTTTTTTGAATAAATTACAAAATTGCCAGGATAAGGTAGAGTATACAGGAAGACTTATAGAAAAGGGACATAATCAAGTATCTCCCTCTGTTGGCTGAGAAAGGTGGAGTATGCGCTCTGATAGGAGACTTATGTTGTACCTTCATTCCCGACAACACCTCCCCGGAAGAACATTCACTAAAGCCATGGACAAAATTAAGAACATCAGAGAGGAAGTAAAAGAGAATGTTGGGTATCACCTGGGTAGAACTGAACTTTACATGATGGGGGGCCGCCCTTTTGAAGTTATAAGCAGCAGTGTGAATCTGCCTGCTGGCAGTGGGGATCATTTTTTCTGCTGCTGTATTCCTGTACTGAGAAGCCTGGTGACCCGCACCCTCACCAAGCAGATGATGATACAAGGAGCCGTCTCAGTCGACAACTCCCCTGACATGTATCCTATACCTGACTGGGTGCCAATGCCGGACTCTGATAATGACACCGATGACGACATGAACAAAGATAAATCACCACTGACACCATAACTTCACGAGCTAATGTAGAATTTCTGATTCTCTATTAGGCTACGTACTAGAGATTGATTACTATATTGATTGATTGATTTGCCCCAATACGACTACTTCAACATATGGACTGACTTCCAACTCGTGGTCTCAAAACTCACCTGGAAGTGATTCAGTGACCTCACCATTCAGATCGATTCCTTTCACCCCACAACAGATATTCCTTACAGAAGGCAACTCCTTAAGATTCAGGAATAGTGTCTCATTAGACCAGATGACTTTGGTGGGACCCGGTCAGGTAGGCATGGAGCAGGGCTGGGCAGGGATGATGATGACTGGGAAGGAGGGGTCCAGGGTCCGGGTGGAGAGACGGGGAACCGGGCTGGATGAAGAGGGACGGACAGACTGGGTCAACGAGAGGAGACAAGCAGGTAAGGGTAAGACAAAAACAAGGAGACATAAGCTAGGGACTTGGAACAAGCGCTAGGACTAGGAGCTAGGAACTAGGAACTAGGAACTAGGAACTAGGCCAGTAGCAGTACAACTTGGGTAGGCTAGTTGACGGTCTGGCAATGAGTGACTGGGGAGCTGGAGAATAAACACTGTGTGGGTGATGAAGGTAATTGATCCAAGGTGTGTGAAGTTGGCCTGAGGGAGGAGCCGAGGATGGGTCAAGAGCAGCCTCTAGTGGTGCTGGGAGGCTGTGGGCCTAACAGCTGCCCCTACTCTTCAGTGAAGAAATCTACATTTCCCCACTGTAGAGCCTGTAACTATGTTGGAACCTAATGAGTATGGATGCTCCCAAGAGATCAGTCAGTCTGGTAGTCAGTACTATTTAATCAGATTAATTGTTGGAAAATTCTGAAAAGAACACACTCCACGACTGGATACTATAAAAGGGTATGTATTTGTGAATTTAGCCAGTCTTGTCCTCTGCAGAGACAAACTGAGATATTTTTATAATACATGATCTTAAATTAAAGGACCTCTTCTCCAAGGTGATTTTCCCACCACAAGGGAGAATGTCTGTTTCGGTTTGAGAGTCGGTTTGACTCTGAGTCATGAATTAATTCTCAACATGAATCATTTAATTCTGTCACAACTTTCTATCTTGATTGCGAAGGAAAGGAATGACTCTTTTGCTCACTTGACTCCAGACTCCTGAATCTTTTAAATGCTTTATTCGCCATGAACGAATTGTGCACAAGTTTTGCATGACATCGCTTTGTCAATGGAGCTTTGTGGATGTGTTTACAGTTTTGTCTAAATGATGAAGATCATACCTAGACTTCTTCCAAATGTGAAGTCTGAAATATCAGTCTTCCATAGAAACAAACGCTGACTGTGATCTGGAGGTTCTGCTCCTTCCAGAGAGGTGAAACAACACATTTGAGTCAAGCCGTGTAATTATGTTTAATTGCCAACGTTCCCACCGCCAACCTTCGTCATCAGCCATTGTAGTGTTTGCTCCAAGTTTAAAGAGAGCAGAAACCGTTTAACAAAGAGGTGGAGTTGAGGTAGAGCGGAGGTGGACGTGGTGTCTGGACTTTCAGGGAAACCTGTCGCCTTTAGGGTGCTAATTAGCTACAATGCACCTAGTGACTGTGTAGAAATGGTCTACCATGGCCTGCTTGGAGTTCTAGTGGCGTTCTCCTCTGATGACACCACACAGACACGGAACCCATCTGTGGTTCTGGAACATCCACTCTCTCATATTCTGCTTCTTCTTATGATGAACTATATTCTATATTTCAGAATCAGAATCCGTTTAATCGGCCAACTGGTCAAGATTGATGCATTTCTGTAAAGACAATCAGCCACATCTTGAAACATATACAAAATGCAAGAACATTTCAAATGCTGTGGCAGTGATATACACAGATCAGCCACAACATTAAAACCAGTGACAGGTGAAGTGAATAACATTGATCATCTGGTTCCAATGGCACCTGTCAAGGGGTGGGATATATTATTATTATTATATATATACTGTTATATATTATTATTGTATTAGGGATATATTAGGCAGCAAGTGAATAGTCTGCTGTTCAAGGCTCATTGATGCACGTAGGGAGCCAAGTCTAGTTCGTCTGGTTCGATGCCACAGAAGAACTACTGCAGCACAAAGTGTTGAAACAGTGAATGTTGCTGTGATAGAAAGGTGTAGAACACACAGTGCATGGCAGCTTGCTGCGTATGGGAGCTCACAGTGTCCATGCTGATCCCTGTCCACCCCTGAAAGCACCTACAATGGACACGTGAGCGTCACAACTGAACCATGGAGCCATGGAAGAAGGTGGAGGTCTGAGGAATCACCTTTTCTTCTACATCATGTGGGTGGGTGGGGTTAACGTTTGATCCCATGGAGCATCTGTGGGATGTGCTGGAACAACAAGCCTGATCCATGGGGGCCCCACCTCCACCTTCCAGGACTTAAAGGATCTGCTGCTACCGTCTTGGTGCCAGATACCACAGGACACCTTCAGAGTCTGGTGGAGTCCATGCCTCCACCTCACAGCTGTTTTGGGGACACGAGGGGGAGCTACTCAGTATTAGTGTTATTATTAGTGGTGCTTTTAATGTTGTGGCTGATGGGTGTGTGTATCCAGTCTATGAATATATATTTAATATAAATAACAATGGTTTGTTCTTATTTCGTCATTTTTCTTCATTCATTGGTTTTTAGTGAGAAGTTGTTTTAAAATTAGGTTTAAAAAAAACCAGCCTGTAACGTTGTGTAATCTACATGGATATTTTTGACCATTTCTCAGTTATTATCGTCATATCATGTTGCTTGTTTAATTTTACATCCTTCACTAACTGATGGAATGGAGCAGATTACACACTGTGAGCAGTGGCCCCCCAGAAATCGTTCATGGTTCTTGGATGGCACACCAAAACTGAATTTCAGGAGTTATATTATGTGGTTCAAGCAAGGGAGGGGGGGGGGTTAAGAGAATGACGGAGAAAGTCTCCTCGTTACGTTACACGTGGGGCTTATTTGTTGTCTCAGATTTAGTAATACCGCATGCTGTGCACTGGCACAGCATGCGGTAGGATTGGAGCCTTCCACACTGAAACAATAGTCATTTCACAATGTTTACCAAGGCACCGGTCCACGCTGGTAAAGCCAGCACACAGCATGTTGTGGAATGACTAAAATACAGTCAGTCAGTTCCATTTCTGGAGAATCCATCCACATCCACAACAAACATCACTGTGTTGTATCTGGGAAACAATACTATTCATATAAAAAATCAGAAAGAAATCACAGTCAATGTGTGGATGCATTGAGATGGTTTTCCAGAGCTTTCCAAAGGTTTCTTGCTTTTCTCTCTTGGCCACATGTTGGGATGGCGTGTTTATCCCTGTGTGTGTTTGTCCAACCAGGTGGGAGACGTTTTGTTTGTCAATGAGTGAATGACGCTGAAAAGACTTGACCTATATCCTATCAGAGAGTTTTCTTCGAAATACCTGTAGTTTCGGTCTGATATGGTGCTTTGATTCACCATATACATAGTTCAATGTGCTGAACCCGCAATTCTGCAAAGGATGTTGAATTAATAAACATATGGTGATATGAATATTATATGTATTTAAATGACTGAAGTATGAAGCTATCTTTGTCCACATGGTGCCATGCGGGGCCCTAATGATGACATGTGTGCGTGTCCTTGTGCTATTTATGAGAACAAGTTAATTATTTCCACGTTTAATTTCTTCACCCGGATTGGAGCAGGAACCAGAACCAGGCAGTAAATCTTTGAAGTCCTGGAGGGACCATTTGGATTGAGGAGGGGGATTAGTCCCGAGGAACACAGTGATAAATCCATTCATGTCACAACAATATACTGGCTACATACACATGCATCACAGCAGAACTAGGGGACAACAAAGTCAGTGTTGCCTTAATAAGCTGAACACAGAGATATCAGAGGAAGTCTCTCCAACGTTCAATTCAAAAAAGTTTGTTCATCCACTGTAAGGAAATGAGTTGAGGGTGGAGAATCAATCAATCATCAACGGGAGACAGCGAAGGCGAGCGGTCGCATGCTCGGACCGATGCAGGGCAAGCTTCTGTGCTGAGATACGAGGCCGGGACGGGCAGGAGTTCAAGTAAGTACTGAGGACAAAAATCGATTAGATAGGAAAAAGGAAATGGCACAAACCTAACCTGACGTCCTTATTACCTGGAAGTAGTTTGAATATTTTGCGGGAACATGAATTCTGGAAGTTGGCGCTCTCCACAAGAATATTTTTGTACACTATTGTGCTACGATGCTGCTCTGGCAGAATGAAAATGCTTCTTCGCAACCGCGGCTTTGCAGTTTTTGGAACATTATACACAAACTTAACTTAGAAGGAACCGGAAGACGTCGTTCTGATCAGAGGCTTGACGGGTTGACAGGAGGGACGGCACGCCCGGCCCCCTGGTCTGACCTGATGGGACCCTTCTGCGGTGCTGGCAGGAAGTCGTCCTCCCCCGTCGCCGTCTCTCGACCCCGTGTGGCTCAGGTGTTGGAGCGCAGGGGGAGGACGGAGGCCGCAGCCTGACGTGCTGCGTCAAAAATGAAACAATGTACAAAGACGGAACAAACGACTCTTTTAATCCGAGCGGCTCCAGACTACCCACTCATTTGGAAGATTTTGTTCGTTATGGATGAATCGTTTGCGAGTCTTGCATCAGTCGTAGGAGGCTGGACGCCGCCGGACTGAACCTGCCGCTTTGGCCTGTTTCACGCTGGGTCCGTCAGCTGGAAAGGACTGCCTCTGAGTTTCACATCCCATAATATGTCAGGGTGTAGTTCGCTCAGCTGGGTATTCACCATGTTCCCGAAGGACATTTAGAACTTCCTCGACCGGAGCACCCGCCACCATCTCAGAGGAGGCGGGGCTTATCGCTGTGGAATCCGACTCTCCATAAAAATGAAC
>NC_137210.1:29239293-29241793 GCF_960531495.2 Zeus faber
GAATAGCCTGGATTGCCGTGGCTGTATGGCCGGCAGAGCCAGGCGACGCTCATTTGACGAGCGCAGCATCCGGGGGGCAACATGTGCTCTTACAAGAGCATTTAAGTAGGCGGGAGCATTCCCAGCAATCACTCTGTAGGCCAGCATAAGAGACTTGAACTTGATGCGGGCGGCTACAGGTGACCAGTGGAGCTCGATGAGCAGCGGAGTGACATGTGCCCTCTTTGGCTGGTTGAACACCAGTCGCGCCGCCGCATTCTGTATGTAGCGATATGTTTTCGGCAGATGTACCGAGATCATCATGCTGTGTTTGGTTCTTCTGATTGGCTGAAGCTGTTGTCTGTCCGTGCATGGATTCAGTTCAAAGACCTCACCTTGAGATGATTGATGGAGGAGGCTTATTGGGTCATTTGTTGTGTTTGAGTTTTTTACACTGTGGCAAAAATCCTTTTTCGCCTCGGAAGCAACAGGTTGTTGCGCTCTATGAGATCCTTGTGTAAACTTGTAAAAAGATGCTGTTTTTCTCAGGCTGATGGGCTCATCTATCATCCTTGAAGATGTGTCGGCTGGAGGGCATGAAGATTTGGGTTCCCAACCTATAGTTTTATAAGGAGTATGCATAGTTTATAACTAGTATGTCTACTTTTATAGCTAGGATGTATAGTTTTATAAGGGGTATGCGTAGTTTATAATTATTATGTCTCGTTTTATAACTAGTATGTCTAGTTTTATGACTAGTATGTCTAGTTTATAACTAGTGTAGTTTATAACTAGTATGTCTACTTTTATAACTAGTATGTGTAGTTTATAACTAGTATGTCTTGTATTATAACTTGTATGTCTAGTTTTATAACAAGTCTAGTTTATAACTAGTATGTCTACTTTTATAACTTGTACGCCTAGTTTAGTTTAGTTTAACAAGTCTAGTTTATAACTAGTATGTCTAGTTTTATAAATTGTCTAGTTTAAAACGAGTATGTCTAGTTTCATAACGAGTAGATCTAGTTGTATAGTATAGTATAGTACTAGTATGTCTAGTTTATAACTAGTATGTCTAGTTTTATAACTAGTATGTCTAGTTTATAATTAGTATGTCTAGTTTTATAACTAGTATGTCTAGTTTTATAACTAGTATGTGTAGTTTATAACTAGTATGTCTAGTTTGTAACTAGTATATGTAATTTATAACTAGTATGTGTAGTTTTTAACTAGTATGTCTAGTTTGTAACTAGTATATGTAATTTATAACTAGTATGTGTAGTTTTTAACTAGTATGTCTTGTTTATAACTAGTATGTCTAGTTTATAATTAGTATGTCTAGTTTTATAACTAGTATGTCTAGTTTTATAACTAGTATGTGTAGTTTATAACTAGTATGTTTAGTTTGTAACTAGTATATGTAATTTATAACTAGTATGTGTAGTTTTTAACTAGTATGTCTTGTTTATAACTAGTATATGTAATTTATAACTAGTATGTGTAGTTTTTAACTAGTATGTCTTGTTTATAACTAGTATGTCTCGTTTAGAACTAGTAGTAGTTTCAGCTTCCATCACACATTATGCTCGTCCAATTTAACGTCGAGAAAAAACAAAATCACTGTGACAGGAAGACTCCACCTCTGTTCAATCAACATCTCTCTGGAATGAGGTTGTCCATCACATCCTCCATCCCTGCCATCCCCTCCACCTCCTCCATCTCCTCCATCCCCTTCACATCCTCCATGTCCCCTATGTCCTCAATCCCCTCCACCCCTCCATCTCCTCCATTCCCTCCATCCCCTCCATGTCCTCTATCCCCTTCACATCCTCCATGTCCCCCATGTCCTCCATCGCCTCCACCCCCTCCATCCCCTCCACCTCCTCCATGACCTCCACCCCCTTCACATCCTCCATCTCCTCCATGTCCGCCATGTCTCCAGTGCTGGAATTGAGTTTCTGCTCTTTCCACACATTGTGTTATGTGAGGAAGATCATAGGAGGTGTTCTGTCTCCGTCACCTTGTGGTGGTCCTCCATCCATCCTCCCTGTTTCCATCCTGATGATTCCCTGACGGAGGAAGAAAAAGTCGAACGTGTCCAAAAGAAGCTAATGATGGATTATTGATCCATTTATTTCCAGCTGAGCTGCACCGCTGAGCCCGAGTATTTACTGTTTTATACAGGAGCAGTGGTGGAGCTCAGTGTGTGTGTGTGTGTGTGTGTGTGTGTGTGTGTGTGTGACAGGTACATCGATTGTGCCAGGAATACTGGGGATGTTCACCAAAAATGGAACTAATTCTGTTTAATCTTCCTCACCCACATCTGAGGAAGACAACCTTCCTCATAGGATTAGAGTGTGTGTGTGTGTGTGAGTGTGTGTGTGTGTGTGTGAGTGTGTGTGTGTGACAGAGGGAGTGTGGGGGGGGATTAACCAAAAAAGCAAGGAAATAGTTTTATGGGAGAAAAAAAGAGGAGAAAGAATGTATGATGGAGAGAGAGAAGGATGAAGAGAGAGAGAGA
>NC_137210.1:29251793-29259293 GCF_960531495.2 Zeus faber
AAAAGCCAACGTTTTCGGCACCAGAATGGCCCGAGGTCTCCTGAGGACCGGCTGACGGTGAAGCTCCTCTCTGCGTGTGAACCAGAGCTCCTCCAACAGGGACCAAAAAGTTCTTTGTGGTACCATGATGCTCCTCACCCTTCTGGTCAAAACAGCTTGTCAGTCAAAGCAGCAACCTTTCCTTCCCATCTCCTGTGTCTCTCGGTGTCATCGTAAGAGTCCAGAGGCCGAGTGTGACCTCCCAGCGCCGGCACCATGAACCCACACGGCGGCAACCTCTCAGACCTGGTGTCCGCCGTCATCTGGGCCGCCGGCACGCCGCCCTCCGGCTCCGCCCCCTGGCCGCCGGCCGTCTCAAACGGGCCCCACAACCTCACCGACCCGGGGTGTCACGATAATGAGGGCCGGTTCCGGAACTGGACTCGTGGCGGCGCCGGAGAGCTGCCCTGCTCCTCGGCGGTGGAGAAGAACTGGGCGGCGCTGCTCATCCTGGCGGTGATCGGCGTGACGGTGACGGGGAACATCCTGGTAATCCTCGCCGTGTCCCTGGAGAAGAAGCTGCAGAACGCCACCAACTACTTCCTGATGTCGCTGGCGGCGGCCGACATGCTGCTGGGCATCCTGGTCATGCCCGTCTCCATGGTGACCATCCTGTACGGTAAGCCAGGCCCACTTTTCGAAGGCTTCACGTGTGCTTTGTATTTGATAAACAGCGTTTAGATCCACATGCTGCTTCTGGCCTTTTGCTTTGGTTTTCCAACACAACTCGATGTTTCCAAACCCGACGTCTGTGTCAAGTCGTTGCCCTTCATGGAACACCAACAGAAATGATGCAAAGATAGTTTAGAGAAAGAGAGAAACCACAACACTTTACATTTACACTTGCTGAAGTTAGACTAGATCCTCTGTTTTGCAAACTTTCCCTTGCTGTGCTGCGGCTGATGTGGTTGGTGCTGATGGTGTTGTTGCTGTGGTGACGATGTTGACCCAGTGTGGATGGTGTTCTAGTTTATGGCGTTGGCTCAGTGTGGATGGTGTTGTGTAACTGTTGTGACGGTCATGTCGCCATGTTGATGGTGTTGATGTGATATTGTTGGCCCAATGTTGATTTTGTTTTTACTCTTGTGATGGTTTTGTTGCTGTTGCGATGGCGTTGGCCCATTGTGGGTGGTGTTGTTGGCGTGGTGTTGGTGTCGCCCCAGTGTGGACTGTGTTGAAGCAGTGACAGTCTTGGCCCAGTGTGGAGGGTGTTGTCACCATAGTGATGGTGTTGGTCGGATGGGACTCCTGTGAAGACCATCGAGCCCTTGGTGTCAGATTGGCTCGAGCCTCCCGGTCATTGTGCATTTGAAAACAGATCAGTCACGCTTTGCATGCTGGGAAACTGGCAACGTCAAGCTGAGCCCAAGTCGAGCCAGAATCGGTGGCTCCTGATGGTCCATTAGCACAGCAGGACGTTAGAACTTTAGAACATGAGAACATTGGAACATCCGTCGCTTTGTGAATCATATGGAGAAACAGAATTCTGGCAGCAGGTGGAACTCCAACAGGAAGTGGTTCCAGAGTTACATCTACGATGTTTGTACCTTATGCTGGGAGAAGCTTTTTGGTACGGGATCAGAAAATCTCAACGAAACTCCTCCCATCCCAGAGGAACGACAGGAACCACCAAGATGTCTGAACCCCTCTGCAGATTCTCTCTCGCTCTCGCTCTCACTGAGTCTTTTCACATCCCTCGCCTTGTCCCGCTGCCCTTTCTCAGTGTTATTGCATTTGGTATTATTGACTATCCACCCTCCCTCCTTTCACACTCTCTCTCTCTCTCTCTCTCTCGCGCTCCATAATCCCCTGCTGCCTCTTCCTCTCTTCTTCCCTCCATTATTCCCTCTGCTCCTGTGTTAATGTCACGATCCGCTGCTCTGCTTAGGAGCTTTAGCTCTCGCCTCATTCGCATCAGAACGATGGGTAGGAAAATGTCCTTTAGCGCGCATGGCCGCCGCGCGTGACCGCCGCGCTTCAATGCTGTTTGATGACAGAGGATAGAAAGTTCCATTTGTTTTGAGGTCGGTTTCACGCTGCAACTGGAATGGAGCGTGAGACGGAACCCAAACACCAGCTCGCCCCAAGAACGGAGCTTCGGCTCGAGACTTGTTCTGGCTCCGTCGTAATCTCGTTAAAAAAGGGACCCGGCGTCAACCGGGTCCAGAAACATCTCAACATTTGAAGGGTGCCGCAGCAGCTCACGTCAAAAATAATACAGGAATAAAAATAGAAAATTGAAAATGGAAATGTTTAAAAATATACTATACACTATACTATAATGAAGCTGAAAATGAGTGAAAATATACAATAAACCGAAATGTTTTAACAATAAACAATAGAATATAACATTGTACAACAAAACTAATGGTAAAAAATACATATTCGCCTCATTTATGTCGAGTTGTTCAGTGCGGAACAGATCCATGGAATAGAACTTTGCGTTTTTCAGTTTTCTTTCCGCTCCGTATGAAAGTTCAAAACGTCATTAAAATATCCTTAAAATTGATCAAAAACAAGAAAGCGACAGATGTGCAGTGGGGGAAGAGACCTCCCGCTTCCAAAAGGTTCTTCCTTGGCAGCGCGGTGAAAGGTCACAGTGGCAGTGGTTCATCAAAGATGTGTCACTTCTGACCACCAGAGGGAGCGTCAGTCCATCATAATGACATCAGACCAAGAGTCTCGTTGGTTCCCAGAGGTCGCGCTACATCAGGGGGCCGGATGGGGATAGGGTTGCCAGTTAGGCAGCGCTGGGCTCTGGTCCTTCCAACCTGGCAACCCGGCGCTGTGCTCATGATTCCAGCGTCATCCAAGCAAGGAACCGGAAATGTGTTTGGTTTTCGAAGATGCTCGACACATCTTGATGCTTTTCTGTAAGGAATGTGTGAAATGTCTCTGGATTGGTCCTCCGATCTGTTTTCCTGGGTTATATAGAGCGAGAGAGAGATAGGGAAAGAGAGGGATGGAGGAGGGAGAGAGACAGAAGAAGCAGGAGTCTCTGGTGACGGGGGTCGGCTCAGCCTCAAAAGACGCTACGCTACCTGCTGTTCTGCTTCTGAGGCAACAACACTCCATCCATCCCTCCATCCATTCACCCATACCTCCTTCCCTCCCCCAGTCCCTCCATCTGTCTGTCCATCCCTCCATCCATCACCCCCCCATCCATCCATCCATCCACGCATCCATCACCCCCCCTCCATCCATCCCTCTGTCCACCCATCCATCCACCCATGCCTCCTTCCATCTATCCATCCATCCATCCATTCACCCACCCATGTCTCTTTCCATCCATCCATCCACCCATCCCTCCATCCATCCATCCATCCACCCATCCCAAATGGATATCCATCTCAAATATACTCCACCCCAAGTCGGAAGGTTCTAGTCGTGTCCATTCGTGCGACCAGAGTCTACCTGGGAAGCAGCAGATTTCCGACCAGGACGCTTTGTCTCGGTGAAACTCCCGTCGGCCATATTGGATCCCTATTTGGCAGGTGGTACATCCCGTTTCCCACGGTAACACTTTCCTGCCAAACAACCGCATGGCGGGAGACGCTTGGCACAAAGCGGATATCCCAAACGGCTCGGCAGGGAAACCTTCATGTTCGGAGCCAAAAAAATTCTGCTCTGTTGACTCAACGTGGACTCGAGTTTTGGGACAATTTCTGATTTTAAAATCCCGACAAATTCACTGGAGCAGCAGCCGTGATAGAAATCAGATGGTGAATCAGTTTCATTTTCATATACAAGTAGTCGTGGTGAGGATTGTGGTGCGTTTCTATACAGACAACCAACATAAAAACAAAATAAAATAACATGAAAAATAAAATAACATGACATAAAATGTACAGAAATAGTCATGAAAAATTTAATATAAATATAATATAAAATATAGACACAAATTACAAATTTTTGAGTTCCCATTGAACGCAGCATCAGTTTCTGCTGTTGCTCCTCTTTAGATCAGCATTACCTCTAAAACAAGTTCAATTTTCAGAGTTTCCATTGAAAGCATCATGGGCTGACGTAATGACATGCTGAGTGCTGGTGACACCGAATTATTGTTACAAGGGTGCACTTGTTGTGTGTTTTGACTTTATCCTAAAAATGAAAAGGTGTCTTGTTACTTCCTGTCAGGTCCCTGTCTACTTCCTGTCAGGTCCCTGTCTACTTCCTGTCAGTTACCTGTCCACTTCCTGTTATCTACAGGCCAGCCTCATGGTGTCTCTGTGGAAGGAAATCACTCCGTGTGGAAGTCCCCAACAAGACGCTTCCATTCAAACAGGTCCATGTCCCTCACACACATTTCATCCACTTTTTAACTTTAGGGACTAAAATAAAACGGAAACTACACAGCTCGCATGATGCGAATGTGTGTTTGTATCCACAACCTGCACATTTATAATGAATAGGATGATGATGTCACAAAGCGTCTTACTCCACAAACTCGCTCCACCATCCGACGCCCGTTTTACAACCTGACGGTTCCACGCTGCAACTGGAATGGAGCGTGAGACGGAACCCAAATATCATCAGTTTTTCACTAATTCCTGCTCTGAATGTGGATCGATTTGGATGAAACGCCAGCCACAAGATGTCTGCGACATCCCGGTTCTAACGACACCTCAACCGAGTCTGTAGCTGCAGGGTTCCAGCCCTGATGGAGCCTAATAATACAATACTAATAATAATGAACATCATTATTGGTACTTTTACTTTGTTTTCATCTGATTTCATGCTCTCACTTCATTTTCTCCAGTCTCTCTCTCTCTCTCTCTCTGTCTCTCTCCCTCCCTCTGTCTTTCTCTCTCAATCTCTCTCTCTCTCCCTCTCTCCAAGGAGGTGAACTGTACAAAGGAGGAAGTCTGGGCTACTAAGCTAGCAGTCCTTATAGTGAACAGCGGTCTCAAACCTGATCCCTGTGTACCTAGTTATCTCTGAAGAGAGATGTCTGTGCTTGTACTGACCTGTGTTTTCATGTGGTTTGTCTCTAACTTTGGTTACTTCATAATCAAGTTTCTGTGACATGACCTAGTGAAAATAAAGGAACCTTAAAAGTCAACAAAAAGTCTCTTTCTCTCTCTCTCTCTCGCTCTCTCTCCCTCTCTCTCCCCCCCTCTCTCTTTCTCTCTCTCTCTCTCTCCGGACTGCGTTGGCTGGGCACAGCGAAGGTGCTGCTGAGGCGGGTGGGGCACCTCTCTTAAGACAAGCAGCTGTTTTTGCTGCTGACCGAGGGGATGGACTAGACAGGGCTGACTCCTTTTTACCAGTCAGTGCTGTAGTCATGGCAGGTTTTTAAGGTCCACCGTGACACCACGACTGCCCCTAGGATATTGCTGTTTGGGGAGCCTTTGTTTGGGAACCCAATGCTGGTCTCCGGCCTCCTTTCCTCCTGCAGCCTCCCTCCAGCTTGCACAGGGCTGGGTGCGTCAAGCTGGGTTATCTGCTGAAGGCGTCCGCTGAACTGGCATCAGGTCCTCCAAACTGCTGCACAGGTTGGTGGAGGAAGTTCCGTGCTTTACTGCCAGTGGCCTATAGGGCTTTTATCGACAGCTGTGCTCTGACGTGAGGGCGAGGTTGTGTGTCCTTCGCTGACGTCTCTCCGGCTGTGCAGTGGGAGGAGGTGCAGGTGGGGATGGTAGCTCACGAGGTAGAGCTGGTCATCTAGTAATCTATTAGTTGCTGGTTCGATCCCAGGCTCTTCCTGCTAGCATGCTGTAGTGTCCTTGAGCAAGACACTTAACCCCTCATTGCTCCTGATGGCTGCGTCCGTCGGTGTTTGAATAATTGTAAGTCGCTTTGGATAAAAGCGGTAAGGACAGCCTCCTGACCTTTGCCACTCCCAAGCTGGTGGGTTTGAGGCAGTAGGCAAGAAAGCCGCCTGCTACTCCGGCGTCAAGGTGGCACACCTACGCTCTTTGGCAGGGTTAGGGTTAGGCTGTCGGGGTGGACCCAGTTCTTTGGCCCCGGAGCATCCCCTGCTGGCTGCTGGCGTTTTCTGTACAAGCCCCCCATCGACGAGCGGGTGGGCGACCTCCAGTGGAGGATGGTGCATGGGGCGGTCGCCACAAACAGGTATCTGGCACACCTGGATCCCAGCACGGGGGCGGGGTGCGTCTTCTGCTCTGAGAGGGAGACGCTGCAGCACCTGTTTGTTGTGTCCTGGGCTGCGGGGGCTGTTTGTTGTGTCCTGGGCTGCGGGGGCTGTTTGTTGTGTCCTGGGGATGGACTAGACAGGGCTGACTCCTTTTTACCAGTCAGTGCTGCAGTCATGGCAGGTTTTTAAGGTCCACCGTGACACCACGACTGCCCCTAGGATATTGCTGTTTGGGGAGCCTTTGTTTGGGAACCCAATGCTGGTCTCCGGCCTCCTTTCCTCCTGCAGCCTCCCTCCAGCTTGCACAGGGCTGGGTGCGTCAAGCTGGGCTTGACGCACGGCTGTTTGGCTGCTGGAGCGGTGGCTTGGGGGTCTGGGGGAGAGCTTCTCCTTTAAACTCTTTGTTTGTCAAACAAATCCTTCCATGTCCTGGTGAACAGTGTTTCGGGGGTGGCCGACTGGCCATTTGGAGAAGCAGAAGGAACGCTGTGCGGGGTCAGGGGTCAGTGGACCTGGCCCAGATGACGGTTGGTCTGCTCTCAGCCGCCTCAGGGTGGAGTTTGAGTTTTACAAACTGACCGGCAAATTGGACACGTTCAGTATATGGCTGTTGGGGAGGTGCTGTGCTGGGTCCAGGATGATTCCCTCATTGTGAACCTGTGATTCTACCTGTGGTGGCTGTGATCCTCTCTCTCTCTCCAAGGAGGTAAACTGTACAAAGGAGGAAGTCTGGGCTACAAAGGGAGACGTCCTTATCTGTTTTTTTATGTTTTTTGGTTCCTTCCTCATCAAGTTGCTGCTGCTGTGACTTACTGCAAATAAAGGAATCTTAAAAGTCCCCCCCCCCCCTCTCTCTCTCTCCATCTGTGCTCCTGGTTTCCATCCATCTCCATGTCTTTGATGTTAAACCGTCACATGTGTTCACTTCATGGCTGCAGCTCAGCCGCCTGGCATCCATCCATTCATCCATCCATCCATCCATTCATCCATCCATCCATCCATCCATCTATCCATCCATCCATCCATCCATCCATCCATCCATCCATCCATCCATCCATCCCTCCATCCATTCACGCATCCATCCATCAATCCATCCATCTGTCCTTCCATCCATCCATCCCTCCATCCATTCATGCATCCATCCATCCCTCCATCCATTCATGCATCCATCCATCCATCCATCCATCCCTCCATCCACTCATCCATCCATGCATCCATCCATCCACTCATCACAGCTGCTGTGGTCAGGAAAGCACCTCCGCAGTCACAGTGAAAACAGAGACTGAGACGCAGTTTCCTCCCTCAAGCCATAAGAACTGAACTCACCAGGGGCCCCACTGCTTTACTGTACTGCATACTGCTTT
>NC_137210.1:29264293-29286793 GCF_960531495.2 Zeus faber
AAACTTCAACCACCAGGTCTTTGCGACAGCGCGGTTCAAACCAGATGTAAACCATGTCAGTGTGTTATGCCAAAGTGGGTTTTCCAGGTAGTTTTAGATTTAAAAATTCCAAGATTCTTTCCCCAAACAAAAACTAATAAATAACACCAACGATCAGATTAAAAAAATATATAGTAATATATATATATATATACATAATTAAGACTAGATTGAATGATTGAAAAAAATATTATTATGGATTAGAATAATAAATATATTAAATAAAAATTATATATACTGTATACTATATATACATTCATGCATACACACATGCGCACACATCCTGGGTATATTGTGACAATCATAGTTGTCACAATCCTTGTGCCTATTCATCTTTACTTTATATTTACTGATGATCCTTCAGAACAAGATCAGGTTTGTAATTATCCAGAGACCCCATCTGAGGACCCTGTGGAAGTACAATGTGTACTTATACTGTGTCCATCCTGCAGTAGTACTGTGGAATACTGCAGTCATACCGCACTGACCTTTGAGCAGATACAGTCGTCTCCATTGGGGATTTATTTGATGATATTCTAATGTTCTGTAGTATCTCCAGCTCTGTCTGGGGCTAATTGGGCCCCGGGGCCTCAGACCGGGGGCCTGGATCCCACGCTGTTGTTGGCGGGGGGGGCACCTTCCATGACTCATTTTTGCTCCAAAATATGTTAACTTAGTTTTGGCAAAACCGTCATTTGTTCTATTTGACACTCTAACAAACAGCCGTTGGAGGAGGAAGGTCTCCGAGCCGACGTTCAAACTGGTTCAAGCAGAACAACAACCAAGCACAGTTTGACAAACTGACTCAGCTCTGGAGTAAACTCAGTGTAACGGGCAGAAGCTCCATGTCTTCAGGGTGAAGCTCCTCCACCTCCTCCACCTCAATCACTTATATATTCAAGAGGAGTGACTGAATAATGAGGAACCTTGAGTCAATTCTCTCTCATGCGCCGCTGGAACCGGGAGCTTGTTCCTAAATATAGAAACTGTGTAATATGTAAAAGAGGACTCTGTTCATCTCCTCCACCAGGATGACGTCACCATTTCATTCATCCACCCACAATTCAAAAATACCTCAATGTCCAATTGACCTCGCTGAAAAGAGGCAGAAAAAGTGAAGTTAGAAAGGTGTAGTTGATGGTATAGTTGGGCAGGTGACGTTGAACGGGTGGGGTCGGATGATTGAGGTTGAGTGAGTGTAGTTGGACCGGTGAGGTTGGACAGGTGAGTTTAGACAGGTGAGGTTGGATCGGTGAGGTTAGACAGGTGAGGTTGGACAGGTGAGGTTGGATGGGTGAGGTTGGACAGGTGAGGTTGGACAGGTGAGACTGAGCAGGTGAGGTTGGACAGGTAAGGTTGGACAGGTGAGGTTGGACAGGTGAGGTTGGATAGGTGAGGTTGGACTGGTGAGGTTGGACAGGTGAGGTTGGATAGGTGAGGTTAGACAGGTGAGGTTGGACAGGTGAGGTTGGACTGGTGAGGTTGGACAGGTGAGGTTGGATAGGTAAGGTTGGACTGGTGAGGTTGGACAGGTGAGGTTGGATAGGTGAGGTTAGACAGGTGAGGTTGGACAGGTAAGGTTGGACAGGTGAGGTTGGACAGGTGAGGTTGGATAGGTAAGGTTGGACTGGTGAGGTTGGACAGGTGAGGTTGGATAGGTGAGGTTAGACAGGTGAGGTTGGACAGGTGAGGTTGGACAGGTGAGGTTGGACAGATGAGATTGGACAGGTGAGGTTGTCAAAATGCTAGTCAAAATGTTTGGTGGGTCCTGGGCAGGTGGCCCACAGTGACAGCTGGTCTCCACCGTACGACAGGGAAACACACCCTCGGCTACTTTCTAAGTCAAGTTGAAGTGAATAAGTAATTATGACACGTTCCACCTTGGTGCCCCCTGGTGGTCCGCATGTACACATAAGTTTTGAACACAATTTGAAATTCTCGCATTTTAAGAGAAATCTTCCACCGTTTTGTGCTTGTTTTTGTTGTTATTCACACTGTTTACTCCGTTCTCTTTTTTCATTGGTGGTCTGACTGCCTCTATGTGGCCACAACCCCTTTTCTATGGATTTTAAAGATTTTTAGGAGATCGTTTGATTTGATTTTAAATACTAATTTGTCTATGTTGTTCCATCTATCGATGCTCCTGCTGACTGTTTTACGACAATAAGTGTTGACACCATCAACTTGCATTGGCTGGTGTCTCTTCATGTGTTATTTTTCATCATTCATCATCATCATTCAAAACTTCAATTATGAAAAGTCACAGGAGAGATTCTAGAATTCATATTTTTCAGAGGGAAGAACTATCTGGCGATCTGCTGGCATCGGCGGGGGGGGGGAGTAACACACTCGCTGAGCACACTCTGCTACGTGTATGGGCACTCGGCCTCCACGGCCCGGTGGGGCGTCTGGCCGGCTGCGGTGGGGCGGGCCTCACCCTTGCACGGGGCGTGGGTGGGCATGGGAGTCCCGCCAGATGACATGTGAGGCGGGCGGTTTGGGCTAGGTGTCAGTCTGTCGACGTGGGGCTCGGATCCCGGCCTGCGGTCCGTGCCGGAACCGGACCCCCCCGGGTTCTGTGCCTGCGGCTGTGTCTTGGGCCTGCACCTGGGGGTGGGTTGTATGTGTGCGCCTCCGGGGTGCAGCACCCTCCTGGTTGCATTCCTTTCCTTTTCTCCCTCATTTACTGTCATAACTATGAAAGGAAAAGAGGCCACGTGACCAGTTGTAGTTCCAATTTTCCTGGACCTAATTAATTGTTTTGTAATACATTTTGTCGTTCAATGTTAGTGTAAATGTTGTTGTATGTTTAATTGGTCCACCCATGGTGATTCTCCCCCTCTTGGAGTAGTGATGAGTTGTATATAAACCCAAACATGATATAAAGTTCTCCAAAGAGGAGGGTTGGTGGTGGTTCTCTATAACCAAAAGCTGTGCTCTGGTCGTCCTACAGGTCGTCCACAGGACAGAGTTTTTGCAGTAGTTGTTGATGATTGAAGAATGAATAAAGTGTTGCCTTGCAGGTTGAGAAGTTTAAATCCATTTGCAGACTAACTCTGTCCTACATGTAATGGAGCAAATACTCTGTGTTGTATGTTCAGCATGCTGACAGCACAGGTCAAAAAAAACAAAGAGGGAAGAACTTGCAAACTGTGAATCCTTCATTCTGATGATCATCACAGCAGTGGAAACACAGAGATCAGTGGATGGAGAAGGAGGAGGGGGGTGGAGGTGATTATTAGAATTATAAGGATTACTGTTGTTATATGGATATATTTTGACCAATTACTTATTTTGCTGCAATTTACAAAAAAGTGCAAAAATGTGACTGAGTTTACTTTAAAGGTCTTTAGTTTCTGCAGATGTTTCCACAACTTCATGGACGAGTGAGGATGGATGTTCTTCATTGTTTCTCTTTATGGAGCTTAATGAAGTGTAATTATTGGGCCGGTAATTAGAACAATATGGTCTGGAGGGACCATCCAGGGAGTCGCTGCAGAGCTCTCACTTCACCTCAAGGACCCTGTTTTATAACTAGTATGTCTAGTTTATGTTTTACAACTAGTACGTCTAGTTTATAACTAGTATGAATCATTTTATAACTAGTCTTCTGGCCTAACTATGCAAATGCATGCGTAGCTATGCAACAATCTAAACACTCTCCCAAAAAGTAGCAAGACAGGAGCTGACTTCAGGTGTTTTAATGGTAGTGGTGTGAAACTGTTGAACAGCAAAAAAGTATGAAGATTAACCATCAATCTCTCTATGCAAATGTAGTGTCAGTCTGTCTGTCAGTGAGGATGTCACAGCGTCACGATGTCACAACGCTGGTTGGGAGGAACAGAACTTAAGTACAGACGATGCATAGAAACGGGGAGTAGGCAAGACCAACACAGAACAAGCCCCGTAAGATGTCAAATTACCAGGAGCCTAAACTTCTTAAGAAGTAAGTGAGGCATAGAGCGGATGCCTTCCTTTCCAGTTCCTTGCCGGTGTCGTTGGACAGAAGGAGGACGACCTCCGTGTCCCTGCTGATCCTCACTTCGGTCTTCCTCAACTCTTCCCATCGTCACTGGGAAACGTTCTTGTGAAGAGGAAGAGAGGCCAGTGGTTCTTGCCTTGGTTGTCCCGCAGTACGACTACATCCTCTTCCTGCATGTTTGTTCTTTCCTTTCTCCAGATGCTGCGTCTCTGCAGGTCGCCAAAATACTTTGTTGGATTAGGCTGGAGCAGGTAAAGTTGGAGTTGGTTTAACTGGATGGGGCAGTTTAGGTTGCAGCTGGTTTGATTTGGGAAGGTTAGGGTGAAGCTGGTTTGATTGGAGCAGGTTACGTTGGAGCTGGTTTGATTGTAACAGGTTAGGGTGGAGCTGGTTTGATTGTAGCAGGTTAAGTTGGAGCTGGTTTGACTGGAGCAGGTTAGGTTGGAGCTGGTTTGATTGGAGCAGGTTAGGGTGGAGCTGGTTTGATTGGAGCAGGTTAAGTTGGAGCTGGTTTGATTGGAGCAGGTTAAGTTGGAGCTGGTTTGATTGTAGCAGGTGAAGTTGGAGCTGGTTTGACTGGAGCAGGTTAGGTTGGAGCTGGTTTGATTGGAGCAGGTTAGGGTGGAGCTGGTTTGATTGGAGCAGGTTAAGTTGGAGCTGGTTTGATTGGAGCAGGTTAGGTTGGAGCTGGTTTGACTGGAGCAGGTTAGGGTGGAGCTGGTTTGACTGGAGGAGGTTAGGTTGGTGCTGGTTTGATTGGAGCAGGTTCGGGTGGAGCTGGTTTGTCTGGAGCAGGTTAAGTTGGAGCTGGTTTGACTGGAGCAGGTTAAGTTGGAGCTGGTTTGATTGCAGCAGGTTAGGGTGGAGCTGGTTTGACTGGAGCAGGTTAGGTTGGAGCTGGTTTGATTGGAGCAGGTTAGGGTGGAGCTGGTTTGACCGGAGCAGGTTAAGTTGGAGCTGGTTTGACTGGAGCAGGTTAAGTTGGAGCTGGTTTGATTGGAGCAGGTTAGGGTGGAGCTGGTTTGTCTGGAGCAGGTTAAGTTGGAGCTGGTTTGACCGGAGCAGGTTAAGTTGGAGCTGGTTTGATTGCAGCAGTTTAGGGTGGAGCTGGTTTGACTGGAGCAGGTTAGGTTGGAGCTGGTTTGATTGGAGCAGGTTAGGGTGGAGCTGGTTTGACCGGAGCAGGTTAAGTTGGAGCTGGTTTGACTGGAGCAGGTTAAGTTGGAGCTGGTTTGATTGGAGCAGGTTAGGGTGGAGCTGGTTAGACTGGAGCAGTTAAGTTGGAGCTGGTTTGACTGGAGCAGATTAGGTTGGAGCTGGTTTGATGAGGCAATCTTTTGAATCTTCTGTGGTGGTCAAATCCAGTTAGATCTGAATACAGTCAGTTAACAGATACCGTTAAATTCAGTGGAACTGACTGTTCACCAGTGACTGCCAATGGCTAGGGTAAACTACCTACCCTCTAACCAGGGTTAGGGTAAACTACCTACAGTATGGTCTCACCAGGGTTATTGTAAACTACCTACGGTCTTAACAGGGTTAGGGTTAACTATCTATGGTCCAACCAGGGTGAGGGTAAACTACCTATTGTCCAACCGGGGTTAGGGTTAACTACCTATGGTCTTAATAGGGTTAGGGTAAACTACCTATGGTCTAACCAGGGTTAGGTTTAACTACCTATGGTCTAACCAGGGTAAGGGTTAACTACCTACGGTCTTACCAGGGTTAGTGTTAACTAGCTACAGTCTAACCAGGGTTAGGGTTAACTAGCTATGGTCCAACCAGGGTCAGGGTTTACTACCTATGGTCTAACCAGGGATGGGGTTGATTACCTATGGTCTAACTAGGGTCAGGGTTAGCAACCTATTGTATAACCAGGGCAATGGATGGATGGAGCAGGTTAGGGTGGAGCTGGTTTGATTTATTTGGGTTAATTAGCAACAGTTTAACCAGGGTTAGGGTGAACAACCTATGGTCTAACCAGGATTCAGGTTAACTAGCTAGAGTCTAACCAGGGTGAGGGTTGACTAGCTACGATCTAACCAGGGTTAACTAGTTACGGTCTAACCAGGGTTAGGGTTAACTGGCTACAGTCTCACCAGGGTTAGGGTTAACTAGCTACGGTCTTACCAGGGTTAGAGTTAACTAGCTATGGTAATTATTGCTAGTTATGGAAGTCGTTTTTAAATTGCTGTTGAAAGAAATATATACCTTTAAGTGAAGGTTATCTTATACAGTGCAACCTCGATTAACGACTGTAAGTCGTTCTATAAGAACAAATTATGTGTAAACAGTCGTATCTCTAAGAAATTTTTCCCATATATATTATGAAATCATGAAGGGTGAAAATAAACAAAATACACAGCACAAACACAGTGCATATGAAAAAAATATTGATAAGCCACAAACTATGTGAACACACGATGTAGGTCGCCCGCTGACCGGCTGCTGACTGACTGCTGACTGACTGCTGACTGGCCACCGATGCGGCACCTGATCGTTTCATTTGATTTTAACCCTAGGGTTAGAGTTCCATCGCAGACACGGATGGATGTGCACAAACTCTGAGATGTGTTGTTAATACATTCCTTTAATGTAGTACATTTTAGGCTATATGCAGGGTTAGGGTTAGGGTTAGGGTTTAGGTTAGGGTTAGGATTAGGGTTTGGGTTAGGTTAGGGTTAGGGTTAGGGTATGGGTTATGGTTATGGTTAGGGTCAGTTAGAGTTGGGGTTAGCGGTAAAGGTTAGGGTTAGGGTTAGAGGTAAAGGTTAGGGTTAGGGTTAGGGTTAGGGTTAGGGTTAGGGTTAGAGGTAAAGGTTAGGGTTAAGGTTAGGATTAGGGTTAGGGTTAGGATTAGGGTTTGGGTTAGGTTTGGGGTTAGCGGTTAGAGCTAGGGTAAGGGTTAGGGTTAGAGTTCCATCGCAGACACGCATGTATGTGCACAAGCTCTGAGATGTTTTGTTAATACATTCCTTTAATGTAGTACATTTGAGGCTATATGCAAAAAAGGGGTTAGGGTTAGGGTTAGGGTTAGGGGTTAAGGTTAGGGTTAGAGTTAGGGTTAGGGTTAGGGTTAGGGTCAGTTAGAGTTAGGTTTAGGGTTAGGTAGGGTTAGGGTTTAGGGTTAAGGTTGGGGTTAGGGATAGGGTTAGAGTCAGAGTTAGGGGTTAGGGTTAGGGTTAGTGTTAGGGTTAGAGTTAGGGGTTAGGGTTAGGGTTAGGGTTAGGGTTAGGGTTAGGGTTAGAGGTAAAGGTTAGGGTTAGAGTTAGGGTCAGGGGTTAGGGTTAGAGGTAAAGGTTAGAGTTAGGGTTAGGATTAGGGTTAGGATTAGGGTTTGGGTTAGGTTGGGGTTAGGGTATGGGTTATGGTTATGGTCAGGGTTAGTTAGAGTTAGGGTTAGGGTTTAGCTTGAGGGTTTGGGTTAGGGTATTGGTTATGGTTATGGTTAAGGTCAGTTAGAGTTAGGGTTAGAGGTAAAGAATAGGGTTAGGGTTAGGGTTAGGGTTAGGGATTAGGGGTTAGGGTAAGGGTTAGGGTTAGGGGTTAGGGTTTCGCTTGAGGGTTAGGGTTAGGGTTAGGGGTTAGGGTTAGGGTTAGGGTCAGCTAGAGTTAGGGTTAGAGGTAAGGGTTAGGGTTAGGGTTAGGGTTAGGGTTAGGGTTAGGGTTAGAAGTAAAGGTTAGGGTTAGGATTAGGGTTAGGATTAGGGTTTGGGTTAGGTTGGGGTTAGGGTATGGGTAATGGTTATGGTAAGGGTTAGTTAGAGTTAGGGTTAGGGTTAGGGTTAGGGTTAGGGTTAGAAGTAAAGGTTGGGGTTAGTATTAGGGTTAGGGTTAGGGTTATGGATAGGATTAGGGTTTGGGTTAGGTTGGGGTTAGGGTTTGGGTTATGGTTATGGTAAGGGTCGGTTAGAGTTAGGGTTAGAGGTAAAGGTTAGGGTTAGGATTAGGGTTTGGGTAAGGTTGGGGTTAGGGTATGGGTTATGGTTATGGTCAGGGTTAGTTAGAGTAGGGGTTAGGGTTAGTTAGGGTTAGGGTTAGGGTTTTGCTTGAGGGTTAGGGTTAGGGTATGGGTTATGGTTATGGTTAGGGTCAGTTAGAGTTAGGGTTAGAGGTATAGGTTAGGGTTAGGGTTAGGGTTAGGGTTAGAAGTAAAGGTTAGGGTTAGGATTAGGGTTAGGGTTAGGGTTAGGATTAGGGTTTGGGTTAGGTTGGGGTTAGGGTATTGGTTATGGTTTTGGTTAGGGTTAGTTAGAGTTAGGGTTAGGGTTAGGGTTAGGGTTAGGGTTAGAGGTTAAGGTTAGGGTTAGGGTTGGGGTTAGGGTTTAGGTCAGCGTTAGGATTAGGGTTTGGGTTAGGTTAGGGTTCGGGTTAGGGTATGGGTTATGGTTATGTTAGGGTCAGTTAGGGTTAGGGTTAGGGTTAGTTAGGGTTAGGGTTAGTTAAGGTTAGGGTTAGGGTTAGGGTTAGGGTTTAGCCTGAGGGTTAGGGTTAGGGTTAGGGGTTAGGGTTAGGGTTAGGGTTAGGGGTTCGGATTAGGGTTAGGGGTTAGGATTAGGGTTAGGGTTATGGCTTTGGGGTTAGCGGTTAGAGTTGGGGTTAGGGTTAGGGTTAGAGTTCCATCGCAGACACGGATGTATGTGCACAAGCTCTGAGATGTTTTTTTTAATACATTCCTTTAATGTAGTACATTTGAGGCTATATGCAAAAAAGGGGTTAGGGTTAGGGTTAGGGTTAGAGGTTTAGGTTAGGGTTAGGGTTGGGGTTAGGGTTTAGGTCAGCATTAGGATTAGGGTTTGGGTTAGGTTAGGGTTAGTGTTAGGGTATGGGTTAGGGTTATGTTAGGGTCAGTTAGAGTTAGGGATAGGGTTAGTTAGGGTTAGGGTTAGGCTTTAGCGTTAGGGTTAGGGTTAGGGTTGGGATTAGGGTTAGAGTTAGAGTTAGGGGTTAGGGTTAGTGTTAGGGTTAGGGTTAGAGTTAGAGTTAGAGTTAGGGGTTAGGGTTAGAGGTAAAGGTTAGGGTTAGGGTTAGGATTAGGGTTTGGGTTTGGTTGAGGTTAGGGTCTGGGTTATGGTTATGGTTAGGGTTAGTTAGAGTTAGGGTTAGGGTTAGTTAGGGTTTGGGTTAGGGTTCAGCGTGAGGGTTAGTGTTACTGTTAGGGTTAGGGGTTAGGGTTAGGATTACGGTTTGGGTTAGGGTTAGGGTTAGGGTTCAGCGTGAGGGTTAGTGTTACGGTTAGGGTTAGGGTTAGGGGTTAGGGTTCGGTTTAGTGGGTTAGGGTTAGGGTTAGGGTTAGGGTTAGGGTTAGGGTTAGGGTTAGTGTGAGGGTTAGGGTTAGGGTTAGGGTTAGGGTTTGGGTTAGGTTGGGGTTAGGGTATTGGTTATTGTTATGGTTAGGGTTAGTTAGAGTTAGGGTTAGGGTTATGGTTAGAGGTTAAGGTTTGGGTTAGGGTTGGGGTTAGGGTTAGGTCAGCGTTAGGATTAGGGTTTGGGTTAGGTTAGGGTTAGGGTTAGGGTATGGGTTATGTTTATGTTAGGGTCAGTTAGAGTTAGGGTTAGGGTTAGTTAGGGTTTGGGTTAGTTTGGGTTAGGGTTGGGGTTAGGGTTAGGGTTAGGGTTATGGTTAGGATTAGGGTTTGGGTTAGGGTTAGGGTTAGGGTTAGGGTTAGGGTTAGGGTTAGGTTGAGGTTAGGGTCTGGGTTATGGTTATGGTTAGGGTTAGTTAGAGTTAGGGTTAGGGTTAGTTAGGGTTAGGCTTAAGGTTCAGCGTGAGGGTTAGTGTTACGGTTAGGGTTAGGGGTTAAGGTTAGGGTTAGGGGTTTGGGTTAGAGGTAAAGGTTCGGGTTTGAGTTAGGGTTAGGGTTTGGGTTAGGGTTAGGGTTAGAAGTTAAGGTTAGGGTTAGGGTTGGGGTTAGGGTTTAGGTCAGCGTTAGGATTAGGGTTTGGGTTAGGTTAGGGTTAGGGTTAGGGTATGGGTTATGGTTATGTTAGGGTCGGTTAGAGTTAGGGTTAGGGTTAGTTAGGGTTAGGGTTAGTTAGGGTTAGGGTTAGGGTTAGGGTTAGGGTTAGGGTTATGGTTAGGATTAGGGTTTGGGTTAGGTTGGGGTTAGGTTATGGTTATGGTCAGGGTTAGTTAGAGTTAGGGTTTGGGTTTATTCTGAGGGTTAGGGGTAGGGTTAGGGGTTAGGCTTCGGTTTAGGGCGTTAGGGTTAGGGTTAGGTTTAGGGTTAGGGTTAGGGTTAGGGTTAGGGTTAGGGGTTAGGGTTAGGATTAGGGTTAGGGGTTAGGATTAGGGTTAGGGTTATGGCTTTGGGGTTAGCGGTTAGAGTTGGGGTTAGGGTTAGAGTTCCATCGCAGACACGGATGTATGTGCACAAGCTCTGAGAGTTTTTTTTTAATACATTCCTTTAATGTACTACATTTGAGGCTATATGCAAAAAAGGGGTTAGGGTTAGGGTTAGGGTTAGAGGTTAAGGTTAGGGTTAGGGTTGTGGTTAGGGTTTAGGTCAGCATTAGGATTAGGGTTTGGGTTAGGTTAGGGTTAGTGTTAGGGTATGGGTTAGGGTATGGGTTAGGGTTATGTTAGGGTCAGTTAGAGTTAGGGTTAGGGTTAGTTAGGGTTAGGCTTTAGCGTTAGGGTTAGGGTTAGGGTTGGGGTTAGGGTTAGAGTTAGAGTTATGGGTTAGGGTTAGTGTTAGGGTTAGGGTTAGAGTTAGGGTTAGGGGTTAGGGTTAGAGGTAAAGGTTAGGGTAAGGGTTAGGATTAGGGTTAGGGTTAGGTTGAGGTTGGGGTATGGGTTATGGTTATGGTTAGGGTTAGTTAGAGTTAGGGTTAGGGTTAGTTAGGGTTAGGGTTAGGGTTCAGCGTGAGGGTTAGTGTTACGGTTAGGGTTAGGGTTAGGGGTTAGGGTTAGGTTTATGGGGTTAGGGTTAGGGTTATGGTTAGGGGGTTAGGGTTAGGGATTAGGGGTTAGGGTTAGGGGGTTAGGGTTAGGGTTAGGGTTAGGGGTTAGGGTTGGGGTTAGGGGTTTGGGTTAGGGTTTGGGTTAGGCTTTAGCGTTAGGGTTAGGGTTAGGGTTGGGGTTAGGGTTAGAGTTAGAGTTAGGGGTTAGGGTTAGTGTTAGGGTTAGGGTTAGAGTTAGGGTTAGGGGTTAGGGTTAGAGGTAAAGGTTAGGGTTAGGGTTAGGATTAGGGTTTGGGTTAGGTTGAGGTTAGGGTCTGGGTTATGGTTATGGTTAGGGTTAGTTAGAGTTAGGGTTAGGGTTAGTTAGGGTTAGGGTTAAGTTTCAGCGTGAGGGTTAGTGTTACGGTTAGGGTTAGGGGTTAAGGTTAGGGTTAGGGGTTAGGGTTAGAGGTAAAGGTTCGGGTTTGAGTTAGGGTTAGAGGTAAAGGTTAGGGTTAGGGTTAGGATTAGGGTTTGGGTTAGGGTTAAGGTTAGAAGTTAAGGTTAGGGTTAGGGTTGGGGTTAGGGTTTAGGTCAGCGTTAGGATTAGGGTTTGGGTTAGGTTAGGGTTAGGGTTAGGGTATGGGTTATGGTTATGTTAGGGTCAGTTAGAGTTAGGGTTAGGGTTAGTTAGGGTTAGGGTTGGTTAGGGTTAGGGTTAGGGTTAGGGTTAGGGTTAGGGTTAGGGTTATGGTTAGGATTAGGGTTTGGGTTAGGTTGGGGTTAGGTTATGGTTATGGTCAGGGTTAGTTAGAGTTAGGGTTAGGGTTAGGGTTTAGTCTGAGGGTTAGGGTTAGGGTTAGGGGTTAGGGTTCGGTTTAGGGGGTTAGGGTTAGGGTTAGGTTTAGGGTTAGGGTTAGGGTTAGGTTTAGGGGTTAGGGTTAGGATTAGGGTTAGGGGTTAGGATTAGGGTTAGGGTTATGGCTTTGGGGTTAGCGGTTAGAGTTGGGGTTAGGGTTAGGGTTAGGGTAGGGTTAGGGTTAGGGTTAGGGTTATGGCTTTGGGGTTAGCGGTTAGAGTTGGGGTTAGTGTTAGGGTTAGGGTTAGGGTTAGGGTTAGGGTTAGGGTTAGAGTTCCATCGCAGACACGGATGTATGTGCACAAGCTCTGAGATGTTTTTTTTAATACATTCCTTTAATGTAGTACATTTGAGGCTATATGCAAAAAAGGGGTTAGGGTTAAGGTTAGGGTTAGAGGTTAAGGTTAGGGTTAGGGTTGGGGTTAGGGTTTAGGTCAGCATTAGGATTAGGGTTTGGGTTAGGTTAGGGTTAGTGTTAGGGTATGGGTAAGGGTTATGTTAGGGTCAGTTAGAGTTAGGGATAGGGTTAGTTAGGGTTAGGGTTAGGGTTAGGGTTAGGGTTAGGGTTAGGGTTTGAGTTAGGGGTTAGGGTTAGAGGTAAAGGTTAGGGTTAGGGTTAGGATTAGGGTTTGGGTTAGGTTGAGGTTAGGGTCTGGGTTATGGTTATGGTTTGGGTTAGTTAGAGTTAGGGTTAGGGTTAGTTAGGGTTAGGGTTTGGGTTCAGCGTGAGGGTTAGTGTTACGGTTAGGGTTAGGGGTTAGGGTTAGGGTTAGGGGTTAGGGTTAGAGGTAAAGGTTCGGGTTTGAGTTAGGGTTAGGGGTTAGGGTTAGAGGTAAAGGTTAGGGTTAGGGTTAGGATTTGGGTTAGGGTTAGGGTTAGGGTTTAGGTCAGCGTTAGGATTAGGGTTTGGGTTAGGTTATGGTTATGGTCAGGGTTAGTTAGAGTTAGGGTTAGGGTTTATTCTGAGGGTTAGGGTTAGGGTTAGGGGTTAGGGTTCGGTTTAGGGCGTTAGGATTAGGGTTAGGGTTCAGCGTGAGGGTTAGTGTTACGGTTAGGGTTAGGGGTTAAGGTTAGGGTTAGGGGTTAGGGTTAGAGGTAAAGGTTCGGGTTTGTGTTAGGGTTAGGGGTTAGGGTTAGAGGTAAAGGTTAGGGTTAGGGTTAGGATTCGGGTTTGGGTTAGGGTTAGGGTTAGAAGTTAAGGTTAGGGTTAGGGTTGGGGTTAGGGTTTAGGTCAGCGTTAGGATTAGGGTTTGGGTTAGGTTAGGGTTAGGGTTAGGGTATGGGTTATGGTTATGTTAGGGTCGGTTAGAGTTAGGGTTAGGGTTAGTTAGGGTTAGGGTTAATTAGGGTTAGGGTTAGGGTTAGGGTTAGGGTTAGGGTTAGGGTTAGGGTTAGGGTTAGGGTTAGGGGTTAGGGTTAGGATTAGGGTTAGGGGTTAGGATTAGGGTTAGGGTTATGGCTTTGGGGTTAGCGGTTAGAGTTGGGGTTAGGGTTAGAGTTCCATCGCAGACACGGATGTATGTGCACAAGCTCTGAGAGTTTTTTTTTAATACATTCCTTTAATGTAGTACATTTGAGGCTATATGCAAAAAAGGGGTTAGGGTAAGGGTTAGGGTTAGAGGTTAAGGTTAGGGTTAGGGTTGGGGTTAGGGTTTAGGGTTAGGGTTAGGGTTAGGGTTAGGGTTAGGGTTAGGGTTGGGGTTAGGGTTTAGGTCAGCATTAGGATTAGGGTTTGGGTTAGGTTAGGGTTAGTGTTAGGGTATGGGTTAGGGAATGGGTTAGGGTTATGTTAGGGTCAGTTAGAGTTAGGGTTAGGGTTAGTTAGGGTTAGGGTTAGGGTTAGGGTTAGGGTTAGGGTTAGGGTTAGGTTGAGGTTAGGGTATGGGTTATGGTTATGGTTAGGGTTAGTTAGAGTTAGGGTTAGGGTTAGTTAGGGTTAGGGTTAGGGTTCAGCTTGAGGGTTAGTGTTACGGTTAGGGTTAGGGTTAGGGGTTAGGGTTAGGTTTAGGGGGTTAGGGTTAGGGTTATGGTTAGGGGGTTAGGGTTAGGGATTAGGGGTTAGGGTTAGGGGGTTAGGGTTAGGGTTAGGGTTAGGGGTTAGGGTTGGGGTTAGGGGTTTGGGTTAGGGTTAGGGTTAGGGTTAGGGTTAGGGTTAGGGTTAGGGTTAGGGTTAGGTTGAGGTTAGGGTCTGGGTTATGGTTATGGTTAGGGTTAGTTAGAGTTAGGGTTAGGGTTAGTTAGGGTTAGGGTTAAGGTTCAGCGTGAGGGTTAGTGTTACGGTTAGGGTTAGGGGATAAGGTTAGGGTTAGGGGTTTGGGCTAGAGGTAAAGGTTCGGGTTTGAGTTAGGGTTAGGGTTTGGGTTAGGGTTAGGGTTAGAAGTTAAGGTTAGGGTTAGGGTTGGGGTTAGGGTTTAGGTCAGCGTTAGGATTAGGGTTTGGGTTAGGTTAGGGTTAGGGTTAGGGTATGGGTTATGGTTATGTTAGGGTCGGTTAGAGTTAGGGTTAGGGTTAGTTAGGGTTAGGGTTAGTTAGGGTTAGGGTTAGTGTTACGGTTAGGGTTAGGGTTAGGGGTTAGGGTTAGGTCAGGGTTAGTTAGAGTTAGGGTTTGGGTTTATTCTGAGGGTTAGGGTTAGGGTTAGGGGTTAGGCTTCGGTTTAGGGCGTTAGGGTTAGGGTTAGGTTTAGGGTTAGGGTTAGGGTTAGGGTTAGGGTTAGGGTTAGGGGTTAGGGTTAGGATTAGGGTTAGGGGTTAGGATTAGGGTTAGGGTTATGGCTTTGGGGTTAGCGGTTAGAGTTGGGGTTAGGGTTAGAGTTCCATCGCAGACACGGATGTATGTGCACAAGCTCTGAGAGTTTTTTTTTAATACATTCCTTTAATGTACTACATTTGAGGCTATATGCAAAAAAGGGGTTAGGGTTTGGGTTAGGGTTAGAGGTTAAGGTTAGGGTTAGGGTTGTGGTTAGGGTTTAGGTCAGCATTAGGATTAGGGTTTGGGTTAGGTTAGGGTTAGTGTTAGGGTATGGGTTAGGGTATGGGTTAGGGTTATGTTAGGGTCAGTTAGAGTTAGGGTTAGGGTTAGTTAGGGTTAGGCTTTAGCGTTAGGGTTAGGGTTAGGGTTGGGGTTAGGGTTAGAGTTAGAGTTATGGGTTAGGGTTAGTGTTAGGGTTAGGGTTAGAGTTAGGGTTAGGGGTTAGGGTTAGAGGTAAAGGTTAGGGTTAGGGTTAGGATTAGGGTTAGGGTTAGGTTGAGGTTGGGGTACGGGTTATGGTTATGGTTAGGGTTAGTTAGAGTTAGGGTTAGGGTTAGTTAGGGTATGGGTTAGGGTTCAGCGTGAGGGTTAGTGTTACGGTTAGGGTTAGGGTTAGGGGTTAGGGTTAGGTTTATGGGGTTAGGGTTAGGGTTATGGTTAGGGGGTTAGGGTTAGGGATTAGGGGTTAGGGTTAGGGGGTTAGGGTTAGGGTTAGGGTTAGGGGTTAGGGTTGGGGTTAGGGGTTTGGGTTAGGGTTTGGGTTAGGCTTTAGCGTTAGGGTTAGGGTTAGGGTTGGGGTTAGGGTTAGAGTTAGAGTTAGGGGTTAGGGTTAGTGTTAGGGTTAGGGTTAGAGTTAGGGTTAGGGGTTAGGGTTAGAGGTAAAGGTTAGGGTTAGGGTTAGGATTAGGGTTTGGGTTAGGTTGAGGTTAGGGTCTGGGTTATGGTTATGGTTAGGGTTAGTTAGAGTTAGGGTTAGGGTTAGTTAGGGTTAGGGTTAAGGTTCAGCGTGAGGGTTAGTGTTACGGTTAGGGTTAGGGGTTAAGGTTAGGGTTAGGGGATAGGGTTAGAGGTAAAGGTTCGGGTTTGAGTTAGGGTTAGGGGTTAGGGTTAGAGGTAAAGGTTAGGGTTAGGGTTAGGATTAGGGTTTGGGTTAGGGTTAGGGTTAGAAGTTAAGGTTAGGGTTAGGGTTGGGGTTAGGGTTTAGGTCAGCGTTAGGATTAGGGTTTGGGTTAGGTTAGGGTTAGGGTTAGGGTTAGGGTTAGGGTTAGGGTTAGGATTAGGGTTTGGGTTAGGTTGGGGTTAGGTTATGGTTATGGTCAGGGTTAGTTAGAGTTAGGGTTAGGGTTTATTCTGAGGGTTAGGGTTAGGGTTAGGGGTTAGGGTTCGGTTTAGGGCGTTAGGATTAGGGTTAGGGTTCAGCGTGAGGGTTAGTGTTACGGTTAGGGTTAGGGGTTAAGGTTAGGGTTAGGGGTTAGGGTTAGAGGTAAAGGTTCGGGTTTGAGTTAGGGTTAGGGGTTAGGGTTAGAGGTAAAGGTTAGGGTTAGGGTTAGGATTAGGGTTTGGGTTAGGGTTAGGGTTAGAAGTTAAGGTTAGGGTTAGGGTTGGGGTTAGGGTTTAGGTCAGCGTTAGGATTAGGGTTTGGGTTAGGTTAGGGTTAGGGTTAGGGTATGGGTTATGGTTATGTTAGGGTCGGTTAGAGTTAGGGTTAGGGTTAGTTAGGGTTAGGGTTAGTTAGGGTTAGGGTTAGGGTTAGGGTTAGGGTTAGGGTTAGGGTTAGGGTTAGGGTTATGGTTAGGATTAGGGTTTGGGTTGGGTTGGGGTTAGGTTATGGTTATGGTCAGGGTTAGTTAGAGTTAGGGTTAGGGTTTATTCTGAGGGTTAGGGTTAGGGTTAGGGGTTAGGGTTCGGTTTAGGGCGTTAGGGTTAGGGTTAGGTTTAGGGTTCGGGTTAGGGTTAGGGTTAGGGTTAGGATTAGGGTTAGGGGTTAGGATTAGGGTTAGGGTTATGGCTTTGGGGTTAGCGGTTAGAGTTGGGGTTAGGGTTAGAGTTCCATCGCAGACACGGATGTATGTGCACAAGCTCTGAGAGGTTTTTTTTAATACATTCCTTTAATGTAGTACATTTGAGGCTATATGCAAAAAAGGGGTTAGGGTTTGGGTTAGGGTTAGAGGTTAAGGTTAGGGTTAGGGTTGGGGTTAGGGTTTAGTTCAGCATTAGGATTAGGGTTTGGGTTAGGTTAGGGTTAGTGTTAGGGTATGGGTTAGGGTATGGGTTAGGGTTATGTTAGGGTCAGTTAGAGTTAGGGTTAGGGTTAGTTAGGGTTAGGCTTTAGCGTTAGGGTTAGGGTTAGGGTTGGGGTTAGGGTTAGAGTTAGAGTTATGGGTTAGGGTTAGTGTTAGGGTTACGGTTAGAGTTAGGGTTAGGGGTTAGGGTTAGAGGTAAAGGTTAGGGTTAGGGTTAGGATTAGGGTTAGGGTTAGGTTGAGGTTAGGGTATGGGTTATGGTTATGGTTAGGGTTAGTTAGAGTTAGGGTTAGGGTTAGTTAGGGTTAGGGTTAGGGTTCAGCGTGAAGGTTAGTGTTACGGTTAGGGTTAGGGTTAGGGGTTAGGGTTAGGTTTAGGGGGTTAGGGTTAGGGTTATGGTTAGGGGGTTAGGGTTAGGGATTAGGGGTTAGGGGTTAGGGTTGGGGTTAGGGGTTTGGGTTAGGGTTAGGGTTAGGGTTAGGGTTAGGGTTAGGGTTAGGGGTTAGAGTTAGGGCTTAGGGTTAGGTTTAGGGTTAGGGTTAGAGGTTAAGGTTAGGGTTAGGGTTGGGGTTAGGGTTTAGGTCAGCGTTAGGATTAGGGTTTAGGTTAGGTTTGGGTTAGGGTTAGGGATGGGTTATGGTTTTGTTAGGGTCAGTTAGAGTTAGGGTTAGGGTTAGTTAGGGTTAGGGTTAGGGTTAGGGTTAGGGTTAGGGTTAGAAGTAAAGGTTAGGGTTAGTGTTAGCGTTAGGGTTAGGGTTAGGATTAGGGTTTGGGTTAGGTTGGGGTTAGGGAATGGGTTATGGTTAGGGTTAGTTAGGGTTAGGGTTAGGGTTAGGGTTAGGGTTAGGGTTAAGGTTAGGGTTAGGGTTTAGCCTGAGGGTTAGGGTTAGGGGTTTGGGTTAGGGTTTGGGTTAGGGTTCGGGTTAGGGTTAGGGTTAGGGTTAGGGTTAGGATTAGGGTTTGGGTTAGGTTGGGGTTAGGGTATGGGTTATGGTTATGGTTATGGTTAGAGTTAGTTAGAGTTTGGGTTAGGGTTAGGGTTTGGGTTTAGCCTGAGGGTTAGGGTTAGGGTTAGGGGTTAGGGTTAGGGTTAGGGTTAGGGGTTAGGGTTAGGCTTAGGGTTATGGCTTTGGGGCTGGCGGTTAGAGTTGGGGTTAGTGTTAGAGTTCCATCGCAGACATGAATGTATGTGCACAAGCTCTGAGATGTTTTTTTAATACATTCCTTTAATGTAGTACATTTGAGGCTATTTGCAAAAAAGGGGTTAGGGTTAGGGTTAGGGTTAGAGGTTAAGGTTAGGGTTAGGGTTGGGGTTAGGGTTTAGGTTAGCGTTAGGATTAGGGTTTGGGTTAGGTTAGGGTTAGGGTTAGGGTATGGGTTAGGGTATGGGTTAGGGCTATGTTAGGGTCAGTTAGAGTTAGGGTTAGGGTTATTTAGGGTTAGGGTTAGGCTTTAGCGTTAGGGTTGGGGTTGGGGTTAGGGTTAGTTAGAGTTAGTGTTAGGGTTTGTTAGGGTTAGGGTTAGGGTTCAGCGTGAGGGTTAGTGGTACGGTTAGTGTTAGGGGTTAGGGTTAGGGTTAGGGGTTAGGGTTAGGGTTAGGGGTTAGGGTTAGAGTTAGGGGGTTAGGGTTAGGGCTAGGGTTAGGGTTAGAGTATCGTATAAACATTTCCTGTCCAATCTCTCTGAATGTGTGCTTCCTACTCTTCACTTCATCAAACCTGAACCCTCTGTTTATCTCAGATCCCAGAGCGACGGCTCAACGCCGTCCTGACGAGGTGGCCATTTTGTTCTGACTCTATTGTGTACAACTACAAGTTCTTCACCAAGAGGAAATGGAAATGTTCTCCATCTGATGGATGTGTCTCCCACTCTCCCTCCCCCCATTCCTCCCCCTCTCCATCCTTTCACCTCTCATACCACCCCTCCACCCCTCCAACCTCTCCATCCTCTAACTCCTCCATCCTTCCCTCCATTCACCATACACCCCTCTCTTCCTTCCTCCCCCCATCCATTCCTCCATTCCTCCACCTCTCTGTCCTTTCACCTCTAACTTCACCCCTCCACCCTGTCCACACCTCACTTCCTCCACCCCTCCCACAGACTACTGGTGGCCCTTGCCCTCAGACCTGTGTCCGGTCTGGATCTACCTTGACGTCCTGTTCTCTACCTCCTCCATCATGCATCTCTGTGCTATCTCGCTGGACCGCTACATCGCCATCCGCAACCCCATCCACCACAGCCGCTCCAACTCTAGGACCAAGGCCCGGCTCAAGGTGCTGGCGGTCTGGACCATCTCCGTGGGTGAGACACACACACACACACACACACACAGACATACAGACCTTGGAGGAGATGGATGGTGAGTCAGCTTTAAGTGAGTCAGACATGTGCACTGCCGTGAATAGATATTAAAAATAAATAACAAATAAAAATGAGGGCAATTCCAAGGGGCAAATGAAAGAATGAAAGAAAGTGAAATGGAAAGTGGAAGCAAGTGTTAAAAACTGCGTGTGTGTGTGTGTGTGTGTGTGTGTGTGTGTGTGTGTGTGTGTGTGTGTGTGTGTGTGTGTGTGTGTGTGTGTGTGTGTGTGTGTGTGTGTGTTGTGCAGGACACAACAGGACATTTATTTTTGAACCGTCTGTTCAGGAAGCCGACCTTGATCAGTGCTGTCCGGTGCTTTAGTGTGCAGAGGAGGGCGTACTCCAGTCGCACTTTCATTTGATTTACCTTGAGGTTCAGGTCCAACCAAGTCGGCTTGATGTCCACCTCCCTCCTCAGGGACTGGATGTGCTTCACTCACGTTGCGGAAGCCGCTCGCCATCTTGCCGCTCGCCATCTTGCCGCTCGCCATCTTGCCGCTCGCCATCTTGCCGCTTGCCATCTTGTCGTTCCCATCTGGTCGCAGGCCATCTTGCCGCTCGCCATCTTGCCACTCGCCATCTTGCCGCTCGCCATCATGTTGCTCGCCATCTTGTCGCTCGCCATCTGGACGCTCGCATTTTTGTCGCTCGCCATCTGGACGCTCGCATTCTTGTCCCTCGCCATCTTGTTGCTCGCCATCTTGTCGCTCGTAATCTGGTCACTCGCCATCTGGTCGCTCACCATCTTGTTGCTCCCGCACCTTGTTGGGGACCCGGGTGGAGGGCACGGCCAGCGGGGACATTCGGAGATAGGTCTCGTGAAGGAATACACCGTTCTCTATTAACTGGGAGACAAAGTGCTCCCACCAAGTGACGTGCCTTTGTTGGGCATTGCCACCCGCATGGCTACAGCTACCGCTCCCTTCCTGGTCATTGTTTTTCTGTTCGCGTCCTGGTTTGTCTTGTTTACGATAGAGAGTCGTTGCTTCCGACCGGTCTCCAAACCAGCTCTGGGCCGTCTGGTGTTGATGTTGCCGCTGCCTCAGCACCCTGCTGTGGAGAGACTGGCCTGGCTCCAGCTCCTCCAACAACAGCGCTTTTCCCTGCACCTTCCTCCGGTAAGACAATAGGTCAAGTCTGGTGGTGTTGACTACAGGAACCTGCTGCCTGTGGCTCGGCCGGCGCCGTCAGACACCAGGAAATCTCAGATTGAGATCATTTTAATCAATGCCAGGTCGTGTGTAATAGGTTGTTTATCCGGAAGGTCTTCTTTGTGTCTCATGATCTAGACCTGTCTATAACTGAGACCTGGTTGATATGTGGAGACAACACGGCCTTGACCGAACTGCGTCCCATGGACTGTGACTTAGCCAGTGCACCCAGAATGTACCACCAAGGAGGAGGACAAGCTGCTGTTTTTACCAAACAGCTGCCACTCTGGGGGCATCTGTGTTTTCAACACTTTTGAGGCACATATGCTCAGTATTGGTTTGGGTAATCCTCTCTTCTCCATGTTTTTTTACCACTCACATGGCCCAAACAGTGGCTTTCTAACTGAATTTGCCAAGTTTTTGTCTTCTGTGGTTGTTCATCTTGACAAAGTTATGATTGTTGCAGATTTCAATATACAGTACACGTTGATGTTGTTTTTAATGTTGACATCCAAGCCATTAAAAGCACTAGGCATTCTTGCACTCTCAATAGCTACTGCTGACAACTTCTCCTCTGTATTTGCAGACCTTCGTAAGGATATGGCTTTCCCTGTCCAGACCAATGACTTAAACCCCTTTCTCACATAGTTCCCGGTAAACTACTGGGATAACCTTTCTGGCACCACTAGTGATGTTTGCTCTTCACACATTCTAACAGTTTAGGTCTGTGTTTCTGGATCTTGGCAGCTTGGAGAGTGCGGAGGAAGAAATTAGGCGAAAACTCACGTCCACACAGGTGCTGGGATTTCCACAATGCTCGTTGTTTATTACTACACATCAAGCTTACCAAGCCTGGTTGTATGGCTGCTATGTTATCATACATGAACAAAACAGAAGCCACACGTAACCTCAATGTTAAACCTGAGTTGAGAGGCAATAGGAAAAAAGGAGCTTAAACAACATGCGTCCGTTCGTAGCATGTGCGCTGCTAAACTAACTCAAGGAATACAAGGCGATGTGTGATGACGTTGCTTCTCTCGTCAAATGCATTAAAGGTACATTTCACCATTTGGACTGTTACAACATGCAGCTATATTCTGGAACATTTCCGTCACGCTCCTTTTCACACATGCCATGATAACGCCGGAACAGATGGGGCAAGGAACAGTCCGTTCAAGGTGAACATTTGGACAATCTGTGCCGGCGTACAATCTCAAACTGTTTCATTTTTGCGCTGGCTCTCAGAGACAAGCACTTCCTGTTTCCACCTTATAGTCTCCCCACCCCTCCCAGACGGACGGGGACAGAGCCCTTATTCCCGGACACTAATACCTGAACCCAATGTTATTAAATCAGTGTGACCATTTTCAACCTGTCCTACAGTCTCTGCCTCCGGAGAAGGAACGTTCTTCAGCCACACCCATAACTGTAAAAGACCCACCCAGGGTCTGAGTGGCATTTTTAACAAGAAAGATAATGAAATGTAAGAACATAATGACCTTTCTCTATAGTGACTGGACGTGTTTCAGTTTCTCGTCTTTGCAGCCGAGCTCCATGGTTCGGGTTCGACTCTTTTTTTTTCCGAATGTTTTTTTTTCCTCTTGAAAATATATATATTTTTTTATTTGTATGAAATAAATATTCGTAAAAATCCCATATTTGTGCTTCGCCAATGGTGTATTTGGATTTGGCTGCCACCCTACTTTACGTGCTTGTTCCGGTAATGTTATCTCTTCCATTCACAACAGAGACATAACTCGACCTAAATGCTTCCGTGCAGTTTTCTATATTTCTGTTTCTAAATTTCAGTTTTCTTTAATGTCTTTATTGTACTATGGTTTAAAAGGTGCTTTATAAATAAAATGTACGAACTTACTTCGAGAAGCCACCACAGATTAATCTGCAGGCAAACGAAAAATTACTGGGGGGGGGTATCATTACCCAGCAACAGGTCATTCTTTCACATTATGACAGGAAGTGATGTTTACGACGACATTTTTAAAAAAACGATTTGCTGATAATTGTCTCTGTCTTGTCAACTGTTAACGAGCTGCCAGGTGGAGTGACCTACAGACAGATCTACTGACAGAACTACAGACAGACCTACAGACATCTACTGGGAGAACTACAGACAGATCTACTGACAGACCTACAGACAGATCTACTGACAGAACTACAGACAGACCTACAGACAGATCTACTGACAGACCTACAGACAGATCTACTGACAGACC